>NC_073306.1:320688-641377 GCF_027595985.1 Sorex araneus | reverse complement strand
CTGGGTGCCGCGTCCGCACCACTGCCCCCGGGCCCCGGGCTCTTCCCAGGCTTCACCAACGGGGACAAATCCGTCCAGGACAGCCCCAAGTGCCTGCAGCCTGGCGGGAAGGACAGGCACGGATCCCAGGGCAGGCCCCGGGCAGAGAGACCAGCACCAAGCACAGCCACCAGAGTGGGGACACCTACCCCCGCAGACACAGGACAGGCCACTTTCAGGATGCCCCGAAAGGCTTGGGCCCCAGCGGCAGCAGAGACGCTCTTGGTCCAGTCCGGAGGGAGCCCAGTCGGGGAGCCCCCCCTTGGCACCTGCCCCCACCAGGCTCTCGGGTAGGGGCTCCCCCTCTCAGAGCTCCTCCTCACGTGGCCCCACGGGGGACGGACAAGTGCACCCCCAGACCGCAGCCTGGCCCAAGGTGGCCACCAGCAAGCGCGGCCACTCCTCCAGCCCCGGGGAGCCAAGAGTGAAAGTCGGGCCATCCAGCCCGTGCCCAGGACGCCTGATGGACAGGGTGAGGGCCGAGCCGAGGCCCGGGGCTACAGACACTCACTGGCCTGGGCTCAGGGGCACTGACCAGGCCTGCCTGCCCGCGGCGTCCGCCTGGCAAGGCCCCCAACAGGAAGGCTCCGCGGGGTCCGGAAGACCCTTCCTCCCGCCCAGCGCACCCCCCACCCTCCCGGGCGGCAGACAGCTGCCAGCTGGGCGCCGGCCTGGCCCAGGGCCGCAGCCGCCAACACGGCCGCCCTCGCACGCACGCGCGCCTCCCCAGACTCTGACACGCTGCTGGAGGGGCGCCCAGAGCCGGGCGGGAGCAGCTATTCACAGATTCAGAAAAAAAAGTTTGATGCAATAGCTGAATTAATGAGGCCTCCCAAGAATAGCTGAGCCAGAGCAGCTCTGAGGCGCTTAATAGGCTCGGATACTTAAAAGTTACAAATCCTGGGGGTGGGGGCTCCCGCTAGGCGTCACGGCTCCGCCCGCTGCGTTTCCGAGAGAGGGAGCCGGAAAGGGCGCGTCCCAAACAAATCGCAGGCCATCGGCCACTCGCGTCCCGCCAGGCCTCGGGGAGAAGCCAGCCCCGAGCCCCCGAGTCTCGGCCCCCTGCCACCGGCGGGACACCCAGCCTGGCCTCCGAGCCCACCTCCCCGCGGTTTCACGGCACACACGGGCCGCCGCCGGGCCGGGGCAGCGCCCTTCACCGTGCCCAGGGTGGACATCCCGCGGGAGGCCAGGGCCCAGGCGGGGTCCAGCCCGGCCCGCCCGGCCCCAGCGGGCCCCCCCCCACACCAGGCCCCAGGACACTCACCCGGGGCACCCGCCGCTTGTACTTGTTGCCGTAGTCGAACTTCTCCTTGACGTCGTCCAGACAGCGGCCCAGGCGCGCCTGCTCCTCCTTGCCCGTGTAGTCCTGGCTCAGCAGGATGTAGGCCCGCCAGTTGGCCGAGTCGAAGCCCCAGTGGCAGGTCCTGTTCTCCAGGGCCTTGTGCGAGTGCACCACGAACTTGTGCGGCGGGTAGAGGAGGCGGCAGTCGAGGCACTGGATGCAGGCGGCGCTGGGGCTGCTGTAGAGCTCAGGCACCAGCAGCCCCTTGCACTTGCCGAAGCACTCGTGGTAGACGCGCAGGCTGCGCGCGCTCAGCTCCAGGCCCAGCGCCAGGCCGGCCGCCAGCTCCTTCTTGCAGGGCGGCGGGCAGGCGCCGCCGTAGAGCAGCGCGTTGCACAGGCGCTCGGCGTCCGTCTTGGTGATGAGGCCGCAGGACGGCGCCGAGAAGGGCAGGATGCCCATGACTTTGAGGATCTCCAGCTGGTCGGCCGTGCAGCGCGAGCAGTAGATGTGCAGCTCGTCGCACACGGCGTTGATCTGCTGCAGGGAGAAGTCGCGCAGCACCGAGTTGAGGATCTGCGGCAGGCACAGGCGCTTCTCGCCGCCCACCACGAAGCACGAGATGGTCTCGCCCTCCAGCACCGTCTCGCAGCGCTCGGTGGAGCGGTCGGACGGCATGAAAAAGGGCCCGGGCAGCACGGGCGGCGGCGGCTGCAGCGCGGGCAGGTGCAGCACGGGCGGCGGCTCGGCGGCGGCGGGCACGGGAGCCGGCGCCGCGGCCGCGCCCGCCTCCTTGGCCGCCGCGCTCTCCTTCTTGTAGGCCTCCTGCGCCCAGCGCGCCGAGAAGGCGGCCGGGCCGCCCAGCGAGCTCATGGAGCTCAGGTGGAACTGCTCCAGCGTCTTCTGCAGCCCCGGGTGCGGCTGGAAGCCGCCACGGCCGCCCGCCGCCGCCTCCATGGCGCGCTCGGGCGCCCCGGGCCGCTCCCGCTCCCGCGCGCCCGGGCCCCCGCGGCCGCCGCCGCCGCCCCGCGCGCCCCGCCGCCGCCCGCGGCCCCGGCCCCGGCCGCCCGCCGTCGCCGGCTCCCCGCGGCCGATCACGGCCGCCGCCTCGGCCGCGCCCGGGGCCGCGAAGGCGAAGGCGGGCGGGGCGAAGGGGTCCCGCCGCTGGAGCCCGCCGGCGCCCGGGCCCGGCGCCACATCCACGCGCCCCGCGCCCCGCCCGCCGCCCGGGCCCCCCGCGCGCCCCCCGCGCGCCCCCCGGGCCCTAGGCGCGGGGCATGCCCCGGCGCGCGCCGCCAACGCCAACGCCAACGCTCGCGGGCCCGGGGCTCGCGGGGGGCGCGCGGGCAGGTGCCGGCGCCGCGAGGCGCGAATCGCCGCGGCGGCCGAGGCCGAGGCGCCCGGGAGGAGCGGGGCCGCGGGGCCCGCCGGGCCGTCCTCGCGCGGCGCGCCCCCGCCGCCGCCGCCCCGCTCCCCCCACCGCGCGCCGCCCGCCCGGCTCGTCGCGCCCGCCCGGCTCGCGCCCTCGGGGGCGGCGGGAGGCGCCGCTCGGCGGCGGCCCTCAGCGCGCGGCGGCCGCGGCGGCGCGGGGCTCGGCGCACATCCTCCCGGCGGCTCGCTCCGGCTCGGACTGAGCGCCCGGCGCTGAGCTCACGCCGCCGCCCCGCCCCGCGCCGCCGCCCCGCCCCGCGCCGCCGCCTCGACGCGAGCGCCGGCCTGGAATGCGGCCGCCTCCCGGCGCGGCGCTTCCAGGAACGCGCGCTCGGCCGCGCTCGGCCGCGCTCGGCCGCGCTCGGCTGCGTCCGCCGGAGCCTCGGCCCCGCCCCCCGCCGCGCCTCGGCCCCGCTCGGCTCCGCCCGGCCACGCTCGGCCGCGCCCGGGTCCCGCTCGGCCGCGCTCGGCGCCACTCGGGCCCCACTCGGCCCCGCCCGCCCGGGCCTCGGCCGCGCTCGGCCCCGCTCGGCCGAGCTCGGCTCCGCTCGGTCGCGCTCGGCCCCGCTCGGCCCCGCTCGGCCCCAGCGCCCCGCCCGCCCGCCCGCCCGCCGGAAGGCCGTCCGGCGGGGGCGGCGGCGGCGGCGCCCGGGGCCCCCCTTCCGGCCGAGGCCGCTTCCTGCGCGGCTGGGCAGGCGCCCGTCCAGCCGCCGCCGCCCCAAACCCACACGCGGGCCCCCACAACCGCAGGCAGCCCGGGCGGTCGGGTCGCGCGGCCTGACCCCGCGGACGCGGTGCCCCCGCTCAGGAAACCGCCGCGGGCGCCGGCCCGGGCCTCCCCGCGCTCACGCGAGACCCCCCCCCCGAGGGGAACCGCGGAGGGGCCCCGCGCCCAGCCCCACACTCCGGCACGGGCACGCCGGGGGCCAGCTCCCAGGCGTGGCGGCGCGCTGCGGCCCCGCCCCGCGCCCCGAGCCCCCTGGCCCGAGAGGGCAGCGTGTCCAGAGCTGCCCCAGCAGGGCCGCTCAGGGAGGCGGACCCCGGAGTCAGCGCGCTCTCACGGGGACCCCCAGTCTGCACGTGCACTGGTGCCGGGTGGGCTGGGAGCGGTCGCTTGCCCTGCTGTGCCCCCACCCCAGTGGAGCGCTCGCCGCCCTGACCCCTGACGACGCAGGCCTGGGGTCCCAAGCCTGGTGGCAATCGGGTCTGGTGGCAGCACCTACCTGGCCCACAGGGCCTGACCACAGGGCGCCCCCCACAGAGCAGGACGCCCGGTATGGGCTGAGCGCAGTGACCACCCGGTGACCTTCAGAGGACTTGCTCGGCGCTGGCCACGCCGCCGTGTGCCTGCAGCACTCAGCACGGACTGACCCCGCACATGGAGCAGGATTCCCCCCAACCTCCTTCGTGGGTTTTTGTAGCTTGAGGTGCTTGGAAAATACAAAACTTTTCAAGATGTATGGCAAGGGCTGGAGCAGTAGCACGGTGGGAAGGCACTTGCTTTGCATGCGGCCAACCTAGGTTCAGTCCCCAGCACCCGGTAGGTCCCCTGGAGCACCACCAGGAAACCACCAGGAGTAATTCCTGAGCAGTCAGGAGGAACCCCTGAGCATCACCGGGTGTGACGCAAAACAAAAAAAGTCAAGGTGTGAGGGTCCAGCCATAGTTCATTGGGCAGGGTGTTTACCTTGCACGTGGTGACCCAGGCTCAAACTCCAGCACCCTATGAGGTCCCCCAAGTCCACCAGGACTGAGAACTGAGCATCGCTGGGTGTGGCCAGAGGGCTGGACAGGCAGGAGTCCAGGCCTTGCATGCCTGAGGTACAGGTTCGAGCCCCCCAAAACCACCTGAGCCCTGCCCTGAGATAGTCGGGCGCCCCAGAGCACCACCAGGTGTGACCCAAAAGTTGGGAGCTGGTCTGTCCACGCTGGGATGCTCTACAGAGGGATATGACGTCATCCCTCCTTACATCCCAACCCACACGGTCTCCTAGAGGGGTCCTGGTACCACACAGCACATTATCCAGGGCTGGTCACAGGGGGCGCCCCCAGGCCCCCAAGCACTACTGGCAGTTCCCCTTCCAGACAAAGCACGTGGGGGGCAGTGCACTCTGCCCATCCCTGCTGAGGTGGGCCCACGCTGGGATGCTCTACAGAGGTCCAGCGCTGGGCATTGTGTTTGCCCGCCAGTGCAGGCGGAGCAGTTAGGGAAACTGAGTCAGGGAGTCTGCGGTGCCTGTGCCAGGAACGGAGGTCTGGGCCACGCACAGCGCCACCCCTCAGGAGCCAGAGAGACACTCGAAGAGCTGGAGCGTGAACTTGGTAGGGAGGAGGCCTGGTGCGTCCCTGGCACACACGCTCCGCAGCACCAAGCCCGGAGGAGCCCCTGAGCACTGCTCCACGGACCTGCGAGACGGACAGGCGTACTCCCACTCTTCAACAGCAAGTGCATAAAGGAGGGGCTGGAGCGACAGCACAGCGGGAGGGCATTTGCCTTGCATGCAGCCAACCCAAGTTTGAGCCTCAGGCATCCCATATGGTCCCCTGAGCAGCCAGGAGTAATTCCTGAGTGCAGAGCCAGGAGGAACAGCTAAGCATCACTGGGTGTGACCCAAAAAGCCAAACAAAAAAAACAAAGGAGCAGCTAGAAAACAAGTGAGAGCCACTGCCCTGCATGGCCGGAGCGCAGACCCTGGGGACGTGAGCCCGGGCCAGATGCAACCTGGGCTCAGTGACAGGAACATGGAGAGACGCTGTGCCCATGCCTGCAGCGACCCTCCGATTACTGGGCACGCAGAGGGGTGCTGCGGAGGCACGTGGAAGGGAAAGCACTGATCAGCCCTCGGGGCAGGCGTCCCCAACTCCCGCCCACCCAGTTATTTTGATAGTAGCGACTTCACCCTTTCCTGAAGGCTGGGTGGTGAGTGGACAAAACCCCCACGGCACAGTGGCCCCAGTGAGCCCCAGCGAGCTCTGGGTGCCCGTCCTAGAGAAGACGAGGGTGATACCGACTGGAAGAGGCACTTTGGCCCCTTTATCTTTGGTATGGATGAGCCCAGAGCCGGACAGCCCCGCGGCAGGGTGAGGCCTAGAGCTCACCCCAGCTCACCCCGGGTTGTCCCGGGCCTCCCGTGGGTACCGGAACCTCCCAACTAAGTACGTGGCTCCCGGGTCTCCCTCTGCTGACCCGCAGGCGCCTCCCCTCAGGGCTGGCCCCACACCATGCGGGTAGCCGGGCTGCTGTCCACTCCCGAGGATGGGGCATGTGGCCTGCACATGGTGTTCAGTGTCCAGCAGGTTCGCTGGCTTCTGGGAGTGGAGAGCCCACTCATCACTGTGGACAGTGGCCCTCCAATCCCTGCTGGGCAGTGCTCCGCAGTCTGCCCTGGCATGGGAGCCCTTTCCCCACCACCCTTCATGCTGCGGGGCCTGAGTGCCCAGTCCCACCCAGTCCCCTCGGGGAGGGAGGCAGCCTGCTTGGAAGCCCCAACAGGGGAGCTCCCACTGGCAGCATGGGGGGGGTGTGGGGCCGTGCCACAACCAAGCCTGCCCGCGCCCGCCTGCAGGACCCTGACTCTCGGAGCGTCCCGTGCTGCTGTGGAATGTGGGTCTTGCTGGCCATGACCGGCCTGGGGCTGGCCACACCCGGCCGATCACAGGCCACCGTCTCTTGCCTGTGTAGCCCTGTGGCCTCCGGGCCCCAGGCCTCACTTGCTCCTCCGGGTAAGGGCGGGGGGGCCCCCAGGACCCTCTGTGGCCTGCTGGGTGGAAGGGGCAAAATGGGGGTGGGTGCTGCAGGTGCCCTCAGGGTGTTGAGCCCAGCAGGACCTCCTGGTTGGAACCAGGTCCGGGCCCAGACCGGGACTCGTATGGAAAAGGGGGGCAGGAATGTCTGAGACCCCAGGCACAGGGAGGAGAGGGGCACCCTTAGACACTGGCTCCAGACACCAAAGGGCCCCAGCCCGGGATGGCCTGAGCATCACCGCCTGAGCCCAGCCCCTCTGTCCTCCCTGCTTGCCCTGGCCCTGGCCCAGGCCCTCGAACCACCCCCTCACCTGCCTGGGGGGCTGTGAGGTGAGCCAGCCCGCTGCCCACTACCAGCTCCCTCTTCTGCACTGAGGCTGCCCCCCAGGGCCCAGGAGCGGTGGGCAGCTGGGGAGGCAGCAGGGGGGGGAGACTGTGCCCCCCAGAACGCAGGACAGCTTTGGACGGGAAGAGGAGGAAGCACTTGGGATCAGCACCTCAGGGGAGCCGGGCAGAGGCGGGGGTGGGCGGCCGCTGCCCCTCCCCCTCGGAGAGGAGAGGCCGGGCTGGGGGCCGGGCGGGCTGGGGGCCCCGCGCCCCTCCCGCGGCCCCTCCCGCGCTGGCTTCCCGCCGCTCCTGGCAGGGCCCAGTGAGCTCACTCTTACATAAGGCATGTGAGCTATTTCTTGGGGGATGGAGCGCCCCTGCCTGGGGCCCCAGCCCCCTCCCCCTCTCCAAACACCAGCGCGGCGGCCTCGGGTGGGCGTGGCGGGCGAGACCCCCGCCCCGGCGGCGGGGACCCCTCCCTGTGCGCGGGTCTGCAGGAGGGGGCCGGGCGCCCCCTCCACCCCTCCAGCACCCGGGCGCGGGGGATGGGGGTCTTCCCGCCCGGCTGCGTCGTGTGCGCGCCCCCCACCCGCCTGGGGCCTGGGGCCAGATTCGGGAGGGGCTGGGGGACGGCGAGACGCGGCGGGCACGGCCGGGGTCCCGGCTCGGGCCCCGGGATGCGGTGGGGGCGGCCTGGGCGAGGCCGGTCGGGGTCCACGCCCCGAGCCCGGGCACTGGCGGGCGAGCCCGGTCCCGGCCGGGGGGACCTCCGGGGGCAGGGGAGGGGGTCCGAGGCGCGGCGGACCCCGCGGGCGCCCCTCCCTGGGCTGGCGGGGCCCGCGCTGCCTCCTGGGCTATTTTTACCCGCCCTGCGCCTTCCGGTCTCCATGGCGACGCCTCCAAACAGCAGATTCCAGGCGCGCTGACGTCACCTCCCTTCCTGCCCGGGCGCGGGCGCCCGCCCCTCCCCTCGCGCCTCCCCGCCAGACCCCCGGTGTCGGGAAACAATCCCGCAGCTGCGCGGGGGGCCAGGTGCCCCCCGGGGCAGGCGCGCGGCCGGGGTGGGGGCGGGGCCGCCGCCTCCCTGGCCCGAAGCCCCGTGGCCCCACTTAGAAACAGGTGACCAGGGTTGGCCAGCTGGAGCCGAAGGCCGCCGGGGCCTGTGTGGGTCCAGGCGCCCCCCGGGGCGGCTCTCGGGCCGGACAGGGCCTGGGCAGCTGCGGTGAGGGGCGCGGCCCTCCCCGGGACCCGCCTTCCCCGCTCCCCGGTCCTGGCGGCCTCCGCTGGCCTCGGCCAGCACCTTGGGCCCGAGGCCGCGCCCCGCGACCGCGCTGGCCTCCCCGCAGGGCCGGGTGGGCGCCTGGCGGGCGGGCGGGAGAGGGGGCTCCGCGCACATTCCTGCCGACGCGGGGTACAAAGTCCCAACTCGCCTCCGACGGCGGCTAGGCCGGCACGTCACAGGTCTGGGCACGAGGCGGGCCGCTCGGGGGCCCAGAGCCGCACGTGCACAGAGTGGGTGCGCAGGACCCCCCAGCAGGCCCGGGGTGGGGCAGGAGGGGCCGCCCCCTCCGCTGCGCCTCTCCCGGGGCTCTGGGGAGGCCCCAGGCCAGGTATGAATGCAAATTTGGTTCACTCCCCGCGCCCCCGCGGGCAGAGGGCCAGGGGTGAGCGCAGAGCCCGGGGTGGGGGGCCAGTGGTGATGGGAATTCAGGTCCTTGGGGAGAGGCCGGGAAGGGGGCCGGGCCTGAGCCGAGAGAGCTCCCTGGGCGGGCAGGGCCAGTAGGCCCCAAGTCCTGCGGCAGGTGGGTGCTGTTCCCTGGGTGCACGCCCGGCATGTGGGGAGTCACCCCCAAAGCTTGGGAGGGAGACACCCCAGCACCCAGCCCTGCTGCCCCTCCACATCACTGCCCAAGAAATCCACACTGGATGGTTGGCTCAGACAGGCAGTTTTCCTGAACGCTTCGGCCTGGAACTGTCCCCTCCTGACTGCCCAGCATCTCCCACTGCCCCGCTGCTCTGCCCACTGCTAGGGATTCGAGGACAGGGTCCGTGCCCTGAGTCACCAGGCAGGGAGCTCCCGGGGGTGACCCAGAACAGCTGTAGGAGCTCAGGGGCCAGGCTCCCAGAACCTGTAGCTCAGCTCAGCGATGGTACTGGACACAGGACACCTGGGACAAGGGCCATAGGCAAGCACCCAGCAGAGACAACATTCGCATTCGCGTATGTACAGCCACGTACACGCCCAACCTCAACCACGCAGTGCACAGCACACACAAACATGGGCTATGGAAGCAGGCATACATGTGATTACACAGCACATACCCGGAGCATGTATGAACATGTGGGCACATAAATATACACAGGATGCACACACCAGCAGAGGCTGTAGCCTGAACTGGATGCACCCGGTGGGTGTTGCAGGAGAGGAGCCTCACGGGGCGGGGCCTCATCACCTCTTAGCAGAGGTCAGGCCTGCCCCTCGCAGTGGGGCAGTGGGACCCCGCAGCAAGGTCTGTGCAGAGGCCAGGAGAGCGGCCCTCCACTGCCCTCACCTGGCCAAGCAGCTGGGCCCCAGGCCGTGCGTCCCCTTCCCCTCGCGACTCCCATTTGTCTTGGTCGCTCTTGGCGCAGGAAGAACTCACGGCGCTGTTGCATCTGCCCTCCTGGGCAGGGACCCCTCACCAGGGTGGGCCAGACCTCCCCCGCCCTCAGGACATCGGCTCCAACCTCTGCCATTTGGGGTTTGCCCTGTGAGCCCGCAGCACCTTTCTCCGCCTGGGGACCCCCAGTCCTGCCCTCTGCTCTGCCCCAAGATGTGCACTGGGGAGGGCTGTTGGGGGTCAGGACACTCTCCAGGGGACCCCAGCTCCAGAAGGTCCTCGTCTCCCTCCTTTCCTCGTCGGACTGGCCGAGGGCAGAGCCTTGGTGGGGCTCGCACCCCTTCTTGGCCATGGCCCCTGCAGCCGTGGGACAGCCAGGGCTTCGCTGTCTCTCCTGAGTGGCCGAGGGGAGTCGGGCCTGCTGGGGCCCAGGTGGGTGGACGGGGAAGCAGGGGTCTCTGGTGCTGCCTCAGTGCCCACCCTTAGCATGAGGCTCACGGGGCTGCAGGAGAGGTGCCCGCCACTGTCGCCCATGTGAAAGGCTGGGTGGAGGGGCCCGTGGGCAGTCACAGGCCACTTAGCTCTTGGGGACAGTGAGGTGGAGGTATGAGGGGCGGAGTGTGGCTCCCTGCTTTGTTGTGGTGGCCTTTTGGCCTGTCTCAGTCCCCATCGGGCAGCTGGTCCCTCGCCTTATCCTAACAGGTCCCATTACCGGCCCCTCACCTGCCTCTTAGCTGACCTGACCCGGCCCTGCCAGCCTCAGGCCAGTCCCAGTCATGGGGACAGCAGTGATGGGACGGGGGAGTGTGGGAAGATGTCAGCACCCCGCCCGGCCCCCGAAGAAGAGTGGGGGAGGCCGGTGGCCTGGCCAGGGCCAGCTTGGGGAGGGGCTGAGGGGCTGGGGTCCCTGGGGGCGCCGTGAGGGTGGAGCTGGGCCACCCCTCCAGCAGGTCACCGAGGGACTGAGGCCGGGGAGGCGGTGCGGCTTCCTGCGCAGGCCACTGTGCATGCCACCTCCTGGGCCCTGTACGTTCCGTGTGACTGTGGACGTTGGTGCACGCTTTGCTTTTCATTTCGTGCTCAGGTCTACTCCATGGGGCCATATGGCGTCCCGGGGATGGCACCCAGGTCAGCTGCGTGCCAGGCACGTGCCCCCACACGGCCCGGCTCTCTGGCCTGCTGGTGCGGACCTACCTCCACCCTTAGGCGTCCCCGGTTCAGTGCTCATCTCCGAGAAGACCGTATTTCCCTGGGGCCGACTGAGGGCCTGAACCCTTGCCTTGCATTCCGCTACGGTCCCCAGAGCAGAGCCTGAAATGAGCCCTGGACTCTGCTGGGCCTGGCCACCCCCCTTTTTCCTGCCACCACCATGGGTCACTCCTCGGGGCCCAGCCCTGCCCAGCCCCCACCGTGCCCCCAAGGCTGTTTGCTGGGGGGGTGCAGACCCCACTGACCTCCCCAGGGAGCCAGCCCTGTGCCGGTGTCTGGGCCTGGGCCTGGTCACCCCACAGCCCCTCCCAGTGGGGAGGGCCTGCAGGGGTCAACCTCCAAGCTGGCTGTTGGGCCGGACTGGGGGCCACCTGGAGGGGCAGGGCTGGAGGGGCCGGTGGGTGGGAGAGGCAGCTGGGCATTGGGGCGTGCAGCTCCACACAGGGGCCAACTCAGCGGACACCCGTTGTTCTCCTGGGTCTCCAGCCCCTAGAGACACGTCATCCCCGTCTTCAGGCTGGGGGCCCCGCGCTGCTCTGGGGGGCCCAGGGTGGCAGCCGCGGAGCCTTTGCTGGGGGCTGGGAGGGCGGAAGCCACGGGGGTCGCGCTCCCCCAAGCACTGCGCAGGCTCTGAGGTCCGGGCACACGTGGCTGCGCGTTTGCTGCCCCCCAGTGGCAGATGGCGCGGTGGCCCGTAGGTGCCCTGGCTGCAACCCCAACACCTGCACTGGCCATTGGTCACCTCATTTAACTCTTTCTTGGGGGGGTCACACCGGATGATGCTCAGGGGCTCCTCCTGGCTCTGCACCCAGGAATCACTCCTGGCAGTGCTTGGGTGCTTCGGGGTGCTGGAGATGGAACCCGCTGGACTATCACTCTGGCCCTCGAAGCCAGAACCCACCGTGTCTGCTCCGACCCGGGGTCAGGCGCAGCGCTGGCACCCGGCCAGCACCGCCCCCAGGACGACTCTGGCCTCCCGCTCACTGTGGTGATGTCAAGGGCTCAGAACCCAGTAGCAGGCAAGTGCGGCTCTGTCAGAAGGGCTGTGCGTGTGCACCGTCTGTCAGTGTGTGTGTATGTGCGAGTGTGTATATGTGTCTGTGTGTGTATGAGCATGTCAGTGTGTGAGGGTGTGTGTGCGAGAGGGTGTGCATGTCATAGGTGTGTGCGCATGTCAGTGTGTGAGGGTGTGTGTCAGTTAGGGTGTGTGTGAGGTGTGCACGTGTTAGCGTGGTGTGTGCACGCACGTGTCAGTGTGTGAGAGGGGGCGTGTGTGCACCCATGTCAGTGTGTGAGGGTGTGTGTGCACCCTTGTCAGTGTATGAGGGTATGTGTCTCAGTGTGAGGGTGTGTGAGTGCGCGTGTCAGTGTGCGTCAATGTCAGTATGCACGTGCCAATGTATCAGAGCGTGTGTAAGCACCTGTGACAGAGTGCACGTGTCACTGTGCCAGTGCGTGAGTGCGCGCATGTGTCTGTGTGCACGTGTGTTAGTGTGTGCGCGCGTGTCAGTGTGCATATGTGTGCATGTGGGTGCGCATGGTTTGCTGCGGGGCCGGGGCGGGGCGGGGCGGGGCGGGGCGGGGCGGGGCGGGGCTGGCGGCCGCGGCCCGTTGCTTCCTTCCGGGCGGATGGAGCCAGCGCGGAGGCCGCGGCTGTCGCTGAGCCGCCGGCGGCCCCCCGAACCCGCGCCCCGCGCGCCCCCCGAGGCCCCCGAGCCCGCGCCCCGCGCGCCCCCCGACGGCCCCTGGGCCCCGCGCGAGCACGAGCGGCCGTGGGCGGCGCTGCTGCGCGTGGCCAGCGCGGAGCTCGGCGCCGACGGGGCGTGCCCGCCGCTGCCCGGCCGGGGGTCGTGCGCGGCCCCGGGCCCCCCCTCGCCCCCGCAGGAGTGCGCGGGCGCCCCCGAGGTGTTCTCCGTGGGACGCGAGACCTTCACATGGCCGCCCCTCCCGCCCCGCCGCCCCGCCGAGCTGCCCACGCTGCCCGGCCGACCTCCCCCCCGCGTGAGTGACCACCGCCCCCACGGCGCCGCGGGCAGGCGCGCACCCGCGGGCCCCGGGAACCCTGAGCGGTCCGGTGGCGCGAAGTGGCCGTGCGGGACCCCGGGCCCGGCCGGACACGCGCCCTCCGCCTCGCGCCTGCGCACGCGCCGTCCGTACCGCTGCCAACGTGAAGGCTCCGGAGCGCCCCCTTGTGGCCGAGCACGGAGCCGGGCCAGGTGTCCGGGTCCACCTGCTGGGCGGGGGTCCTCTCCCCAAGGAGCTGTCCAGGGAACTTGGAGAAGCCCGGGGTGAGGTCAGACCCGTGCCCCACGGGGGCATCCTCCACAGAAGCACACCCCGGAGCAGCTGGGCTCGCGTTTGGGCTGGACAGAGCAAGGCCTGCGCTGTGGGCAGGAGATGCAGAGTGCCCAAGCGGGTGGGCTGAACTCAGGCCGGGGACCCAGACACCTGCCTGTGTCCTGAGGGGTGCTGACCACCCACGCCTTGGTGGGTGGGCTTCACCCGAGAGGCCGCCCCACTTTGGCCAGCCCTCACGCAACCCATCTGCTTCCCAGGGCACTGGCTGGGTGAGTGCTGGCCTCGGTGTGCCGGGGGATGGACTGCCTGGCTCCTTCTGGCATCCCCACCTGCACCCTGGGGAGGGCGGGTCCCCCGACCTGCCTTGTCCAGCCACCAGAATGTCATGGGCTCTGGGCCAGCTGTGGTGTGGTGGGCACTGGAGGGGACTAGCCTGTGGATGGCCCCTCACATTGATGCTGTCTTCTCCCTGCAGGCTGGCCCAGCTGGACACTGACGGCCACCTGGCCCAGTGCCTGGCAGGAAGTACCGAGGCCAAGATGTGAGGGCAGGCCTGCTTGCCCTGGCCCCGCTGTGCGCTGGAGCCACCTGTGCCCTGCCCACCCTGACCCTAGACCTGAGCACTGGTTTCTCCTTCCTGCCAAGTGACCAGAGGGGCTCAGGAACCGCCAGAGCAGTGTCTGGTGCAAGAAGATTCTCCAAAGGCTAGGCCGGGCCACCCTACATCACCTGGCCGAAAGCCCTGATTCTCCCCTGGAGAGACCCCGTAGGGGTAAGGTCTTGCCTTGCACAGTGCAGAACCAGGTTTAATGCCCGGCAGCCCTATGGTCTACACACCACCAGGAGTGATCCCTGAGCAGCGCTGGCATGGCCGCTAAACAGAAGGACACTGGGGACAGTGAACAAGGGCTGGGGAGCTTGTCTTGCACCCCACTGGCCCTGGCTTGAGTTCCTGGCACTGCATATGGTCCTGAGCACGGAGCCAGGAGGACCCTCTGAGCACTACTGAAGCGTCCCTCCCCCAAATAAAAGTCTTCAATCTCAGCATCGTTATTACCGAGAGAAACTTCCCGGCAGCCTGACGGACACACAACGTGGGCCCTGCTCATGTTTCCAGAAATGTATTTGTGTGGCTGAGTCTGTGAGTCCTTTCTCCTTGTTGGTCTGTCGGGATCCGGGGCCCCTCAGCGAGCGCGTGCGCGAGGCCGGTTCCGGCGCAGGTGTGCAGCCGAGTGCAGGCTGCTGGCTCGGGCCTTTGCTGGGCTGTGTCCGGGCCACCCAGGGCCACGTGGAAAGGAGGCCCAGCCTAGCCATGGTCTGGGTGTGGCCGTGGCCGCGGGTGCCAGCTCTGTACTGGGGCAAGTTCTCACCCTCGAGTGCGGACGCATCTCCCTCGGGCACCGGGTCCCTGGCACCGCGGCCCTGGCAGCATGCATGCGCTGGGCCTCACACGGACTCCTCGGTGGACAGCAGCAGTGGGCTGATATACTCGAAGCCTTCAAACTCGGACTGGTCGATCCTCTTGAGGGCGTCCCTGTGGGCACAGGGGGCCGTGGCTGCCCTGCCCCCCCAGCCTGCCCTGCCGTCTGCAAGGGGCCCCGGGCTTACTCGTCGTCCGGGGTCAGCTGCACCGGCTCGCTGGTGAACTGGGTGTCGAAGTTGTCCAGCCCGTAGTCGTCGGTGATCTGGGGCTGAAACGGCGGCAGCGCCTGCTTCTTCTCCAGCTGTGGACACAGGGTCACTCTGGCCACGGGGCAGGGGCACGGCACCCAGCAAAGGGACCCGGACGCCGTGTTCCGTCTGCCCCCGAGACCCTCCCCAGGGCCTTCCTGCTTCTGCCCCCTGAGGTCCCATTAATGCCAGGTGAGACCCTGCTTTATGCCTGGACAAATGGGCGTGCCACGGCCTGTGCCCACCACCTGCACCCAGCACTGAGCTGGAGCCGCAGAAGGTACCCTGTGTCTCCCTGGGCCATGCTGCAGTGGGGTTGGACTAACTCCCTTCAGGGAAGGTCAGGGTTTCGCCCAAGGTCCTGTGGACAGTGGAAGGGCAGCCCCACGGCTTCCCTTCCTGCCGGACATGCTGGTGTTGTCCGATGACCAGGGGTGCCTCTTCCTGGCACCAGCTGCCCAAGAAGTACCCTCACCCTGAGCAGGTCCTCACCGCAAGCCTCATGCCTGACCCCTCTTCCCCACCACCAAGGCCCTGCAGTCAAGTATGGGGAGCGTGTTTGTGAGAGCATGTGTTTACAGGTTTGTGTGCAAGTTTGTATCTGCTGTGTGTGCGGGTATGTATCTGCCGTGTATGCATGTCTGTGTGGGTGTGTTTGCCATGTGTGCATGTCTGTGTGCAGGTATGTATCAGCCGTGTGTTTCTGTGTGCGGGTGTGTATCTGTCGTGTGCGTGTCCATGTGCAGGTGTGTATCTGGTGTGTGTGTGTGTCTGCAGGTATCTGCCATGTGTGCATGTCTGTGCACAGGTGTGTATCTGCTGTGTGTGTGCAGGTGTGTATCTGCATGCCTGTGTGTGGGTATGTATCTGTTGTGTGTGCATCTGTGGGTGTGTATGTTTTGTGTGCGTGTCTGTGTGCAGGTGTGTATCTGGTGTGTGTATGTGACTATGCGGGTGTGTATCTACTGTGCATGTCTGTGCGTGCATATGTATCTGCCATGTGTATGTATCTGTGCGGGTGTGTATTTGCTGTGTGCGTGTCTGCACGCATGTGTGTATTTGCCCTGTGTGCGTGTCTGTGCACGGGTGTGTATCTGCGGGTGTGTATCTGTTTTTTTTGTGTGTGTGCAGGTGTGTATCTGGCGTGTGAGTGTCTGCAGGTGTGTGTCTGCCATGTGTGCGTGTCTATGTGCAGGTGTGTATGTAGGTGTGTATCTGGCACGTGCGTGCCTGCAGGTGTGTGCGTGTCTGTGTGCGGATGTGTATCTGCTGTGTGTGCGTGTGTGTGTGTATGTATGTGCTGTGTGTGTGTCTGCACACCTGTGTATTTGCTGTGTGCTTGTGTGTGGGTATCTGCCATGTGTGCGTATTTGTGCGTGGGTGTGTGTCTGCTGTATGTGCGTGTCTGTGTGCGGGTATGTATCTGCCGTGTGTGTGTCTGTGCATGTGTGTATCTGCTGTGAGCACTGCATGTCAGCTTTACCAGGTCCCAGTCGATGCTGCGGAAGAAGGCGTGGGATTTGATGTCGGAGAAGCCTGTCTGTGACCGGCAGCCGAGCCTTTCTTTGGGGTCCTGGGGTCAGAGTGGAAGTGGAAGGTCAGCAACACAGGACACGACCACAGTGGCCACTCGGGCTTGCGGGCGTGTGGGACCCACCTTGTTGAGGAAGCCCTTCAGCACGTGCGAGGCCTTGACTGACAGGAAGCGGGGGATGCGGATGGGCTTCTCCAGGATGACTGTGGGGACAGGGCGGTGAGGGGCTGGCGGGGGCAGGGAGCACGGGGGTGGGGGCGGGCGGGGGCTCACCCTGGAAGAGGTAATCCTCGGTGTTCATGTCAGGGTTGTCTGTGATGATGTCGAAGGGGGACCGCCCTGCCATCATCTCGAACATCAGCACGCCCAGAGCCCACCAGTCCACACTGAAGCCTGCGGAGTGCCCGGGTCACGCGCACACACGCCCAGCCCAAACCCTGCGGCCCTGCCCCTCGCCCCGCGCTGGGCTCCTCTATGGAGTGTTTCCTGGGCAGAGGGCCTGGGGAGGGCACCAGGTCACAGATGCCCCTCCCTGCTGGTTCCTCTGCCCATGGCACCTGGAGCCCCTTGTCCCAGCACAGGGACTGCCACGGTTCCCATGGCCACATGGAGCCCTGCTGGACACACACGTGACCCTGCTCTGAGCACACGTGATCCTGTGCCTTCTCACACCCACAGGGGCTACAGGTTTGGGGCCACTCTTTTGGGGGACAGACCGTCGCCCTGCCTCTGCCTCTGGCTATGGCATCTCTGTGCAGTGGGCGGGGCCCGGGGCCAGCAGCAGCAGGGGCTGTGGTGCTGGTCTTGGCTGACTGGTCAGGGACGCGGCTCTGGGGAGGGGCCCACTGTCACACCACCTCACCGTACTCCTCTCCCCGCAGGATTTCAGGGGCGATGTAGTTCGGGGTCCCACAGAAGGTACTCGTTGTGTCCCCGGGCCCCAGGCCCTCCTGTGAGGACAGAGCGGTTACCGGGAGGCCGGAGCCGCGTGCCCGAGCCTGCTGGAGGGAGCCTTGCCTTGCACATGCCGTAGTCCGTCAGCTTGATGTGGCCGTCGGCGTCCAGGAGCACGTTGTCTAGCTTCAGGTCCCGGTAGATGATTCCTCTCTCATGTAGGAAGTTGAGGGCGACACAGATCTCGGCGGCGTAGAATCTGGGGGCAAGCAGGGGACACTGAGGTCAGCTGAGGACAGCACAGAGCCTTGGTGACCCAAGGCACACAGCAAGAGCAGCGACTGTTCCCCCAGTGCCTGTAAATAGGCCACTGTCCCCCGACGCACCTACACACATACACCTGTAAACACATGTGTGTTCCACATGCCTGCCTGCACACACATGCCTGTACCCGCATACCCCCACACCTGTATGCACCCCTGTACCTGTACGGGCACACACCTGTACTCAAATGAACACAGCTGTATGTGCCTGTACATGCCTACATACCAGTATGCACCCCTGCACCTGCTGATACACCTGGATGCATCCCTGTGTATGTGACTGCATACACCTGGACCATACATGCCTACACACCTGTGTGCAACCCTGCACCTGTACATGCCTACACACTTGTATGCAGCCCTACACCTGTATCTGCACACACCTGTTCGCACCCCTGCACCTGTACATGCCTACATACTTGTATGACCTCTGCACCTGTACATGCCTACACAACAGTACATGCCCTGCACATGCACATGCCTACATACCTGTACGCAGCCTGCACCTGTACCTGCACACACCTGCATTACCCTGCACCTGTTCCCTCACACAACTGCACGCAGCCTGCACTTTTGCCCCCACACACCAGCACGTACCCTGTACCTGTACCCGCATACAGCCTGCACCTGTACCTGCACATACCTGCACGCACCCTGCACCTCTACCCTCACACAGCTGCACGCAGCCTGCACTTGTACCTGCCTACACACTTGTATATACCTGTATGTGCCTGCATACACCTGCACGCACCCTGCACCTGTACATGTCTGCATACACCTGCTAGCTGAGGTGACTACTGCAACAGAGGGGAGGGGCTGGACCCGGGCACTCTAAGGGACAATGGGGATCCTGGGGTAATAGGGGTGGGATCCCAATAGCTCAGTCCTTCGGCTTGCACCCGGGCACTGACGGCCAAGACCCCACGGGCCATCGCGCCCCAGTTCACAGCAGCGCAGTCCCTGCAGTGCCAGGAAGACCCTCCCCTGTGTCCAGCAGAAGTCCCACCGCTGGGTCCATCTGCACTGGGTGTCAGCGCCACAAACTGGAGGTTCTGGCCCATGAGGACAGTCTAGGCCAGTCAGACCTGTGAGGACAGACCTGGATGAGATGCCACCCGGGGAGGCCCTGGCAGTCCCCTAGCCCCAACAGGCGGAAGTGGGGCGGGCAGTTTTGGGGACATGCTCTTTTCTGGGCAGAGAAAGGTTCTGCCAGTGGTGGGTGGTGGGGTTGGCACCCCAGGAGATGCATGGAATGGGGGCGCAACCTCTGGGTCTGCCTTTCCTCAGAGGTCACCTGGGTGATCACTGCCAGTCTGGAACTTCCTGGGAGAAAGTGAGGATGGGGTAGGGGTGGAGACAGAGGAGGCAAAACGATGCTTGGGACCCCCAACTCCACCGAGCACAGTGCAAGGCCGAGATGCAGTCTCCTGTGGGTCCACAGCGGGCTTCTGAGCCCGCCATCTGCTGGGGGTGCCAGCAGGAGCAGCCATGCAGAGACACCTCCCTCCTGTCCCACCCACACCCTCCCCTGTCCCCATGCCCCCTACCTGCCAGCCTGACCCTCCCCGTCCCCACAGCCCCACCTGCCAGCCAGACCCTCACCTGTCCCCACAGCCCCACCCGTCTCCCAGACCCTCACCTGTCCCCATAGCCCCACCTGCCAGCCAGACCCTCACCTGTCCCCACAGCCCCACCCGTCTCCCAGACCCTCATCTGTCCCCACAGCCCCACCTGTCAGCCAGACCCTCACCTGTCCCCACAGCCCCACCTGTCTCCCAGACCCTCACCTGTCCCCACAGCCCCACCCATCGCCCAGACCCTCACCTGTCCCCACAGCCCCACCCGTCTCCCAGACCCTCACCTGTCCCCACAGCCCCACCTGCCAGCCAGACCCTCACCTGTCCCCACAGCCCCACCCGTCTCCCAGACCCTCACCTGTCCCCACAGCCCCACCTGTCAGCCAGACCCTCACCTGTCCCCACAGCCCCACCTGTCTCCCAGACCCTCACCTGTCCCCACAGCCCCACCCGTCACCCAGACCCTCACCTGTCCCCACAGCCCCACCTGTCTCCCAGACCCTCACCTATCCCCACGGCCCCACCCGTCGCCCAGACCCTCACCTGTCCCCACAGCCCCACCCGTCGCCCAGACCCTCACCTGCGTCCATGCTCCCCCCACCTGCCCACCCAAACCGTCACTTGCACCTACGGCTCCCCCACCTGCCCACCCAGACCTGACCTGTGCCAGCACCTACCTGGCGTGCTCCTCTGGGAGCTTCCTCTGTCTCTGCATGTGGAACATCAGGTCCCCCCCATTGACGTACTCGATGACCAGGAACAGCCTGAGGGGACAGATGGGGCACTGAGAGGGGCTCCTTCTGTTGCCCTCTTGTGCCAGGCTGGCTGAGTATCTGCCTACTGTCACCTCAGGGGTCAGGGTGGAGTCATTCCTGAGGACAGATCCTTAGGGTGAACAGGGAAAATGCCCCAAGGACAGGCAGTGTGAGGGTCAGGGCACAGCCCAGAGGGGTATCATCTGCCTGTGTGTGCAGGACAGTGCGTGTGGAGGAGTGTGAATGTGGAGAAGCGTATGCATGCAGGAGGCTGCATGCATGCAGAAGGGGGTGTGTGTGTGTAGGAGAGTGTGGGTGCATGCAGAAGAGTGTTTGTGTCCGTGCAGGTGAGTGTGTGTGCAGGAATGTGACTACAGGAGCACGTGCATGCAGGAGACAGCATGTGTGCAGAAGGGTGTGTACGCAGGAGAGTGTGTGTATGCAGGAGATTGCATGTGTGCAGGAAATTATAATTGTATGTGTGTAGGAGCCTGTGTGTGTGCAGGTGTGTGTGTGTGTGTGCTGGAATGTGTGTGCACAGGAGAGTGTGTACAGGAGTGTGTGCACACAGGAGTATGTGTTTGTGCAGGAGATTGCATGTGTGCAGGAGAATGTATGCATGCAGGAGACTATGTGTGCAGGAGAATATGGGTGCAGGAGTGTGTGTGCAGAAGAGTGTGTATACAGGAGTGTGTGTGCAGTGTGTGTGTACAGGAGAGTGTGTGTGTGCAGGAATGTATGTGTACAGGAGAGTGTGTGTGCAGCAATGTATATGTACAGGAGAGTGTGTGCAGGAGTATGTGTACAGGAGAGTGTGCAGGAGTGTGTGTGTACAGGAGTGTGTGTGTACAGGAGAGTGTGTGTGCAGGAGTGTGTGTGTACAGGAGAGTGTGTGTGCAGGAGAGTGTGTATATAGGAGCATGTGTACACAGAAAAATGTATGGGCACAGGTAAGAGTGTATTCCTGGCTCTGTGTGAGCGTGAGTGTGTGCTGCGGGCCCAGGGCCCAGGAAGGGTGGGTAGGGGGAGGGGAGCATGTCGGCCAGATGAGCTGGGCTGGGGGCTTCCCACAGGGGGTGGGCAGTGTTGGTGCCCCAGCACCCAGTAGAAGAGGCAGTGGAGGGCTGTGAGGCTGAGTGCAGGCTCCACACACAGGAGGCCTGGTCCGACCCAGCACACAGTCCCCACGCTGCAGGAGTGAGCCAGAGGCATGGCCCTTGAACCAGAAAGACCCAGAGGCAAGGGTGAGGCACAGGGTCCCCTGCGCTGCCCTCACAAGCTCTTTCTCACGTTTGACAAGATTTCCCATTCAGGGTGAACCCACTGGAGTTTTAGGAACACGGGCTGGGAGTGCAGCGGCTGGGCTCTCTGCCTGGCTGTGGGCAGCGAGGGTCAGTGCAGCAGGAGGGAGGGAGGCGTGGATCAGCCAGACCCCTCTTGGTTTTGTTTCTGTGCCACACCCAGCGGTGCTCGAGGGACCATGTGGGGTATCGGGATGAGCCAGTCAGCTGCAGGACAAGGGCGCTCACCGCTGTGCCATCACTCTGGCTCAGGCCCGAAATGCTACTTGGAAAGCCACAGCCAACTCCATCCTAGGACAGCAGAGAGCTGGGTGGGCCCAGGAGCTGTGCAGTGTGAGGTGTGTCATGTGCATGGAGTAGGAACCATGTGGCGTGGTGTGAGCTGCAAGGTGTAAGTATGAGGTATGAGCCACACGGTGTGGGCTGTGTGTGTGAGCTGTGAGCCATGTGGTGTGAATGTAAGCTGGGAACTGTAAGGTGTGTGAGGTATGGGCCATGTGGTGTGAGCCTTGTGCTGTGTGGCTCCCCCTTGGGGGACTCTTCTGCCACGGGACAGTGCTTTCTCCCACACCCAGGGCCTCTCTGGGGCAGCCTGAATGCTTGTGCCCGAGGAGTGACTCTGGCAGATGTGACCTCTGGCCCTGCCCCCAGTCTTGAGGTAATGCGGTCGGGGAGAAGCTATGCAGGGGGGAGTCAGCCAGGAGACCGGCAGTGCAGAGGGCACAGGGCGCTGCTGGCCTGGGCATCTCTAACTTGGCGGGGGTCAGAGTAACAATCGCCCAGAAGTGCCGCTCCTGGGAGCAGAGGCCGGGGCAGCCCCTGGGGAGGGTCCTGCTGACCCACTGTGCAGGAGAGCAGGGGACAGGTCAGGGACAGGCTGACCTGAGGAACAGCACAGGGCCCGGGCGGCCGGGTTGGGGTGTCTGAGATGCCCACTCGCCTGAGCCACCTGCGTGACTGGGTCCCGCACTCAGCTCAGACACCGGGCAGAAAAGCCACATCTGAAATAACCTGGGGGTGTCCGAGTTGCCAGGGTCCAGTCTAGGCGTGGGGAGAGCATGGGGGAGGGCGTGTGCCCTGCATCCCACAGGGGCCCCGTGCCGCACCAGGAGACGTGTCAGGCCTGAGCATGGCCCCTCCTGAGCCAGGAACGGGGGTCACTGCAGAGACGCCGCGGCTCAGCACACGAGGCCCTGAGGCTCTTACCGGCTCGTCGTCTGGAAGCAGGAGTGCAGGCCGACCAGGAAGGGGTTGCTGGACGCCTGCTCGAACACGTGCTTCTCCGTCTGCACCCAGTCTATGTCCTGTGGCAGAGACACCTGTCAGCCCCCGTTCTGCCGGCCTCAGGCACCACACCCTGATCGGCACTGAAAGCACTGGCCCTGCCCCCTCCCATCCACATCACCTGTCCACACTGACCCTCGTCCCCGCCAGCCCCCTCCCCACCCCGTCCACACCACCACCGGCCCCCAGCTGGGATGAGAGGAATGCGTGGAGGGCAGCACAGGGCCCAGCCCCCACTCGGGGCGGTGCCCCTCCAACCCTGCTGCGGGGGTTCCTCATTCTGAGGGGTCCTGGCTCCCAGGCGTTTTCACATGGGCCAGGCAGAGAGGAGGCAGCGCCCTCTGGTGGACGAAGGCCATGTATGGGGCCCCGCCTCCCTCCAGTAGGCCCCACTGCTCACAGGTCACTGGAGCTGGAGGTCGGCTCTGCCCCCTGCACCTGTCCCCTGGTGCCTGCCTCCCTCCCCCTGCGCCTGTTCCCAGGGTGCCCACCTCCCTCCTAGTGTGTTGTCCTGTGCCTTTTTTTTTTCCTTTTTGGGTCACACCTGGCGATGCTCAGGGATTACTCCTGGCTCTGCACTCAGGAATTACTCCTGGCGGTGCTCAGGGGACCATATGGGATGCTGGGAATCAAACCCGGGTAGGCCACATGTAAGGCGAACGCCCTACCTGCTGTGCTATCGCTCCAGCCCCATCCTGAGTCTTGCCTGTGCCTTTCTCTGAAGTGACACTGACCCTGGCCCCAGACCCCTGAGGCCCCAGGCTGCACCCGACTGAGCTCTGTGTCTCCAGCCCCACTAGGTCTGCCTAGTCTCGGTGTCAGGCTCAGTGTGTGCCCTGAGCTGGGGGGACAGTTGGCAGGGCCTGGCTTGTGGCCACTGGGCATCAGTGTCATCCCCATCTGCCCATCCCCCTCCTCCCGGAGGCCACCTGCTGGACTCTCCTGGGCATCTGGGGGTCTGTCAGGGTCCCTCAGGCGCCCCTGCTCCTTCGTGCTAGACTCCCACCCCGAGGGCAGACCCGTGCCCACTAGCACAGACGACAGAGCAGCGTGCGGGTGGCTGGCCCTGCGTCTTGTGCCAGACTCTGGTGGGATCAGCCAGCGGTTCTGTGGATGGACCGGGCTGGCTGTGGGCAGGGCTGGTGGGGGAGGCAGCGCCATGAGGGGGTGTCAGGGAAACACCCTGGCCACATGGGGCAGAGCACTGGCAGTCGGGCAACATGGCGAAGTGGTGCCCAGTGTGAGAGGCTACGTGCATGAGGTCTGCGGGCACGAAGCCGCAGAGCCGTGGGGGGGTTGTGGCGTGGCCAGGGAGTCCCTCTTGGGGGCTCACCGTCCCCAGCACCCGTGAAAGCAAAGCAGAGCCGTGAGTGGGGAATGGCGGAGCAGGACACGGGCCCATGGGCCCATGGGCTGCTCCCGCCCACCCCCACCCCGTGGGGCAGAGCATCAAGGCACTCGCTCACTGCCCACACCCCTCAGGCACACATGGCCCAGCACACGAACACGAACCCTCCTCACACGTGTCTGCATGAAGCAACCACCCTGCACATGCAGCCTCTATGGCACATACAACACAAGCGTGCACTCACACTGTACACTCACATACAACACATACGTGCACTCCTGCTCACACCCGTATACACCAGACATGCATGAATTCCCGCTCGCACACCCACCCATATCCATGTACTCACACTTGCATACCCGCCCACACATGCACACTCATACCTGCACACCCACCCAGCGGGCTCTCACTCGGCTCAGACCCCCCGCCCTGGCACACGTGGGCGCACCTCGTCGTCATGCACGAGCTCCTTCTTCACCACCTTCATGGCGTAGACCTGGTCGTTCTTCTTCAGCCGCACCAAGAGCACCTTGGCGTAGCTCCCGCGCCCGATGACCCGGATCAGGTCGAAGTCGTGCAGGCCGAGCCCCTGAGATATCTGGATGCCATCCATCCCGGCAATGACAGGCTTGAGGTCCTGCGGAGCAAACGGGGGGTGGGGTGGGCCTCACGGAGGCCCGTGGCCCAGCCCAGCTGCTTGTCCGGGACCCTCGAGCTGCAAGGGATGGGCCACACAGGTGAGCCTGGGGGCCAGCGCTTCTGGACACGGCCTGGGGCGGTGGCTGCGGCCCAGACCCAGGGGCGGCCCTGCACTGTTCTGTGAATACTCCTGGTCACCCTCCTGCATCTCCCAGCAGAGCGTCCTGTGGCCAGAGTGCCCCTGACCCCAGCTCACACCAGGCCCAGCCGATGGCCCTGCCGAGGGTCGCAGACCACAGAATGCTCTGTTCATGGAGCACTGGAGGCAGAAACGAGACCATCCTGGCCCCACTGCCCGCCAGACCTGGTGCAGTTGACACCAGCCCCAGGCCCAGGCCACAAGCACAACTAGTTCCTGCTGAGATTCTCCAGCGTCAGAGAGGAGCCAGGGGACTTCTCAGAGGGACACTAGATATGGCAGCGGGCCACTTTGCATACTCACCTCAGAATCATCTTTAATGTTGTCATGTTTCCGGCTCGAAGAGATATAAGCAACTAGTGAAGAGGAGGGAGAGAGGAGCTGGGGCAGGTGGTGCTGCGGGCAGAGCTGAGACAGACTGTCATCCGCACCCCTGGAGCCCAGAAAACACAACTTCCGGGCCCCATCCTGGGCCCTGAGCATGTGGGCACGGGGGTCTGTCAGCTACAAGGACTCATCTAGAGGGGACCGGGGAGAGGGTCAGAGCCTTCCACTTTCTAACCTTAGAGAACACAGGTGGGCAGAGATGGACAGGTGGGAGGGTGGCTGCTGGGCAGAAGTTGATGAATAAGTGGGTGAATGGGTGGGTGGGTAGGTGGGCGGATGGGTAGGTGGGTGGATGTATGGGTAGGCGAGTGGTTGGGTGGGTGGATGGGTAGATAGATAGGAGGATAGATGGATGGATGGATGGGTGGATAGATGGGTGAATGGGTGGGTGGGTAGGTGGGTGGATGGATGGATGGATGGATGGGTGGGTCGGAGGATCGATGGGTGGATTAATGGATGGATGGGAGGATGGATGGATGGGTGGGTGGGTGGGAGGATGGATGGATGGGTGGGAGGATGATGGGTGAATGGATAGGTGGGCGAGAAGATGGATGGATGGGTGAATGGATGGGTGGGTGGGAGGATGGATGGATGGGTAGGTGGGAGAATGGATGGGTGGATAGATGGATGGATGGGAGGATGGATGGATAGATGGGTGGGTGGGAGGATGGATGGATGGATGGAAGGATGGATGGATAGATGGGTGGGTGGGAGGATGGATGAATGGGCGGGTGGGAGGATGGATGGGCGGGTGGGAGGATAGATGAATGGGTGGGAGGATGGATGGATGGTAAGTGGGAGGATGGATGAGTGAATGGATGGGTGGGTGGGAGGATGGATGGGTGGATAGATGGGTGGGTGGGAGGATGGATGGATGGTAGGTGGGAGAATGGATGGGTGAATGGATGGGTAGGTGGGAGGATGGATGGGTGAATGGATGGGTAGGTGGGAGGATGGATGGGTGAATGGATGGGTGGGTGGGAGAATGGATGGGTGGATAGATGGGTGGGTGGGAGGATGGATGGATGGATGGATGGGTGGATAGATGGGTGGGTGGGAGGATGGATGGATGGATGGAAGGATGGATGGATAGATGGGTGGGTGGGAGGATGGATGAATGGGCGGGTGGGAGGATGGATGGGTGGGTGGGAGGATAGATGAATGGGTGGGAGGATGGATGGATGGTAAGTGGGAGGATGGATGAGTGAATGGATGGGTGGGTGGGAGGATGGATGGATGGTAGGTGGGAGGATGGATGGGTGAATGGATGGGTAGGTGGGAGGATGGATGGGTGAATGGATGGGTGGGTGGGAGAATGGATGGGTGGATAGATGGGTGGGTGGGAGGATGGATGGATGGATGGATGGGTGGATAGATGGGTGGGTGGGAGGATGGATGGGTGGATAGATGGGTGGGTGGGAGGATGGATGGATGGATGGGAGGATGGATGGGTGAATGGATGGGTGGGTGGGAGGACGGATGATGGATGGGTGGATAGATGGGTGGGTGGGAGGATGGATGGATGGATGGGAGGATGAACGGGTGAATGGATGGGTGGGCTGCCACTGCCAACTCCATAGGGTGCAGACTGGCTGCAGGGGCAGGTCTGGGGGCCCAGCTGGAGCAGTCCTAGCACAGAGTCCTTCTAAAATCTCTAGGTGGGAGGAGAGAAACTCTCCAGTGCACTCTGGGAGACTCGGTGCCCACCCGGGCCTGGCAGATGGGGGCTGGGCGAGTCGCCTACTTCCACCGGTGTCCTCAGAGGGCACGTCGCCACCACCGTCATCCGCTGCAGGTTCCTGGGCAGGCATGACAGAATCCTGAGGAGACAGGAAGTGCTGCAGTGACCAGAACAGGGCCCGAGGGAGAGGCCACAGGGCCCACCCGCAACAGTCAGCTCTCTCTCCTGTCCCTCATACTCACACTTCAAGCACTGTCCCAGCCCCCGGGTCCGAGGTGACATCCCAGTAGAGGCCCTTAGCTTGTGTGTGGCCTGGGGGCGTGGAAGCTGGGCTTGGCATGGCGGTGCCCTGACCCCTGACAGACTGGGGACAGACCCAAAGTGGCCCTGAGCACTGCAGGCTCAGAGAGAGGCATGGCCCAACCGGGCCTGGGGGCCGCCACGGGCATTGCTCAACCCCTCCCCTCCCCCCTCACGCATGTCCCCCTGCAGGGCGGCCTGATGAGGCCGTGCCCACTCACCATATGCCCCCCGCAGGGCGGCTGGACGAGGCCGTGGCAGCGCTTATGCACCAGTAGCTGGCAGTGGAGGCACCTGTAAGCCTGCCTGGCGAGGCCCCATATCCTCTCGCTGCACTGTCCGCAGGACGCTCCCTACGGGGATGGGACACAGGGGCCACTGTCAGGCCAGGCCCCGAACCTGAGGTAGAGCACTCTGGTCAAGCTGCTGGGGTTCCGCCAGGTCCTGCTGGGGGCCCAAGCTGGCCCCCACTGCCCCCCGCTGGGTACAGGGAAGCCTCCTGGCAGTGAGGCAGCAGTGCATCCCCACTGTCAGGGCTCCGGGCTGCTCGGGGACAGGGTGTATTTTGGTCTTTTGGGCCACATCCAACAGTGTTCAGGGGTTCCTCTTGGTGTGCTTGGGGGGGGTCCCTGGTCAGCTGTGTGCAAGCAAGTGCCTGCCCCGCTGCGCTGCTCTCAGCCCCTGGGGCAGGATTACTGATTCTACTCTGCGGTTCTGGGGCCCCCAGTCTCATGCGTGCGGGGCTATACTGTACTTTGAAGCCATATCTCTGACCTGGATGTCTTAGATTTGGGGGGTTGTGGCTGCACCCAGGGGTGCGCAGGAATGACTGGGACTGGGGTCAGCTGCAAGGGCAGCATCTTAACCCCGTGTTCCGCTTTGGAGGGACGAGTGGCTGGCACACTGCAGGGGAGGGAGCCACAGGTCCGGGGCTGCGTCTGCAGAGCAGGAGCCCAAGGGCTGCTCGTGGAGGCCAGCGGGGAGCGTGCGGACGTCCCCGGCGTGCCCAGGGACGGGCACATACACAGGCCCAGCCCTGGGTCCACTGCTGGCCACCAGCCTGTCTGCAGGAGCCCTGCTCACCCCGTGGGCAGTGAGGAGTGCTGGTTTCCCGGGGCCCCGCGCCCGTGCTCACCCGGTTAAAGCGCTTGGCCTGGAAGAGGTGCCCGTTGGTGCAGTGCAGCTTCCGCCATCTCCGGGCCCCGCGGCGGTAGATGGACTCTGCAGAGGGGGACGCGGTGAGCAGGCCCGGAAAGATGGCCAGATGAGCCGCGCCGTGTGCTCAGGCGGGTGCTCGTGTGTCACACTATGCTGTGCTGTGTTCTTACATCACGTGTCCCAGTCACGTGTTGTGTCACTGTTGTGTGCTTGTGCGGCATCATGTCCTGCGTGCTTCTGTGTGCTATCACATTCTGTGACCTGTGTCCCATGTGCTGCTGTGTCATGTGTCCCATGCGCTTGCGTGTTGTGTGTGCTGTGTATTGCCATGTCCTGTTCTCACACACCCTTGTGTCATGACGGGCACAGGTGCCAGGGGTCGGCCTTGAGGATATGACCCCGTCTGGCTGTTCCCCGTGTGGAAAGGGGCCCCTAGATGCCTGAGCGCTGCAAGGACAGTGGCTGGACTCGTGCCCAGACCCACCCAAGCCCTGGACGCCCATCACCCGCTCGGCTGCCTGCCGCAGCCTGTGTCATAGGGGCACCAGGAAAGGGTCAGGGCCTGGCAGCGTCCAGGAGGGTGCTTCAGCCTGTGCCCGGCAACGCCCAAGTACACCGGACCCTATGCATGCCTTATGTGATGACACATGGACTGCACCTCATACCATACATGTCCTACACAAGACTCACATGTCCCACGTGGCCCTGCACATGTTCCACAAGTCCCTCATGTGTGACCTACACACAAGCCAGACAAGCCTCACATTCAACACACGACCTACACACGAGCCTGACACAGCCCTCGTGTCACATGTGACCCTGCACGTGGCCCATGGGCACTACCAGCACATGACGCCCCCCCCTGCATGCACACGTGACCAGGGTGGCTGCACGGGCTGGAGCACGGGGCGTGTGGGCTCCTGACTCCAGCTCAGCTCGCACCTCGGAGGAGGCGCCCTCCCGGATTCTATAATTAGGCGGCGGACGCTAACAACCTGTTTCCAGGGCAACCAGCATCTGTGTACTGCCAAGCACAGAAGGCGCTCAGGAGCTCACAGCAGCTGCCACGAGCACATGCCCCGCCCTCCACGTGTGGGCGGGGGGCCCAGGAGGTCAGGGGCTGCCTTGTCTGATGCCCCACAGCCCGTATAGCCCCCCACCCTACAGCGCAGGGATGAGACGGGGAGCAGCGGGCGGGGGCAAACAGCAGGTGCGTCCCTGGGCCTGAGAGTAGGACCATGGCCAGCTCCTCCCTGGTCACCCCCACGGGGCCTTGGTTACTGGCTTTACTCTGGTTGGAATGTGCCCGGGAGGGGTGAGCGGGTGGGGGTGGTCCTGAGACAGTGTGGCTCGGCCCTGGGCAGCACGGGGAGGGTGGCAGAGCAGTGGGGGGTGGTCCCACAGCCCCCTCCCCGCATAAAGCCCAGCAATGCCAGGCTGGAACCCAAAAGCAGGCGAGGGCATGGTCGCCACCGGGCAACCAGCTGGCCCTGTGCCCAGCTGCACCTGCCACCTTTGGCTCCTGCAGTGGCCACGTGTCACCTTGTGCCAGGGCCTTCCCGGGAGATGCTTGTGGGTCAGGGTCCCCGGCCCCCACTGGGAGGCCTGGCAGGCCAAACACAGGAGCCCCGTCCCTGTAGTGCTTCCAGGTCGGGAGAGAACGACAGACGGATAGAGGTGTCAGTCACTGGGGCCTGCATGGAGGTGGTGGCTTTGTTCTAGGTGGGGCTGAACCCCAGAATCTGGCAGCAGCAAGGAAGCTTGACAATGGCCATCGGCCTTCACTGCCGAGACGAGGCCGTGCTGGTTCTGCCTGCGCCCCGTGGACGCTGCCCCATCACCCTCTCTCCGGTGTCCCTATCTCTGTGGCCCTGGTACCTGTCCTGAAGTGGCCCCAGGCTCCGGTGTCAGACCACAGACGCTGGGGGAGCCAAGGGGTGCCTGAGGGCGACCCCCACCCTGGCCAGCAGCCAGGTCTGTCCGTTCTGCCTCTGACGCTTCTGGAGACTCCCCCAGGCCGACCGTCCGGCCCCTCTGGTGTCCCTGCCAGTCCCAGGCTGGGTGGCCGACATCCCCCAAGCCCCAGTAACCTCACAGCCCGCGGTGCCCCGCCCTGGCCCCAAGGGAGCCACAGGAGACTGCGGACTGCACGCCCTGCCCCACGCCCTCCCCGGGTCAGCAGGCCTGAAGCCGGCCCAGAGGGGGACTGGCACTTCCTTAGCCCGCCCAGAAGCGTGATTGGTGCGTCATTAGCCCGCCCCCCTCGGCTAAGCCCCGCCCAGAGGGCGGGACAGGCGCTTCCTCAGCCCACCCGCCACTAAGCCCCACCCAGAAGGGTGATTGGTGCATTAGCCCTCTCAGTGCTATGCCCCGCCTGGAGGGCGTGACTGGCGCCTCATTAGCCCGTCCTTACTGAAGCCTTCTGAGAAGTGACCAGTTTCACGGTGTAGATTGCAAGTACAGAAAGTACCCCCCACTCAGGTCCGGCCAGGTACACCGGTGGGAAGCGGCTACTCTGCATGGTGGAGTGCAAGGGAGACAGGGCAGAAGGCCAGCAGGCTCAACACAGCACCTTGGGCACTGGGCTGCGGGTTGGTCCCTGCCCGGGGGACGTGTGGGTAACCCAGACATTCCACATACGAGATGTCCCATCTCTAACGCACACCTGCAGCTCTGCTCCCCGCTCCCGTGGGCCTGCCGGGCAGCTGGTGTGGCTCTCCTACGGATCTACTCCACACAGACTAGGGTTCCCACGTAAACTTCGGTGGCAACCCCAGTGTCTCACACGTGGCAAGGTTGATGCTCGACCACTGAGCAACAGGAACATGGCCATGTGCCCATCCCGCTCTCTCCTGATCCACCTTGGGCCAGCTGCAGGACCCATGCTGGTCTGCAGCTTAAGGTGGTGAGATCCAACCTGGTCTAGAACGTGTTATCAGCCCACACCCACGGGCATTGACTGCGGGTCAGCTACAGGCCCGTCCCACCCCTCAGTGTCTCCCAGGGGTCTTTGGGTCTGCGTGATCTCTGGTCACTGCATCCGCCATCACCTGCCCCATGCCAGGGGACACAGTGTCAGGAGGCAGATGGACGTGCTTGTGTGATGGGCAGGGCTGCCAATGGGGACAATGCCTGGACTATGTCACCTCTTTTCCCAGACCCGCCTGACCCCTCACCCCCAAGTAACAAGACCACAGGTGTGAGAGTACAGAGCGGAAGGAAGTGCATACAAAAACACACACACACCTGCACAGACACACCCGCCAGCGCCTGCTCATGCTGCACACCCACACACAGCCCCACCTGCACATAACCCCCACCTGCACACACACCCGCACACCCCACACCTGCACACACACCCGTGCACCCACACACCTGTACCTTCACACATACAACCCCATCTGACCCACACACCTGCACACACATACACAGCTCCACCTGCACACACACCCGCACACCCCACACCTGCACACACACATCCGTGCATTCACACACCTGTACCTTCACACATACAACCCCACCTGACCCACACACCAGCACACACACACATATGCACATGCACACCTGCACACACATACCTGTGCCTGCACATGCAGCAGCAGACGCCCCACCTGGGCTCACAATGTGCATATGGAAACACGCATGTGTACACCTGCCCCTACATGCACTTCTGCATGGCATAGGCCAGACGCCATGTCTGTGAGCAGCTCCCCATGGGGGTCCCTGTGGGGGCAGTGATGGGAAGGGGGAACTGCAGGAACGGGGCTGGAAGCTGGGCCTGGGAAGGTCACAGCTGGTTCACTTACCAGAAGGGGACTGAGGCTGGGGAGACGGAGGGAAGCATGTCCCAGCCGAGTCTGCCAGCCCGGGCCCATCACTGGAGGCCCCAAGAGCCGGGGGTGCCGCCGTGGACGCCCCACCAGAGGCCTAGGTCCCACACCGGGTGGGGCCTGGTGGCACGGCTATGCGGCGGCTGACCCGAGACGCTGACCTTGGCCTGCAGGGGCAGTGGCCGAGCACAGGGGCACTGAGGATATGGGCGATGCTCCCGCCTTCGAGGCTCCCCAGGCCCCTCTGAATGCCTGGCCATCTCCCGCCAGCCCCCCGCCCGCCCACACCCTCAGCTCAGCACGCAGACATGCCCAACCGGATCTCCAGGGGTGATTAACCTTAGCGGCCACCTGGGGAGCCGGGTCCAAGGGCTGGGGGTGGAGGCCCAGGAGGCCGCGGGGAGGGGCCTGCTCTGGGGAGCAGTGCTCTGAGTGAGGAGCTGAGTCAGTGGCGGCCAGACCGGTGCAGCTGCTTCTCACTCCCATCCCACGGCGCGTCTGTCCAGCTCCCGATGACTCCACAGAGGGAAATCCTGAACCTCAGGTCAGAACGGTAAAGGGAGGTGGCACCGTTGGCAGAGAAAGGCGTGGGAGGCCGCGGCTCCAGTGGTAGAGGCCCCGAGGCTGCGGCTCTGATAGCAGAGGCCCCGAGGCTGTGGCTCAGATGGCAGAGGCTCCAGGCTGCGGCTCTGATGGCAGAGGCTCCAGGCTGCGGCTCCGATGGCAGAGGCTCTGAGGAGGTTCCAATGGCAGAGGCTCCAAAGCTGTGGCTCTGAGGAGGTTCCAATGGTTGAGGCTCCAAGGTTGCAGCTCAGATGGCAGAGGCTCTGAGGCTGCAGTTCCAATGGCAGAGGCTCAAAAGCTGTGGCTCTGAGGAGGTTCCAATGGTTGAGGCTCCAAGGTTGAGGCTCAGATGGCAGAGGCTCCAGGAATGGAGGTTCTGACAGTCATGGCTCCGAGACTGTCTCCAGGGAGGGGCCTAGGGGGTCATCAGACTGGCCTGCACAAGCTCCCTGCTGGCCACTCTCTGCACAAATTGGGAACTTGCAATTCACTGGGCTGTGCCCCCTCTGTGGTGGGACCTGTCTCCTCCCCCTTTGTCCCCACCTCCATGGGTCCCAGGTGCCTGCACCTCCAGACACGCCCTGGTCCTCTGGGCCCTGTGCAGGGGGCCGCGGGGTGGCCCTTCAGGCAGCATCTGATGAGAACCTGCTCTTCCAGCCTGTCCCCACTTGGCGCTTCCGGCACCCAGCCTTGCACCCTGCAGGCATTGCCAGAGCAACCCTATGACTGGGCCTGGGAATCACAGCCGCCTCTTCCATCTGGGAAGAGGAAGCGATGGCCGCAGCCTGGGGCCTCTGCCATCAGAACCTCCTTGGAGCTGGACACGACCCTGGACACCCCAGGACTGAGTGAACAGGAAGCTCTGTGAGGGAAGCCCAGGCTTGGGGAGCTGGCAGCGGAGGCACTGGGAAGCTGGTGCTGAACCAACACGTCACCCCCCCACCCCCCGTCAGTCTCTCTGGATTCACCTGGAACACAGCTGGGGGCTGGGGGGAGGGTGTCCTCTGCCCCTGCACCCACCCCCAGATGCTTCTGGCTGCTAGGTATGGCTCCCGCCTGGCTCTCTGCTACAGTGGGACCTCTACCCACTTGGCAAGCTCATGAGAGTGGGCAGGACAGGGCAGTGGCTGGGCAGGCAGGCTTGCTCCAATGTGCCACGCACTTGGAAAATGGGGTCAGCACACTGAAAATGATGGGCGGGAACCTGGGGACCTGGGAAACAACTAGCCCAGAGCCCGAGGCTGTCCGACCTAATGGGCAGCAAGGAGCAGCTGGCCACGTCTATGTCCCTGCTCGGTGGGGGCAGAGCAGTCACGACAGGCTACCCGGGAGGCAAACCAAGCTGGGACGCAGTGAGTGGCCCTCAACTGGACAGGGAAGAAGACGAAGCAGACTGGAGAGATGACTTCCGGGAGTCCACAGCACCTGTGTGCGCCTGCCCACGGGGCCACACCTGCCTGTTCCGGCCAGCCTACAAACCGTCTTTGTCTGCATCTGTTTACGAGTCCACTCTCTCCTGCCATGTGGCTGAAGCAGGGCTCAGCTCCCCCTACCCACGTAGGTACCTGGGCACTATCAGGTTCTGACAAGGAAGAGGGTGCAGAGGCCGCCCACATCGCCGGGGGAGCAGCTTAGGGCCCAGAGGGCCCACAGTGAGGGGAGTGTCCTTGGCCTGCTGACAAGGTCAGTAAGGTGGTCCTCACAGATCTTCCCTGAGGGTCTCGACCCCAGATTCCAGCCTTGTGGTTAGAAATCAAACACTATGCTTAGGCCCAGGGCCCAGGCCCCGCCTCTCCTCTCCCCCCTGAGCCCTGAGAGCTGCTTCAGCCAGAAGTGGGCCGGGAAGGGAGTTCAGGGCTGAAGGGGCTCAGATTTGACTGCTGGAACCGCGGGGACCCAGCATGGGCCCATGCACCCAGCTGGCCACTGGGAATGGCCCGGACCTTGCAGAACCTAATAAGGGTGTTATGCAATGATGTTGGACCTGACTACACAGGTCCCATGACATGATACACATGTGTATGTGCAGAATACACATACATAATACAATACACCACCACATAGCTGCGCACACACACATACAGGTGTACACATGAAACATTCTCATAGACAAAACAACATAGTCATCACACACACTCACACATATACACAGAACATACTCCCATATACATACACCACACAGCCACTGCACATGCACACCTACGCACACAAACACATGTACACATGGAATACACCCCAATAATCACAAACCACAGAACACACACACATACATGGACACATGAAACACTCCCACATACATACACCACACAGCCACATTTGCACATCTGCACACACACATGGACACACAAACACACCATAGTCACACACATCCACCAGAGAGGCACACGTACATTCTCATGCTGCAAACTCTATGCTACACACACGGCACGTAGGCACGGCCTGCTGTGTGTGGGTGGGAGGGTCCAGTATGCCCCAGACACGAACACCTTGCCAGGCTGGTGTGCAGCTTGTCTGAACACACCACACTGGCTGAAGCCAGCTGAGCTGTGGCACGGCCGTGGTGCCTGCTGGTTCCCTCCTAGCTGGGTGCAGATGCAGGGGTGCTGGCTTTCTTGAGGGCGCGTGTGTCCCGTCTCGCGTGCACGTGTGCATGCCGTATCCGCAGAGTCTGGGCGAGCAGGGCAGCGCTGATGCTTGCAGACAGAACCTAGCTCCGTCCAAGGTCCTGGTGGCAGCCGCCCGGGGCCTTGAACTCCCTTTTCCTGGTCCTCGCTGTCTGCCGGCCCCTGTTCCTGTCCCTTCAGGTCTCGGTTTGTTCGCACCTGCTGGGGTCCTGCCTGGGTTCTCTGCTCGCCATGGCTCCTGATGGGGCGCCCACGCACGGACATCTCCCACGCGGCAGGTGACCTCTGCTCCGGCTGCCGAGTCCTCCAGGTGTGTGAGCTCCTGACGGGGCCTAGCTGCCACCGCTGTTCTCAGTCCCCTGCACCAGGGTAGGTCGCCAAGACACCTGTGCAGGCCTGTTTCCTTCCTTGCACCCAGGTCTCTGCTCCACCTCGAGTCTCCATTTGTGGGAGCGTAAAAGTGGGACCCAGGGTCATTCTTGGGTCTGAGGTCCCAAGCCTAGCTGAGCCCCGCTGAGATGACCTTCCTCACTCCACCGTGCAGCTGTGGCTCCTCTGGCACAGATCAAACATTGATGCTTGTGTGGGTTAGTTTCTGGGCTCTGGGTCTTGTCCAACCTCTGCTACGTCTATCTTTTTTTTTTTTTTTTTTTTGCTTTCTGGGTCACACTTGGCGATGCACAGGGGTTACTCCTGGCTCTGCACTCAGGAATCACTCCTGGTGGTGCTCAGGGGACCATATGGGATGCTGGGATTTGAACCTGGGTTGGCTGCGTGCAAGGCAGACGCCCTACCCGCTGTGCTATCGCTCCAGCCCCTGCTACGTCTATCCTTTAGTTTACTACCAAACCACCTTGATTACTGTTGCTCTATAATAATGACTTGAGAGTAATGGGAAGTCTCCATTTTTCCTTTTTCTAGTTTAGCTATTCAGGCTTAAAAAATGGTTTCCATATAATCCTTACTATTTTTTGTTCCATTCTCTCAAAAACAGTTTTGGATAGCCGGGGAGAAACTTGCCATGCATGCAGCTAATTTGCCCCTCGGTGGTTCCCAGCACCATCAGGAATGACCTCTGAGGACTTCTGGGTATGGCTCAAAAGCCAGAAGGAAAAGATCATTACAATTTTTATAAGAATTGCATTGACCCTATATACTGCTGTTGGTAAAATTGGTATTTTGACTAGTATCTTCCCCTTCCACATACATGAAATGTACTTTTATCTGCATGCTTGGTTAAGTCTTTTATTTTATTTACTGATTTCGTTTGGGGGCCACACCTGGTGGTGCTTAGGGCTTACTCCTGGCTCTGCACTCAGGATTCACTCCAGGCAGTGCTCAGGGGTCCATATGGATACCAGGGGTCAAACCCAGGTTGGCTGCGTGCAAGGTACATGCCCTCCACACAGCGCTGGGTGAGTTTTGTTTAGGACAACGAAAGGGGTGGAACCCAAGTGCAGGCAGGCTTTCCTTTTCCTCGGGCGCTGCTGCTGCGGGAGGGGGGGGGGAGGGCTGAAGGAACCTGTGGGTCCTTGCCCGCGGTCTCCAGTGAGATTTTTCTCTTCTTGGAGCTGTTCTTGTGGGGGGGGGGCAGGGAGGGGACTGGGCCTTCTCTGGGTGGTGCCTCAGCTTTACTTTGGGTTTGGGATCATACCCGGCCAGTGCTCAGGGGTCCCTCCTGGCAGGGTCAGCACATAAGGCCAGGGCGTTCCCCACTGAGCGTGATCACGGCCCCTGCTGTCTCGGACAGTCCCGAGTTTCATCACAGAAGCTCAGCCGTGTGCAAGTCCTGCCACTGGACTCTCTCTGGCCCCAAGATTTGACTTTTTTGGGTATGATTATAAATGAGATTGTTTTCTTAATTTCATTCCCTTATAACCTGTTTTTTGCTTATAGGAATGCAGTATTTGGGGGGAGGAGTGTGTTGATTTTATAACCTGCCACTCTGAGGTACACATTTTGTGTGTTTAGTGTTTTCTAGACATATCATCTCTACGGATAACGCCACCTCCTTCTAATCTAGATTCCCCATATTTTTGGGCACATCACAGGTTGGTAAACAATAGCATGCCTTCCCTTCTGCAGGGAGTCTGTCCCCAGGGCAGGTCTGTGACCCCAGGAGGAGACATCTGGGTCCAGGGGCCAGGGAGCCACAGCCCGCAGCTGGCATGCGAGCAGGAAGGAGGGAGAGCAAACCTCCCAGAGTGCCTGGGGGGGGCCTGCAGGACCCCACAATCTACCCTGTGTCCAGTCCCAGGGTGCACTCATGGCCCTAAGGTGGGAGACACTGGCCTTGCTCACCTCCCAGAGGCTCCAAGACAGACTGAGGGACCTGGAGTATGGCTGGCAGCCGTGTCTGGCCCGCCCCTCCCCGGCAGCCCCTGAGCAAGGAGGAAGCAGGTGACAAGACCCAGCGTCACTTCCAGTGACCACCCAAGAGCTGTGAGCCTGTGGCCACCCTCCAAGCTGGCCATACGTTGAGGGGGGACTACAGCTAAGGGTTAGCAAGAGTTGGGGGGAGCACCCGAGGAGAAGCCTCGGCAGCGTGGCAGCTGGAGAGGCTGTGCTGGGGTTGGCCGGCACTTGTCAGGACAAAGACGCCTTCAGGCCACAGCCGTGCCAGGCACCGAGTTGGCTGAGGCCCCAGGCCAGCCCTGCCCCCAGGCCAGTGTGCTCCTGTGTGACCCTGTGGGGCCAGTTCTGTCTGGCGGTCACTCTTCCTTCTGCGGGTCACTGCTGGCCACACCCCTAAGCAGGAAGCAGTGAGCTGCCACCAACGGGTGGGTGCAGGAGCCACCAGCTCCTTGCACAGTGACTCTGGCCAGTGCCAGGGATGGAGCCCGAGTTGGTCACGTGCAAGGCTGGCGCTGCCCCACTACCCTCTGCCCTGCCCCAGGAAAGCAAGTGTCTAGAAGCCCTCAGAGTTCCCGATGGCCAAGTATAGGACATTCCGGGCTACTAGGGCCTTGGGGATGGAGGGGAGGGACTCCGTGGGGTCCCTTCGCTAAAGAACCCCAGGTCTTCTGAGTGCCGGCATGAGGATTGTAGAGGCCACCGTCTGGCTACCCTGTGCTCCACGGGGTCCTCTGTAGCCCTGAACACACCTGACCCTACCAGTGAGGTCACTGACCCATTTGGAGCTGCCTGGAAGCGGCGGGTTCGAGGAAGCCCAAGGGGCTGGGTGGTTAGCACTGGGCACACGCTGGGCTTGTGGCACCTGCCTGACCAGTGACTGGGCCCCAGAGACGCAGCCAAGGTGCCCTTCAGAGGGGACGGGAGAGTATGTGCATCTGCCGGACAGTGTCGAGGCCGAGGGTGGCCACCCGCAGCACCCAAGTGCGGTCCCAAGAGAGCAGGGGGACGCCGTGCAGAGGCTGTGCCCAGGGAGTTCTAAGAACTGGCAGAGCAGAGTGGGGCAGGCGCCCGAGGGAGAGGGCTCTGCTGAGTCGCAGGCAGAGGCACACATGTGGCACATGAGCACAGGCACAGCACACGCATGGTACATGAGCAGACACAGCACACACATGGTATATGAGCTGACATGGCACACACAGTGCCTCAGCACAGACACAGCACATATGTGGTACATGAACACAGAACCGCACACTTGTCTATCACGCAGAGCACACTAGTCTAACACGTAGAGTCTAACGGCCCAAGCATGAACCTTCATATCCATTCTGGCCTCTGCTGATGGTCACAAAACCCAGTTTGGTGGGGATGCTGACCGGGGCCTCACGGGGGGGGGGGGGGAAACACGTGGAAAATCTGTTCCATTTCAATTTTGCTGTGACCCTAAAACTGCTCTAAAAATAGCCTGAGTGGGGACAGGGGAGGCAAAGACTGCACCCATGACCCAGGTTCGACCCCCAGAACCTTATGAGGTTACCCCCCTCCACCAGTGTGGCCCCCAAAAGAGTCTAGTAATAAGAGAATGAGGACAGATGGTAGTGTGAGGTCAAGGGTCTGCCCTGCACGTGTGAACCCTGTGGCCACGATGGAGGCGAGCACAAAGGCCGGCAGACAAGTCCTGGCCCACGACGGGTTGACTCGATTTACCCCACGGACCACACCCCCAGGCACCTCTGCTACCAGGCCCAGAGAAACAAACATGGACCCAAGTCCCAGTCTGCGTGCAGCCCGGAGAAGCGTCCACACGGTGCAGCAGACCCCGGGGAGTCACCCTCTCCGAAGCTGAGGGAAAGGCTTTCCAATGCGAAGAGCCCGTCGGCCAGCTCTGTCACAGGAGAGAGGAGGGAACTTCCATTCGAGAATAAGAGGGAGAAACTGAGTCACGCCCTGACGCTCTCCAGCGGTGAGTCTAGTCAGCAGTGCCTCTCGTGTGCCACGACACTGGCAGGGTTTAAAGTGATCCCGAGCCCAACCGAAGGGACAGGACAGCGGGGAGGACACTTGCCTTGAATGTGGACAGCCTGGGTTCGATCCCCGGCACCCAGATGGGCCCCCCGAGTCAGGCGGGAGGGATCCCTGAGCGCAGAGCCAGTCAGCCCTGAGAGCAAGTGTCAGCCGAATACCAGAGAAAGAAACAAACGGTCCTTGACTATGGCTCCTAGTTTCTCCACAATCATATCTTAGAGACAGGTTAGCGAAAAGTGTCATGCTTACTCACACAGACACTCGTGTGGATGGAGGCACACAGGTGTACATATGAGCTCACAGGCAATAGCTACAAGGCACGTATACCCACACACGTGTGCTCACAGTGGACACACAGCCACACATGCATTCACACGTGTGCGCCCACACATGTACATGCTGTCACACAGACATAAATGCTCATGCAGGAGACATGGATGTTCTCCTACACATAGCCACTTGGACAGCACACACGTGTGTGCAGCCCCCACTATTCTTACAAAGATGAAGGTGAAGCAAAGGTGGGGGACAGGAGAGGGGTCAGAAGGGGAGGGGCAGCAGGGGAAAGGGGCCAGGAGGGGGAGGGACAGAGGAGGGGGAGGGAGGGGCTCAGGAAGGGGTGGGGCAGGTCCCCAGCTCTTTCTGAGCAGGACAAAGAGGCTGAGTCAGCTGGAGGCAGCTCAGCCCTGTCCCTGCTCTGGCACCAGGAGGATGAGGGTCGGGCACAGGCACTGGCACCCTGAAGTCACAGCGCAGTCCAGGTGTGCAGCATGGAGGAGGCAGACAGAGAGGGTGGACCTGTCTGAGTCCCACCCCAGCCCCTCAGGAGTCATGAGCCCACCCTGCTGGCCTGGATGGTCGGCCAAACTCAGGGAGGAAGGACAGATGGCCACTCGCCTGGAAGGAGGGAGCCACGTGTGGAGACGAGCGTGTCCCAGCTCTGCAGTCTGGGGGCGGGCGACAGGAGCAGGGATGCAGGGGGGAAACTCGCCTGGACCCTGGGGCTTAGGGAGATGCCCCGAGCAGAAGCTGGGCTTGGGCAGGGGCTGGGGCACTGGGCAGCCACTCAGCCAGGATGGCGACCGCCCACAAGGTGCTGGCGCGGTGGTCACCACCAACTGCAGGGCTGGGACAGGCACGGGAGCCTGTTGTCTGAGGCAGTGACCAGCCAGGGGCCGGGCTAGAAGGAGGGTGTGGAACTGACCAGAACCAGAAACCGCAACAGCAAACAGGAGCAGATGTCATGGCACCCCCAGGCTGGGCAAACCCCAACAGGGACAGGCCGCCCCGGGACCATCACCCCGCAGCCAAGCCTTACACAGTCAGGACATAGGGAGATGCGTGTCCAGACGCCCTGCAGTGTCCCTGGGCTGGGGGGTGCAGGCCGGGTCGTGGTCCCAAGGCCGGTTTCCTGTCAAACCCCAATGCATCAGGTCAGCTCTCAACACCCGGGCCCAGACGTGGGGACAGGGACAGGGCACGAGAGCCCGGCGCCAGGGCGTGGGCAAGGAGGCAGCAGCTCGGTGAGCCGAGCAGCGTCTCCCAGACAGACAGCAGGGCAGGGCAGGGCTGCAGGGACGCTGGGGGCGGGGGGCCCACGCGCCCCCACAGGCCTGAAAGCACAGGCAAGGCCAGATGCTATGCTCAGCAGAAACTCACACGCACACACGTGCTTCCAGAGCACACACATGTACACACGCGCTCACGTGCACTCACACAGCCGCACCGTCTCGTCGGAACACGGGAGAAACTTCTCCAGTCATGCTAGCACCACACGCACACCCTCAGGGCGCCTCAAGCCCACCTCTGACCAGCGGCTAGGCCAGGCCCCAAGAGCCTGGGAAACCAAGAGACGGATCGAAACCTCCCGGGCAGACGAGGAAGGGGATGAGCGCCCAGGAGGCTCCCGTCTCGCCAAACTCACAGCAGACCCCCAACACCCAGACAGAAATAGGTCAGGTCAAAAGGGAGCGCAGCCCCCCGCCCCCCCAGTTCTCCGAAAGGCCGTGAGGGGGCAGCGTGGCACCTGCACCCGGAAGTGCTGGGGGCGGCCCAGGAAGCTGGCACAGGGCGGCAAAGCCAGGTGCCCTGCCCAGCCCCCTGAGGACCCCCTGTTCCCTCCCAAGGGATGCCCCACTCTGGGGACAGGCGGTGCGACAAGCAGGAGCCGGGACACCAGACCCCCTGTCCCTGCCGGCACCCAGAGGCTGCAGGGGTGCCTGGTCACCCCCTCCAGCCCATGGGGCTGTCACCGATGGGCAGGTGCCCAGACCAGACCCGTCCCCACGTGGAGGAGGCAGGACCCGCCTGGCAGCCTTGGCGCAGCACTGCTGGGTGTTCTGGGGGGACAGGCGCCCCCCTGCCTGCCCCCTGCTCACAGCCCATCACATCCACCCAGCAAGGGAGGCCAAGGTGGCTCCGTCCCCTGCAGGGCACCGCCAGGGAGGCCGCGTGAGGCATGGGGAAGTATGACACAGCGGATTCCTGCAAGCGGCAGGCAGCACCCCACACGTGCCAGCCCTGCACCCGCAGCAGCCCCCGCCCCAGTGGTCCCGGCGGGGGGCGGGGGCGCTGTCCCGCTGCTGTCCATGTTGTCATTTCACAGAAAACAACCTGCAAAATGGACGTCAGGGAAGTGCCCCTTCCCACAGCTCTCGGGACCGCGCAGCCCCACACATCCGGGTCTACCTCTGAGCACCTCTGAAGGCCTCGCGCACCACAGCCCTGAGCATCACTGCTGGCTGCGGGCCTGAAAAGCACTGGGCTGAGCTGACCCCCACCTGCAGCTCAGGGGACTGAGCACAGGATGGGGGGAGGGAGAGGGAGAGGGGGAGAGACGAGAGAGAACCCCGAGAGGAGGGAGGGGAAGGAGAGGAGGTAGGGGAGGGAGAGAAGGGAGGGGAGGAGGGAGGGGAGCTGTGGGCTGCATGAAGGCACCTCCCAGGCAGGCAGACCCCCTTCCCCAACCCTGCACCCACACCCAGCGCAGCCTGTGCTCACCCGCTTTCTCCTGCCTCTCTGCGGGCGGCTCTACGAGGTGGGCACGCTCGCGGGCATCTTCCCCGTCTTCACCGCTGCTGGGCCACAATGGGGGCCCCACGAGGAGGAGGAGGAGGAGGAGGAGGAGGAGGAGGAGGAGGAGGAGGTATTTACAGGAAGGCTGGCCGCCCTGTCCTCCGCCACTCGAGCCCCTGCCTCCTCATGTCCCCAGGCCCGGGTGGTACCCGGCTCCCCAGGGAAGCGGAGCCAGCGCCGCCGAGCACCAGCTAAAACACGGCCTGGATGCTGGGAGTGACGTCACGGCAACAAGCGCCGCCTCCGGCCGCCTCCAGCCGCACACAGGGGAGGCCGGGCTGGGGCTGGGGCTGGAGGGGAGGAGGGGGTGGCCAGGTGGGGGTCTGACCTCACGCACCCTGGCCCAGTCAGGCTGGCACGGTCAGCAGGGGCGCTGGGCTCAAGGCACAGCTGGCAGAGAGGACAGCGGGGACGGACACCTCAGCTGCCCCAGCCCCCGGCTCCCAGCTCCCAGTCCCACGCTCTCAGCCCTCTGCACCCAGAGTTCCCAGCCAGCCCCACGACCAAGCTGAGGTGAGGGGATTCCAGGAGGTGGTCCCCAAGCCAGAGCGAGGCCCTGATATAGCCACGGCAGGCGTGTGGTGTGGACACAGCAGTGCAGACCTGAGGATACAGACAGGGCAGTGCAGACGGTGGCTGTGGCAGTGTGGACACAGCAGTGCAGCCAGCGCGTCACGATGTGGTGTGGAAAGTGGCATGGAAGTGCAGGTGCAGGGCTGGGCACTGAGGCTTCCTGGTGCCATCCACTCTGCCAGCCTTTCTGTAAGGTCTGGGGAGTGAGCCAGGCTGGGTCCTGTGTCCCCCATGTTCCTGTCACAGCCTCAGCCCAGCTGGTCCCCAGCCAGGCAGGCTGCCCATTTCAGGTAGAAAACGAGTTTTTCCAGTTTGTTGGGAGCACAAGTAATTTGCATAAAGCAGGATGAATCTGGATTTTCACTAAGACAATAGGCACAGGGGACCGATACCAGATACCAGGATCAGGAAAGGGATCCCCAGTAACGCTGGGCTCAGGGCTCCCCCAGTCTGCTTTCTCTCTGCAGTGAGCCTGAAGCCCCTGAGGACTAAGCTCACCCTGGGGGAGTGAGCGCCCCTGGCCCCGGGGGAGTGAGCTTCCCTTGGGGGTGTAAGTATACCTGGGAGAGAGGGATGTGAGCACAGCTGGGGAGGGGGCCTCCATCAGCCCTGCCTGTGCCCCTCTTCCTTCCTTGCGGCCTCTGCAGTGGCCTGTGGCCTGGGCAGCATCTCACCCCACCTGGGCTCAGGTGCACTGGGCCCAACGCAGAACAAAACCCGGTGGTTCCTTCCCAGCCCAGAGAAGCCCCACAGAAGGGCATCAGGCCCACAGCAGGGCCCACCGAAGGGGAGACTGGGAGGGTCCTGCCCCGCACGCTCACGAGAAAGGCCAAGGAAGGACCATGGACTGGAAAGAGGTCCATGAACTGACCTCTGTTCACACACCACAGGGTGAGGACAAGCACCGAGCTGAGTGCAGTCCAATGTCCGGCCCACAGCACCAAGTGCAGTCCAATGTCCAGCCCACAGCGCCAAGTGCAGTCCAATGTCCGGCCCACAGCACCAAGTGCAGTCCAATGTCCGGCCCACAGCGCCAAGTGCAGTCCAATGTCCGGCCCACAGCGCCAAGTGCAGTCCAATGTCCGGCCCACAGCGCCAAGTGCAGTCCAATGTCCAGCCCACAGCGCCAAGTGCAGTCCAATGTCCAGCCCACAGCATCGAGTCCTGTCCAGGTCTCGTGTGCAGTGCCGAGCTGGGCATGAGCTGACACTGGCAGCATGGACACCGGGACGCATCCATGTGGCAGTTGCTGAGCCCAAGGAGGATGTGGGAAACAGGCTTTCACAGACCGGAGCTCTGGGCTGGAGCAACAGTAAGGTGGGCAGGCGTGTGCCTTGCACACAGCTGACACAATTCGCTCCCCACCACCCTGTAAACACCCTGGAGCCTGCCAGGAGTAATTCCTGAGCACCACTGGGTATGGCCCAAAAAGGGAAAACAGAAACTCCACATACAGGAACCCAGGCCGAGCACAAGAAACCGGGATCCCTCCCCAGCCCACCTGGCCTCAGAGCCCGCCGGGAGTGACCCCCAAACAAATGAAGAAAACTGCCGCTCAGATCAGATGTGACAGTCAGTGCTGCCCAGGGGGAGAATCGATTCTGCCACAGGGGCCACCACGCCTGTCACACCAGCCTGCAGGGCACTGGCCCACGAGTGCTCAGGGAGGGGCAGGTACTGGCCTGGGCAGGAATGTGGGTGGAGGGTCATCTGGGCAGTTCAGATGAGGGCGTGGACAAGTGGCTCACAGAGAACCAACTGCCTGCCTTTCAGTGCTAGAACATTCTGTCCGTGCAGCTCACACACAACCTGTGAGCAGACCGTGCACAGGGACTCTCCTGAGAAGGCCCCTCCTACCCCACCACAGGCCCACCTTCTTGCTGACCCTTGGCGCCAGCAGGGCTGCAGGAGGGTGGGGGGCCCTGGCTGGGGCCTGGGGGCAGTCACAGAAGCCGCTGGGTCAGCAGTGCAGGGAAGGGTGCCCCCATCTGCAGGTCACCGGCCCGCCACCGGAAGGAGCTGTGGAATGTGCGCCAGCAAACAGTCTGCCTTGAGTACCCCCAGGCATCCCAAGGGCCAGGCGCGCTGCGGGCAGGGTGTGCCTCCTTGCCAGGGCCTCTAGGGTCAGCCCCGATTTCTGCTACTAGGCTGCCCTGCACCTCTCTCGCCCAGGGGAGACAAGCGCTGGCCCATCAGCCCCCGGAGGGACTCCGGGAGCCAGACTGACCACTGTGCTAGTGAGCCGGTGTCCATACAACAGCCCCTGCTGGGGGCTCCCCAGGCCACAGTAGGGCACAGCCAGGCAGACGTTATGGGGTCTGGTCCGGGCAGACAGACGGACACTGAGGGCCAGAGCGATTATACAGCGGAAGGGCTCCTGCCTTGCGTGCGGGCGACCCAGGTTTGATCCCTGCATCCCAGACAGCCCCCCAGCACCAGCAGGAGAAACTCCTTAGCACGGAGCCAGGCATAAATCCTGAGCACTGCCGAGCATGACCCCCAAACAAACAAACAGAACGATGGACGCTGTGGGGCCTGGTCAGGGGCAGACGTGTGTCCTGAATCTCCTTAGGGGTCACAGGCCCTCCTGGGATCTCCCTTGTGGCACCCAGCTGGTAGCCCTGCTGAGGGCAGCAACAGTGACCTAGACACAGCACTCACAGCCACAAACTCACTCACACACACAGGGACACAGACACACCCACGGAGGGACACCCCCAGACACCCCCAGACATATCCCAGACACACCCAGAGATACGACCCAGACACCCCATACACACCCCCAGACACACCCATCGACACACCCACAGAGACATTCAGATACACACACACAGACTCACAGATACACTCACAGACATACCCACAGACTCACAGACACAGACACCCACAGACACCCACAAACACACACACAGTCACCCACAGACACCGACACACACAGACACACCTGCAGACACACAAAAAGACATACACAGTCACCCACAGACACCGACACACACAGACACACCCTCAGACAGATTCACAGACACACAGATACCACAGACATCCCCGCAGAAGGACACACACATGCCAACAGTCACAACCACACAGACTCACAGGCGAGAGCAGCAGAGTGGACACCAGCCTCAGAGGCCTGGCCCAGAGGCTGTGGTACTCACTGTCCTCGCCGGGGCAGGGCAGGCCGGGCTGCGCAGGGACGCTCGGGAAGACTGCAGGGGGGACAGAAGCCAGGTCAGCGGTGGCACCGGCATCCCTGCCTGCCAGAGGGGAGCCCAGAGCTCGGCTGTGCGGCATCAGCAGTGCGATGTTGACTCCGAAACCACGGAGGGCTACCCTGGGCATGCCAATCCCCCCCCACTGCATGACCAGGCCTCGTCAGGGGTCTCTCCTCGGCCTCAAGCACAAAGGGCTGCAGTTCAGCTACTGCTCCCTACCCAGCCTGAAGAGGGACAGTGAGGGCCGGGGAGGGACAGCGAGGAAGTGGCAAAGCACTGACCGGCCATTGTCCTTTTGGTCCCAGCTTTGGCTCAATTGTCCAGGGTGCATGCTGGGGGCCACTGACACCTGGGGGCCTCACAGCTGGGGGGTCATACAGCTGAAGGATGATACACCTGGGGGCCTCACACACCTGCGGGATCACCCACCTGGGGGATGGCACACCTGGGGGCCTCACACCTGGGGGATGGTATATTTCTGGGGGCCTCACAACTGGGGATCATACAGCTGAAGGATGATACACCTGGGGGCTTCACACCTGGGGGATGATGCACCCGGGGGCCAAACACCTGGGGCATCTTACACCTGGGGATAGTATACCTGAGGACCTCAACCTGGGGGATGATACACCTGGGGGGCCTCACACCTGGGGGCTGGTACGCCTGGGGGGCCAAACACCTGGGGCATCATACACCTGGAGATCACATACCTGGGGGATGGTACATCTAGGCCAACCACAGATGTACACATAGATGTGGCCGTTCAACCACGGTCACTGAAAAACCCCCAAACACTGGGAATCTAGGGCGGAAACCCCAATTCTTGGGCTGAATAAAGTATTTTCCCAAAACCTAATTTCTGACCAGCTCTGAGCTTCCCACTTAAGACACCAGCACCCAGGGAAGGAACCCCCCTTTCACCCCTGCCCAGGGCCCCGTCCCCCTCACCTCTCTCCCCTGCCCAGGGCCCGTCCCTCTCACCTCGCTCCCCTGCCTGGGGTCTGTCCCCCTCACCTCTCTCCCCTGCCTGGGGCCCGTCCCCCTCACCTCGCTCCCCTGCCTGGGGTCTGTCCCCCTCACCTCTCTCCCCTGCCCAGGGCCCATCCCCCTCACCTCTTCCCTGCCCGGGGCCTGTCCCTCTCTCCTCTCTCCCCTGCTTGGGGCCCATCCCTCTTACCTCTCCCCTGTCTGGGCCCTGTCCCCCCACCTCTCTCCCCTGCCCAGGGCCCATCCCCCTCACCTCTTCCCTGCCCGGGGCCTGTCCCTCTCTCCTCTCTCCCCTGTCTGGGCCCTGTCCCCCTCTCCTCTCTCCCCTGCCTGGGGCCCATCCCTCTTACCTCTCCCCTGTTCCCCTCTCCTCTCTCCCCTGTCCAGGGCCCGTCCATCTGACACTGCCTCTTCAGGGCCTAGAACGCCTGAGCACCAGGCTGCCAGGGCAACCGAGATCAGCCTGGGCTCCTGGGCTGAGGGTGGGATCCCGCGCTGCCTTTGCCAGAAGCACCATCACTCCTGGTGGGCTCAGGGGACCCTAATCAAACCCGGCGTGCAAGGCAGCGCCCTATGGCTGTCCTATGTCTCCAGGCCCGGCACTCTGGCTTCTACCCAGGAAATGCGAGAGTCGGACGGCTGCTGGGCCCTGATGCCCGTGCGCCCGGCCCCACCCTACAGGACCGGACACAATACTGACCGTGGAAGATGAGCACTGCCCTGCGCTGACAGGCCAGGCGGAAGGCCTCCTCCAGCTCCATCTGTGAGGACACAGTACAGGGGTCGCCTGCGGGCAACAGAGAGCACTGAGCCCCAGGACAGAGCAGGCGCAGGAGAAACCTGACTGGCGGCCACAGACACCTAGCCACTGACCAGGGAGCAGGAGGAAGCGAAAGCAATGGGGCAGCCTCACCACCCGCCAAGTCCAAGAGATCAGTGCCCACCTGCAGGGGCACAGGCAGGAGCTGGAAAAGGCCAGACAGGGACAAGGGGTCTGTAGACGAGGGCGCAGAGGGATAGGGGTTGCAGCTGGAGGTCAGGTACTAGGTGAATAGGGGTCTGGGATAGGGCCTGCAGGAGGGGTCTGGGGAACAGGGTCTGGGGGAGAGACGCCTGGAAGACAAGGGTCTGGGGAACAGGGGTCTGGGACACAGAGGTCTGGGACACAGGACCTGGGGGACAGGGTCTGGTGGATAATGGTCTGGGGGACAGAGTCTAGGACAGGGTCTGGGGAACAGGGGTCTGGGGGACAGGGCCTGGGGGACAGGGTCTTGGATAGGGTCTGGGAGACAGGGTCTAGGACAGGGCCTGGGGAACAGGGTCTTGGATAGGGTCTGGGGGACAGGGTCTAGGACAGGGTCTGGGGGACAGGGTCTGGAGGACAGGGGTCTGGGGGACAGGGTCTAGGACAGAGTCTAGGGGATAGGGTCTGGGACAGGGTCTAGGACAGGGACCTAGGGGACAGGGTCTAGGGCAGGGTCTGGAGGACAAGGTCTGGGAGACAGGGTCGAGGACAGGGTCTAGGACAGGGTTTAGGATAGAGTCTGGGGGACAGAGTCTGGGGGACAGAGGCCTGGAAGACAAGGGTCTGGGACACAAGGGTCTAGGACACAGGGGTCTGGGTCACAGGACCTGGGGGACAGTGTCTAGGACAGGGTCTGGGGGACAGGGTCTGGGGGACAGGGTCTAGGACAGGTTCTGGAGGACAAGGTCTGGGAGACAGGGTCGAGGACAGGGTCTAGGACAGGGTTTAGGATAGAGTCTGGGGGACAGAGTCTGGGGGACAGAGGCCTGGAAGACAAGGGTCTGGGGAACAGGGGTCTGGGACACAAGGGTCTAGGACACAGGGGTCTGGGTCACAGGACCTGGGGGACAGTGTCTAGGACAGGGTCTGGGGGACAGGGTCTGGGGGACAGGGTCTAGGACAGGGTCTGGGGGACAGGGGCTGGGGGACAGGGTCTAGGACAGGGTCTAGGACAGGGTCTGGGGGACAGGGTCTAGGACAGGGGCTGGCGGACAGGGTCTAGGACAGGGTCTGGGGGACAGGGTCTAGGACAGGGTCTGGGGGAAAGTGTCTAGGACAAGGTCTGGGGGACAGGGGCCTAGGGGACAGGGTCTGGGGGACAGGGTCTAGGACAGGGGTCTGGAGGACAGGATCTGGGGGACAGGGTCTAGGACAGGGTCTGGGGGACAGGGTCTGGGGACAGGGTCTGGGAGACAGTGTCTAGAACAGGGTCTGGGGGACAGGGTCTAGGACAGGGTCTGGGGGACAGGGTCTGGGGACAGGGTCTAGGACAGGGTCTGGGGGACAGGGTCTAGGACAGAGTCTGGAGGACAGGATCTGGGGGACAGGGTCTAGGACAGGGTCTAGGACAGGGTCTGGGGGACAGGGTCTAGGATAGGGTCTGGGGGACAGGGTCTAGGACAGGGTCTGGGGGACAGGGTCTAGGATAGGGGCTGGGGGACAGGGGTCTGGAGGACAGGATCTGGGAGACAGGGTCTAGGACAGAGTCTGGGGGAAAGTGTCTAGTACAGGGTCTGGGGGACAGGGTCTAGGACAGGGTCTGGGGGACAGGGTCTGGGGACAGGGTCTGGGGGACAGGGTCTAGGACAGGGTCTGGGGGACAGGGTCTAGGACAGAGTCTGGGGGACAGGGTCTAGGACAGGGTCTAGGACAGAGTCTGGGGGACAGGGTCTAGGACAGGGTCTGGGGGACAGGGTCTAGGACAGGGTCTGGGGGACAGTCTCTAGGACAGGGTCTGGGGGACAGTCTCTAGGACAGGGTCTCGGGAACAGGGGTTGAGGGACAGGGCCTGGGGGTGCATGTCTGCAGGCTCGCGGGCTCAGGACCAGAGTCTGTCCCTGCCACGGGGCCTGAGGGTGTCCCTGCCCCCTGGTCAGTCCTGCTTGCCGAGTGCCCCTTCCAGGAGTCCCAGCCCAGCAGGCAGCCGCAGTCCCTCCCCAAGACACACCTTCGCTGTCCACCCACTTGAGGGTGAGCGGGTGGCTGCCGCTGAGCCTGCACAGGCCGCGCACTTCTGCACACAGCTCCTGGAAGGTGGTGGCGGGGTCGACGCTGCTGATGAACAGGTCCCTGGGCGGGGGGGCACACGGGCAGCTGACCCGCGGGTTCCGTGGGTAGCTCCCACAGAAGTCCTGGGTGCTGCCAGGTTCCTCCAGCGGTCTCGGAAGAGCCCTGTGCAGCACTGGGTGTGGCCCCAAGCTCGTGGCCCTGACCCCCACCCCAGGCACATACAGCCCTGCTGGGGGTCTGGGAGGCAAGTTGACCCCCCTCAGGACGGAGGTGGAGGGTGCTCAGGGACACTGCTCCCCCAGAGACAAAGGAGGGACGCTGCCCCCAGGCACCAAAACAGGAGCCTTCAGGGCTCCCACGGTCCCCTGGAGCTCAGCAAGCACCCACCCAGTATGGGGGTCTGCAGGGCTGGGGGTCACCTCTCTATGGGACCCCACACCCCCAAGGCAGCCTCCTTCCTGCTGGAACTGCCAAGAACCAGCTCTTCAGGGCTCCCCTAGCCCAGCCCAGCCTGGAGGGTCAGCAGAGGGGAAACGGAGGCAGGGGGCCAGGCACACTTCTCCCTGGAGACTCGGACGGGAGGGGGCACCGGCTTTTGCCCTCAGCAGTGCCAGGACAGGTGCTAAGAGACAGTAAAGGGCGAGCTGGACCCGGGGCTCTGGGGGGCTGTCCAAGCAGGGCAAGGTCTCCGAAGTCCCCGAACTGTGAGGCCCTCCGGTGCTCTGTTGTGACTGCACCCCCAAGGGGACCCCCATATCCAGCTTTTGGGGGGCCACAGCCTCTTTCTTAGAGAGCCCCTGTCCACCCCTTGTTCACCCCTGGTGGACGAAGACGGGGCCGAGTGAAGGTCAGAGTGGGCCCCATGTTCTGGTCACCCACATTCACACCTTCTTGCTGTCCGCTCCCTTGCCTAGAGGCCCCTGAGGCGGGCGTGGGCGTGGTCACTGAAGCCTCTCTGCCCACACCCCGTGAGTCCCCCAAGACGGCCTGGGAGCCCCTAAGTGCGGCCTCGGCACCAGGCGGGCACTGCGTGGGGGACCGGACCGAGGGTGCCGGGACCCAGCCAGGAGCACCGCCGGGAGCACCGCGCCGGCACCGCCCGCAGAGCCCGAGCGCGCGTCCACCCCAGCCCGCTCCGCAGCCCGGCTCCCACCGACTGGCCGGGCGGCGCCCTGCCCTCCAGCCACGCCCGCGCAGTCCGCGCCGGGGGGACAGCAGCCCCGCCGGCCAGTCCCCGTCTGCGTCCACTGCCCCGCCGGCTCCGACCCGCCGCCCGTCCCACCGCCCGCCCAGCAGCCGGTCCAACCCGCCGCCCGTCCAGCCCGTCCCGCCGCCCGTCCAGCCCGTCCAGCAGCCAGTTCAACCCGCCGCCTGTCCAGCCCGTCCAGTTGCCCATCCCGCCGCCCGTCCAGCAGCCAGTTCAACCCGCCGCGCGTCCAGCCCGTCCCGCCGCGCGTCCAGCCCGTCCAGCCCGTCCCGCCGCCCGTCCAACCCGGCCCGCCGCGCGTCCAGCCCGTCCAGCCCGTCCCGCCGCCCGTCCAGCCCGTCCCGCCGCGCGTCCAGCCCGTCCAGCCCGTCCAGCCCGGCCCGCCGCCGCCGGCCTCACCCGCCGTAGTGCGCCTTGAGGCGGACGCGGCCGCCGCTCCCGTCCATCTTGGGGCGCGTCCGGCTGGGCATGGCGTGGACGGCTGTCAGAGCGGCGGCCCGAGCGCGCGGGTCAGGGTGCGGGCCGGGGGCCGGGGCGGGGGCCGGGCGGGCCGGGCCGGGCGCCTCCCGCTGCCCCCGGGGCGCCGGAACATGGCGGCCGGGCCGGCCGGGCCGGGGCCGGGGCGGGGGCGGTGGCACCTGCGGCCAATGAGGGCGAGGCGGGGCCCACCTGGGCCAATGGCGCGGCGCGGGCCACCTGTGGGGCGGGGCGCGGCCCACCTGCGGCCAATGGCGGCGCGCGGCCCCTCGCGGGACGCGCCTCTGGGGCCCCGACGCGGCGCTCCGAGGCTGAACTCCGGCGGGGCGCGCCCTCCCTCACGCCTGTCCCGAGCGCCCCGCGCCCCCACCCTCCCTCACCCCTCCCGGCGCAGACCCCGGGAACCGCCCTTCCTCTCGCTCCTCTCCCTCCTCGCTTCTCCCCTCCTCTCCCTTCCTCCACCTAGCGTTTCCCCTCCCCTCCCGCTCGCTTCGCCCTCTCACCTCCCGCTCCTCACCTCTCCTCAGTTTTCCCCTCCTCACGTTCCCCCTCACCCCCGCCTCAGCTCCCTCCTCACATCCCCTCCTCACCCCTCCTCACTTTCCCCCTCACCTCCCTCCCCACTTCACCCTCCTCACTTCACACCCTCTCATCTCCCTCCTCACTCTCTCTTCTCTCCTCACATCCCCCCTCACCCTTCTCACTTCCTCTTCAGCTCTCTTCCTCACGCTCTCCTCAGCTCCTCACTTCCCACCTCACACCCCCTCCTCACCCCTCCCCACTTTCCCCCTCACTCCTCCTCACTTCCTCTTCACTTCTCAGCCCCCCTCAGTTCTCTCCTCACTTCTCACTCTCATCTGACTCCTCTCACTTCTCCCCTCCTCACATTCCCTCCTCAGCCCTCCTCACTTCCTCTTCATTTCTCCTCCTCACTCCCCTCCCAGTTCCCCCTTCACTTCCCTGTCCTTCCTTCCTAGCCTCTCTCTCCTGCGTGTGTGTGTGTGTGTGGAGGAGGGTCGCAGAGTTTCTGTGTGGGAGAGGGAGAGGACTCAGCACTCTGCGGTGTGGCCGCCAGAGAGAAGCCCCCCAGGCCTGGCTCCTCACTGTCTGGAACCACAGCGGGGCACAGCCAGGACTGACCAACCGGGAGGGACAGTCGCCTTCCTGCATCCCCGGGCACCCCAGAGCCCTGGACTGAGCGCCAGAGCGTCTAAGAGCCACCTGCCACCTGAGCACTGTTCTGGAAGTGGGTCCCTAGTGCGCCCCCACTCATTGCTGCAGCCCCCTCATGACAACCAGAAGCGGCAGTGGCTGAGCAGAAAGGCAGGCCCCGCCCACCTCCGGGTACACGCCCTGGTTGCCCTCTCTCCCCCCCCCCCCCCGCAGGTGTCACTTCCGCCCCGCCCTCCCCACGGTGTCACTGTCCAGCGGCCAGCACTCTTCCCTCCCCAGCCACCCTCATCCTCTCTGCCCGGATGTGGTGGCTTGGCGCCTGTGACCTGCAGCGGGAGGAAGGAAACCAGCTTATAGGTGAAGACCCTCAGGACCGAGATCCAGTAGGGGATCACAGTGGGGCCACGGGCAGGGTGCCGCCTCTGCCCCCCATCATGTACCTCAGTGGAGGGCGTGGGGCTGACCCTGCTGTGTGCTGCCCACTGGGGGCTGGGGAGACTCTAGGCACGGCTCTCTGAGCAGACCTGGCCGCTGGCAGCTCCGGCACCTCCTGTGCCCCAGCCCCGCTCTGGGCAGCAGATGTTTCCTCTGCCGCGGGTCACGGGGCTTGGGGAAAGTGACAAACAACAGCCTCCACCTCTGTGGATTCATTTGTTCCACTGCCTCTGACCCGCAGGGTCTGGGGTGTGGGGGATGATCAGACATGGCTGCTGGGGTGCTGTGGGAGGGGCGCACTGAGCCGCCCTTCCCAGAGCATGCAGCTCTGAGAGGGGCCTGAAGCTTTCAGGGAGGGCAGCGCCCTCCAGTGGGGGCTCCCTGCCCTACACCTGTCTGGCCTCACAGGCGGCGGCTCCTCTGTGTGTGTGTACACATGCTTGCTCTTGTGTGTGCGTCTGCACATGCTTGTGTGTGCTTATATGTGCATGTGTACATACTATGAGAGCCTGTGTGTGCATGCTTTTGTGTACACATGTCTGTGTGCCTGTGTAAGCATGTCGCTGTTCCATGTATATGTGTCTGTGTGTGCATGTGCCTGTGTGCATGTGCCTGTGTATGCATATGCCTGTGTGCATGTGTCTGTGTGTGCATGTGCCTATGTGTATGTGTCTGTGCGCATGTTTGTGTATGCATGTCATGTGTCCATGTGCCTATCTGTATGTGTCTGTGTGTGCCTGTGTGTCCATGCGCCTGTATGTCTGAGCCTGTATATATGTGCTTGTGTGTTCATGTGCCTGTGTGTCCATGTGCCTCCATGTGCCTGTGTATATGTTCCTATATGTGCATGTGCCTATGTGTATATGTGTGTGTCTGTGTGTGCATGTGCCTATGTGTATATGCCTATATGTATGGGTTTGTGTGTCCATGTGACTGTGTGTGCATGTGCATAAATGTGCATGTGCCTGTGTGTGTCTGTGTGTGCATGTGCCTGTGTATATGTGTCTATGTGTGTGTCTGTGTGTGCATGTGCCTATGTGTATGTGTCTGTGTGTGCCTGTGTGTATGTGCCTATATGTATGGGTTTGTGTGTTCATGTGCCTGTGTGTGCATGTGCTTATATGTGCATGTGCCTGTGTGTATGTATGTGTGCATGTGTCTGTATGTGTATGTGCCTGTGTGCATGTTCCTATGTGTGCATGTGCCTGTGTGTATGTTCCTCTGTATGCATGTGCCTGTGTGTCTGTGCATGTGCCTATGTGTCTATGCATGTGCCTGCATGTGCATGTGCCTGTATGTGCCTGTGTGTGCCCCTGACATGTGTGGCATGTTTGTGCATCTCTATATGATGTGCATGAGTAGAGGGGTGCTGGGGCTGTCCATGTGTGCAGACAGGGATCAGAAAGGAGGGCTGGGGGGAGGGGGTGTCAGGGCTTTGGGGAGGGGCCTGGTGAATGAGAAGGGATGAGCCTGGGCCTGCTGTGCTCCCCACACTCCCACTGGGTTCACACCCTGTACTGGGGCGTGGTTGTGTTGTCCTGTCAGGGCAGTGTGACACAGATGAGCCCAGGGTCCAATCCTCAACAGGTGCCAAGGCTGCCTCTTCTTGCAGGACCCTTTGGTGCCAGGCTCCCTCCCAGGACGTAGCTCCCCCCTAATGTGGCAGCACAGCTCCAATCTGGGTAAGCCCGTGGGCCGGGGTGGCCCAGTGTCATGCCCTGCTTGCACGGTAGCAAGCAGATGTGCCGCAGCCAGGCCCCCAGTGCCGCTGTGGCCTGGACGGTGGGAGGCAGAGTGAAGCCCCTGCTGCACCCTCGCGGCACTGGCCCAGATTATATTTAACCCAGAGCAAGTGAGGGCTGAGGAGGCGGCTCCCACGCCACGGTGACCATGGCAACTGCGTGGCGGAGCAGTCTTCGGGCGAGTCCTGCGCTCAGCCTTCTCGCAGTTCCCAGGCGCCCACAGCTTCCCCGCTGTACCCACCTGGAGAACCCCCCACCCCTGCCTGAGACCCCACCCGTCTCCTTTGCTTCCTCACTGTCAGAATGCAGGCCAGGCCCAGGGCCCGGCTGGGACTCAGGTCCAGGTGACGGGTGACAGGCAGAGCTACCGGAAGAGCCGCAGACAGGATCACTGAGACCTTCCTGGAAGGGTGTTGCAGCCCCCAGACCCCAGAGATGCTCCTGCTGCTACCTTACAGATGGGGCAGGGGAAAGGCGGGGAGCCAGAGGCCCTCAGCCTTGTGCCGGGAGCAGCCCCTCGGGCCCTAGTGAGGGTGGGCACTCCCAGGCAGGAGGGTCCTTGGTGGGCCTGGACGGTGCTGCACACAGCACTGGCCGCCCCCTACCCCGGGCCCCAGCATGAGGGCCTGAGGCTGGCCCAGCCTGCTTGTCCGTGAGCCCCACTTGGAGAGTCGGCCACGGTGCCCACACACTCGCCTGCCCAGAGCCCCAGGCTTGATTTCTAGGCGGACTGGAGAAGCCGTCTCCTTACTTCCTCGCTACGCCACCTCCAGAGTGTCCCCAGGTCCTACTCACTGGGAGCAAGAGGTCCCTACTTGAAAGAGGGCTCCTGCAGCTGGGGAGGCTCAGGTGAGAGCGAGACAAGGACAGAGAGAGACAGACACAGAGACAGAGACAGAGAGACAGGAGAGATAGGCAAAGACAGACAGAGACATGGAGGGGGGCCCAGAGAGTCGCTTCCTGCGCTCAAGTCCCATCTCAGACCCTGAAGCTCTGCTCAGAGGGGACCTTGATTTTCCTCCCCCGTGTCCTCCCCTCTGAGCCTGGGAGGTGACTGTGCATATGTCCTCTGCTGTTGTGGGGTACCACTCAGGAAAGCACCTGTCCAGCACCCAGGAGCCAGCACCAGGCCAGCCCTCTGTCAGCCATGCCCTGCCCTGTCAGTGGCCATGAGGGGACCCTCCCTGCCCTCTGCCAGTCTCTCCCGGGCAGGAGGAGGGGGCAGGAGCAGGCAGTGTGACTGCAGGCTGCAGAATCCAACAGCCCACCCTGCCCGCTGCGTGGGTGCCCGAGGCAGAGAGGCGGCTTTAAATAGCATCTGTGGGAACGAGGGCGGGGGCAGGGAAGGCAGGAGGGGACAGGGAAGGAGGGGGGCACAGGGAAAGCAGCAGGGGACAGGGAAGGGGGGGACAGGGAAGCTGGGGGCACCGGTGGGCGGAGCAGAGTCCCGCCCTGTGCAGGGCCCAGAGGAGAAGGCTCACTGGCTGCCTACCTGCACCCCACTGGCCGCCCCACACTTGCTCCGCCTCCTGGTGCTGCCCCAGGTGCTGGCCAGTGCAGGTGCAGCCCTACTCAGCTGCCAGGCTGCCGCTGGCCCCTGAGACCTGACCAAGGTCCGAGTGAGGGGCCGTGCCGGAACTGGAGCTGTGGGTCAGTGTGGCTCTGGCACAGCCCGCTGTCCTCTGCTCGGACACATCAGTGTTCTCTGGGGGTGGCCAGGGAGGACAGGCAGAGCCCTGCAGCCGACCGCTGGGGGGAGGGGGTGGGCAGAAGCCCCCGGGGCGCTCTGGCCCCACTGATGGACAATGGACAGCTCGCTCGCAGACCATCCCTTCCGGAACAGCTGTGGCTAATGGCCCCCGAGGCGCCTGTCAGGCGTCACTGTAGAGTGGCAGGGGGCCGGGAAGGGTGATGCCCGGACACAGCCCACCCTGAGAGGGAGGCAGGCGCAGCGCAGCCAGAGGCACAGGCACCCTCGGCCCCAGGGCTTTATTGGCTTCATGCTGGCACCCCATTCCTTGAGGGCAACCCCAGAGTCAGGCCTGAGCACAGTGGCCATTTGGGGGTCCCCAGGCCGCCCAGGGCCCAGATGGAGCAGCCTCAAACCTGTCTGTGCTGAGAAGGGGGTCGGCAAGGGGCAGGCAGGAAAGAGGAGGGGATGGGCAGGAGGGAGGAAAGGGGGCAGGTGGGGGCGGGCGGGGGGGACCAAACAAGAGGGCAGGAGGGGGAGAGGAGGAGATCGAGGCAGGAGGGGGGAAGGGATGGGCAGAAGGGAGGAAAGGGGGCAGGTGGGAGGGGGAATGGAGACAAGTGGGAGGGGCAGGCAGGACGGGACAGCAAGAGGGCCAAGAGGGCAGAGAGGAGGGGGAGGAGGGAGGAGAGGCAGGAAGGAGGGCCGTGCCGGAGGGGGGAGGGAGGAGGGCAGGTGTTGGGTGGCTCCAGAAGAAGGGTGGGGTGGCCTGGACGGAGCCATGGGGACCCGGGCTTGCCCACCCTGGGACTCGAGTCCTCACATGGTGTAGGCTGCCCAGTAGATGACGTTGACGGCGGCAAAGGCCGCGGGGAACACAGCGCGGGCGTAGGTGTCGATGGTGTCTGCATCGATGGGTTTGAAAAGCGCACGGAGGCTGCCCTGGGCCGCGGCCGGGGCTGCCCCCCGCTTCTTCATCTCTCCTGTCTCCACCTCCACCGAGCGGTAGGCGCCCATGAGGTTCCCGGGGACGAGGCGCTGAGGGCCGGACAGAGCCAGCTCCCTGCTGACGCCGGCCGCCGAGAGAGAGAAGAGCACAATGGCATTCCTCACGTCCATCTGCAGGGAGAGGAGGGCAGCTCACGGGGCGCCCGGGCGGGGCAGTGACAGGGTCGTCCCAGGGACTGCCCGCGGGCTCACCTCCACCCTCTGGCCCACGCTCTTGGCCTTCTGCTTCTTCCTGTAGTCGGCGTTGAAGTGAGCGAAGGCATACTCCACCAGCGCGGCAAACACAAACACGTAGCAGATCCAGAAGTACACGTCCAGCGCCTTAATGGCCGAGGCGCGTGGCAAGGAGGAGCGGGCACTCACCATTAGTGTCGTCATGGTCAGCACGGTGGTGATGCCTGCGGGCACCGGGGTGGGATGGCTGGAGCCCCCAGCCCTTCCGGCCACACCCCTGCTGCTACTGGCCCCCGCTGCCCCCAGACTCCCTTGCCCAGGCATACCGAGAGACACGCGGGCGGGCACGGCTGCCTGGCTGATCCAGAAGGAAACCCAGGACATGGCCACCAGGAGGACGGATGGCATGTAGGACTGGATGATGTACACACCCCGGTTTCTCCGCAGGTGGAAATGCAGGCTGAGCCTCGGGAACTGGCCGGCTGCCGGAGAACCCTCTGTCCCTTAGGGCCCGGCCCACCGAGCCCCACGCCCACCCACCTCTTCATACTGTCCAGTGGCCCCTCTGGCTCCTGAGGAAGGACAGCGTTGGGCCAGCTGTGGGCCTTGAGTTTGCTGGCTCCGCTAAGCCCCAGGGAAGGGTGTGTGGTCCCCTCCCTACCCGGGGCAGGCAGCAAGAGCAGGGAGAAAAGGGGCAAAGCTGGCGACTGGGGACTTTACCCAAAGGACACCTTGCTGCCCAAACTTGGAGCACAGCGAGTCCTTGGGAAGGACAGAGGGGCCCAAGAGAAACCCCGTCCACTGTGCTCCTGCATGGCTGCGGCGGCGATCTCTCCCTGGGAAGAGGTCCCATACCGGACTTGAAGTTCATCAGCTCCGAAGTGAAGCGGTAGCTGGTGATGGTGAACTGGGCCAGCTGCAGCTTGTCCAGCCCGTGGATCTGCTCCTGGTTTTCCGACCAGTAGTAGAGGATGTCCTCAGATGAGTAGCCATCTGCGGATCCACACAGCCAGGTGACCAAGTGAGGGGCTGGGGCCAGGAGCCCGCATTGGGCCCACCGTCACGGCCACGCCCTAGAGGCCTGACCTGAGACCCCGCCCCCAGCAGGCCACGCCCCTACGGGCCCGCTCTCTAAGGCCCTTTCCCCTGCACTTCTGCGTGAGGCCCCATCCCTGGCAGGTCCTGCCCCGTGAGGCCCCGCCCTTCCACGTGAGGCCCCGCCCCTGGCAGGCCCCACCCCATGAAGCCCACCTCCTTCTGTGAGGCCCCACCCCTCCACGTGAGGCCCGCCCACTCCGTGAGCCCCGCCCCTTCCTCGAGGCCCAGCCCCGTGAGAGCAGTGCGGACACGCCCCCCGCATATCACCTCCCTGCCCCCCACCTCTCAGCAGGCCTCATTGGCAGTGCCCCTGGGGTGCTGGTGCTGGCGACACAAGTACCAGCGCCTGGCGCCACGGCGTGGCTCTCCCGAGGGCGCTGGCCATGGAGCCGACCAATGCCTCCTGGCCCTCCTCATTCTCAGGGTGGCCTGCCCCAGGGCCAGGCTGAGTTCAGCGGAGTTGCCTGCCCTGAGCCGTCTCCCAGCCCACGCCCGCAAGCCCACTCACAGCTCTCCAGATGCAGCATGCACTCCTGCTCGTCCATGGGGTACTTGGCCAGGTCCATGTCACAGGCCACTGTGGATGTGATGCTGTCAAAACAATGTCCTTTGGTGAAGGTGGGCGTGGGCAAGGTTCTGCCAGCAGCTCCTGCCCGATGGAAATGCCAGGCCTCCTGACCCTGCCGCAGCTGCGTCTCAGACCCCGTGGGCAGCTGAAGCAGCTGGGAAGGATGGAAGCTCTACCCCGTGGGACTGTACTCGGGGCCTGTCCTGGAAGCAAGAGCTGGGTCTCACTCGTTTCTGTTTGGAGGATGCAGCACCAATGCTGATACTGGCTAATTGGGGCACGGAGGCTGGGAGGTCAGGTCGGCCTGAGTGAAGGTCCAAGGTCCTGCCGGCCCTGGGAGAGTCTGGATTGTCCAAGATAGTTTGGGTTCTTCTTTGTTAATGGCAGGTCAGGGGGCACACCTGGTGGCACTCAGGCTTTCTCCTGCCTCTGCTCAGGGATCACTCCTGGCTCTGTGCTCAAGGCACCATCTGTAGTACCAGAGGCTGAACCAGGTTGGTCAGAAGCAAGACAAGTGCCTTACCCCACAATACCATCTCTCTGCCTCCACACCCTGAAGAATTTGGACTCATGCCAATATCCCAATTTTATTTTATTTGTTTTGTTTTGGGGTCACACCTGCAAGTGCTCAAGGGTTATTCCTGGCTTTGCACTCCTGGCAGTGCTTGTGAGACCATATGAGATGCTTGGGCTGGCATCAAACCCTGACTGGCTGTGTGCAAGGCCAATACCCTACCTGCTGGACTATAGCTCTGCCCCCAAACCTCCCAGTGTGAAGACAGCGGCCTCCTCAGACTGTGCTTTGGGTACCACGTTGTTTTTTTTTCTTTTTGGGTCACAACCGGCGATGCACAGGGGTTACTCCTGGCTCTGCACTCAGGAATTGCTCCTGGCGGTGCTCAGGGGACCATATGGGGTGCTGGGAATCGAACCCGGGTCGGCCACGTGCAAGGCAGACGCCCTACCCGCTGTGCTATTGCTCCAGCCCTGGGTACCACGTTTGAACATGATGCTCCACCAGCCAAAAGATGAAGCCTTGCTGAAGGCTCAGATGAGGTTAGTATTGTGTAGTAACAAAGTGTGTGCATGTGTGCTGCGGGTGCAAGCCAGGCCATGTGCATCATGGTGTGAGCTGCGCCAGCGAGCCCGTCCCAGTCATCCTTATGTAAAGGGAGTATTTTTACTGACGGTCTGTGGGTGTGTTTGGACATACTGCTGTGGTGCACGGCAGGGACAGGAGCCCTCTGTGAGACTCGCTTCACCGTGACACACCTAGAGCAAGACCCACAGCACTGTACCCCCCCTAACGTTCACACCAGCCCCCGTGAACCGGGTCCCCTCCATCCTTGGCACAGTGACGCCAGCTGACAAATGTCAGTGTGCACGTGCCTCCACATAGTGCTCAGTGTTGGGGCCTGAGCGACAGCACAGCAGGTACCGGCCTTGCACATGGCCAACCTGGGTTCAATCCCCAGCACCACTTGTGATTCCCGAGCACAAAGTACAAGTTAGCCCTAAGCATCAATTTATTTTTATTTATTTATTTATTTATTTTTGCTTTTTAGGTCACACCTGGAGATGCACAGGGGTTACTCCTGGCTCTGCACTCAGGAATTACTCCTGGCGGTGCTCGGGGGACCATATGGGATGCTGGGAATCGAACCCGGGTTGGCCGCGTGCAAGGCAAACACCCTACCCGCTGTGCTATTGCTCCAACCCTAAGCCCTGAGCATCAAAGACCCAAACCAAAGCAAAGAGAACCCCAGTGAAGAAAGGCAGGTGCCAGCGTCACCTGAGTGATCTGTGGGGACAGAGGGAAAGAGGGTGCACCCCGCCCCGAGGGGCTCACCGGATGCTGTAGAGAATCACCCCGTCAGGCTGCAGCCGGATGAGCTTGTTCTCCACCGTCACGTCGTGGAACCAGGCCGACTTGGCGTTGACGATGAAGGTGTCCGGGAGCCAGAGCTTGTCAACGAAGCGACTGTCCAGGCCCAGGGTCTCGTTGGTGTGGCTGTAGGAGAGCCGGCTGTCCCTCCAGCTCTGGTGCACAAACACTGTCATGGTGTACTCCTGAGGGGCAGGAGGCCAACACTCTCAGCACGGAGACAGGCCCAGGGGCCAGACTGTGGGCGCAGGATGGGTAGCACGTACCATGTTGGCCTCTGAGATATGGTCAATGCTGGCCACCTCGATGGCCAGTGCCACGTTCACAGGCGGTCCTGCAAGGAAGGGGCAGAGCTGCAGGGGCGGCGCTGAGTCTGTGAGTGACAGACAGGAAGGGGGCGGGCGCTGTTCAGCCTGGGAGGACCAGCCCCCGCCCCTCAGTGCCCAAGGTCTGACGGCCACAGGGGAGCTGGTCTCTCCTGGGCTCCACAGCAGGCTGGCCCAGCACACCCACCTCCAATGCCGGGCCGGAAGTTGCGGGCGTAGCCTTCCACCAAGCTGTCCAGATTGGGGAGCCAGGAGATCTCCAGGTTAGAGCCGACATAGTCCCCAATGTCACTCACAGCTCTGCAAAGGCAAAGCCCACGGTCTGGCCAGGCCCCGGGACAGCTTGGTCCCAAGTGCTGAGACAGCGGGTGGGGTGGGGGGTGGACAGGAAGACCCCCCAAGGGACTCACATTAGGAACCGTGCATCCTCCCCCTCCTCTCCCCGGTGGACCAGCACCACCCCCTGGCCGAACTCCAGGCAGCTCCTCCCACCCGTCCCACCAGGGCAGCTAGCCACAAGGCCCCTCTTGGTCGCTCAAGCCTGGACCCCAATGAGAGCAAGAAGGTGCCCTTCAGCTCTGAGGATGGTGGCATGGACACCCCCGAGGCTGAGGAAGAAGAATGGTCATGGGGTCCCACAACCGAGCCACCAGGCTGTGGGCCCAGAAGGCCGCCATCATCTAGGCAGACCCCGGAGCCCCCGTTTCTACATGCTCCTGGCGCCATGCACCTGGGGCGGGCTAGCCTGATGGATGGTCACATGGGCTTCTCTGTCCGACAGCCCAGGGTCAGCGCCGTACAGAGTGCCTCATGGCCTCATGTGCCTGCCCCCTGCACCCCGGGGAGCCCTTGGCCGGGGCCCCACCGGGCTGTGCACAGAGTGAGGGTCTGAGGAACATGCAGCACATGCTGAGGCCATGTGTAGCCTGTGAGGCCTGGGCAGCTGCGCTGAGCAGCCGGGACACCGGGTACGGCCCCCCACACCTCAGCCCCTCGCTGTGAAATGCCGTACTGCGGCCAGGAAACCCAGGCGCTGCTCAGGCACGCAGGGCCCGGGCTGGGACGCGCCTCCTCGTGCTCCACCTGTAGCCCCCGCAGCTCTCACCGCCAGGGTCCCACCTCAGACTCTGGCGGCCCTCCGGTGCCCAGCATTTGGCCCTGCCTCTCGCCCAGGACTCCTACACCCTTGCTTCCTCTCACCGACCCCTACACATCTTCCTGACCCTGTGCAAGCCCTCCCCAGGGAGTTCCTCCTGGACACACCCGCCCACTCACCGACCCGCCCATCACACCCACCCGTCATCTACCCATTCACCAAGTTACACCCCACCCATCACGCACCATCAGTCTATCCTATAACCGTCCACTCATCCACCACCATCCATCCATTCGTTACCCTACTACCCATCCACCCCACCCCCCACCCAGCAGCCTGGAGGGCTCCTGATTCAGCTGGCGGCCATGGGAGGGCAGTGGCCTTGGGTCCAGCTCTCCGTGGGAGGAACCTCACCATGGTTTGGGCGCCAGAACCCCAAGGGCCTTCCGCCTCAGGCCTGCGGTTCCTGCTGCCTCTGTGCGCTTCTGCCCCTCCCCCCACTCTCCCGACCCCGAGGGGCACAAGGGCCGCTGTCCCTCAGCAGGACCCGGCACTGGGCCTGACTGATGAGGGGTGTCTTCAGACATGAGTGCGTGGCCCGAGTCTGGCATCCGGGCCTGGTCCCCAGGGAGGCACGGTGAGCTGGTGGGCAGAGCGGGGACTCATCAAAGGGCCAGCCCTGAGGCCACACCCACTGGGCAGGGCTTCAACAGAAGAATATCCACTGTGCCACCACCATGGCAGAGCCCTCCCAGCCCCTGGCCTGCACCCACAGGAGCCCTGAGTCAGGCTCCGCCCCAGGGGCAGGAAAGGGGTCGAAGGCTGGTGGGGGAGCCCCGAGTCCCCAGCTGATGGCTACCGGCCTGGAGTAAGGCCAGAGTGTGTGTGCAGTTCTGGCCCGAGAATTCCTGCCTCAAGTGCAGAAACAGGCCCAGGGGCTGCGGGGAGAGACGCGGCACCCCTGGCAGAGGGGCAGGGCCGGGCTCCCCAGTGAGCTTGGCAGTCAGGCCCGGGTGAAGCTCTGGGCTTCGGAGGCAGCTGCGATCCCAGCCTTACCCTCTGTCCTTCCTGTTACCTTGAAGTCGGAGAGGAGGAGAGAAGGAGGAGGAGGAGGAGAAGGAGGAGGAGGAGGAGGAGGAGGAGCTGAGCCTCCCAGAACTGGTCCCCCAGCCCCTGGGGAGCACTTCCAGGTGTGCCCGCCCCCCATACAAACAAAACCGGATGGATGCCAGGCTGTGCTCCCACCCACCCGGGACCCGCGTCCAGACCCCACCTTGCAGCGGCGGGCCAAGTGCCCTACCAGGACAGACCGCTTCTGCCGGCCGGGTTAGGGGGTGCCGCTGCAGCCTTAACCCCAGAGCCGCACGGGCCTCCTGCGAGTCTGGGGGAGGGGTAGGTCCCCTCGCGCCTGCCCCGCTGGCGGAGAAAAGCTCGCTCCACCTTTTGGGGTCCAGCACTGCAGTCCTCCAGCCCCGGCCGGCCCTTCCCTGTGCGCGGGTCAGGGGGCGCCACCCGAGCCGGTCCCCGGAGAGGACCCCGGCGTCCTGCGGCCCCAAGTCCCAGCCCGGCTCCGCGCGTCCGTCCCGAGTTGGCCCGCGGAGCGCCGCTTCAGCACCGGGCGCGGACAGCGGCGCGGACAGCGGGGACGGGTCGCGGAGAGCGCGGACAGCGGCGCGGGCAGCGCGGACGAGGCGCAGCAGCGGGGACGGGGCGCGGGCAGCGGGGACGGGGCGCGGAGAGCGGGGACGGGCGCGGACAGCGGGCACGGGGCGCGGGCAGCGGGGACGGGGCGCGGAGAGCGGGGACGGGGCGCGGAGAGCGGGGACGGGGCGCGGAGAGCGGGGACGGGGCGCGGAGAGCGGGGACGGGGCGCGGGCAGCGGGGACGGGGCGCGGAGAGCGGGGACGGGCGCGGGCAGCGGGGACGGGCGCGGGCAGCGGGGACGGAGCGCGGGCTCACCTGGCGCCGCGGAGCAGCAGGAGCGCGGTCAGCAGCCGGGCGGGTGCGGCCATGGCCGGGCAGGGAGGGCGGGTCGCTCCGGCCTCTCGGCTCCTCCCGCCGCTCCGGCTCCAAAGTTGCTGGCGGCGCGGCGGCGCGGGCGCACGGGCGGGCACCGGGCACGGCGCGCGGCGCGGGGGCGGGCGGAGCGCGGGGGCCCCCTGCCCGCCGACCCGCCCCGCAGCGCCGCTCCAGGGCCCGTCCGCGGAGACCCCCTGGAGCCCGCCCACCCCCGGGTCGGAGGCGGCGGGGCCGCGGGCGTGTGGCCAGAGGCTGGGGGCGCTGCCCTTGGGCGGGGAGCACCGGCCCCTGCACCCCGCGACCCGCGCCGCCCGACCCCCGCCCCGCCGCCTGGCCGGCCCGCCTCTAGGCAGGCACCGCTGCTCAGGAGAACCCACCGCCTCACGCCGTCCCGCTGACCCCACTGCCCCGGTGGGGCCCTCCCGACGACCCCACCACCCCACGCAGACCCAACGACCCCACCGCCCCAGGCCTTTCCGGTGACCCTCACTACAGCTGTCCCGGTGACCCCACCTCCCCACTCCCTCCAGACTCCACCGCCCCTGGCTGGCAGCCTCTGGCCCCTCAGGTGCCCCGGAGGCTGTCTCAGGTGCTGGTCTGCTCCCTCTGGGGGTGCCCAGTCCTGTGCCCCCTTTAGCAGGGAGCTGGTGTCAAGGGGCCCCCCTCCACATAAGACAAGGCCAGGTGCCGATGGTCAGTGAGAACAGCCTGGGCTAGGCCTCATCCCTTTGCGCCTCTGGCTCTGTCCAGGCACAGCTGCCTACTGGGAGGGGGGGTGGGGGTAAGGGGGTGGGGGGTGTCAGGTTGCCCGCTGCACTGTCAGGTGACACGGGGCAAACGGAAGAGAAGGGAGCAGGCGACCTGCACGCACAGGACAGGGCACCAGCCCCTCCTACAGGACCCCGATATATATATATATATATTTTGCTTTTTGGGTCACACCTGGCGATGCACAGGGGTTACTCCTGGCTCTGCACTCAGGAATTTCCCCTGCCCGTGCTCAGGGGACCATATGGGATGCTGGGATTCGAACCCGGGTCGGCCGCGTGCAAGGCAAACGCCCTACCCGATGTGCTATTGCTCCAGCCCCAGGACCCCAATATTTGCCTTTTCCTTTCCTTTTCCTCCTGTTCTCCCACGCCTACAGTTTTGTGTCTCCATATTGCCCCAATTACTTTTACTCTAGCCAAAGAAGAGGGGCTTCCATTGCCCCCCCTACCCCCACTCCCTGTCCTTCCTTCTGCTGCCAGGAACTCACGCCGTTGCCTGCCACATGTGGTCCTGGGGCCCAATACAGGGTCGTGAAAGCTCTTGCACTGAGCCTGCCCAGGGCCCCTTTCCCGTCACCAGGTGCTTTGGCAAACGGTTTCCTGCCCGTGGGAGCCTCTGCCACACCTAGTCGATGTCCCTCCACCTGTTCCCCAGGACTATTCATCTTTTGTTGGTAGCTTTGGGTCACACTTGGCAGTGCTCACTGCTCAGGGCTTGTTCCTGGTTCTGTGCTCAGAGATCAGGCATGGCAAGGCTCAGGGGACTAGTTGCTGGGGCTCAGACCTGGGTGCCCTCCCCGCTGCCCCATCTCTCTGGCCCCCAGAGTCTCACCCACTCTACCCAGATGAGCTCCAGCGTCCAAGACCACGGAGTCAGTTTGGTCGGCCCCCCCCAAGGTCAGGGAGCTAGGATCGTGGTCCTGTGTGCTTGGCTCTCTGGCACACGCTCCCCTCCTGGGAGAGCCGAGGAGTTGCCCTGGAGCCAGGCTCTGGGCATTGGATCCGCTCTGCTGCGGCTTGCCCAGCACGCTAGGGAAGGCAAGGGTCCCCACAGATACTTTCTGGGGGGCGAAGCACAAGAACCAAGGGCTCCCAAGGTTTTTGTTCTTTTTGTTCTTGTTTTTGGGCCACACCTGGAGGTACTCAAGGGTTACTCCTGGCTCTGTGCTCAGGAATTACTCCTGGCGGTGCCCCAGGGACCACATGGGATGCTGAGGATTGAACCCTGGCCCGCCATGTGCAAGGCAAACACCCTCCCCACTGTACTATCACTCTGGCCCCGACCCCAAGTCCTTTAACAGAATCCAGTCCTTCACCTCTGCAGCAGTGTCCGTCCTGAGAGCAGCTGTGGTGCTGCCAGGTGCTGGGCACTGCCTCCCCCGAAGACCCTGGTGGTTCCTCCACTCCTGCCCAGGGCTGACGAGAGCTCGGGTGGGCGAAAGGGGCCGGTGTGCGTGGGAGGAGGCCATGGCTGCAGCCAGACTCTTGGTGACGCCATTCTCTCCTGGCACTGCTGTGGGCATCGAATAGGGACAGGATCAGAGGTGAAGAAGTTGCCCCCCCCCCCGTCCCCAGGGCTGCACCCCTAGCTGGGCTGTCTTGGCCTCTGTTCTAGGTCCCCTGCCATGGCAGGCTCAGCCTCTCTGGCATGGCCCTTGCCTAGAGCGTGTGTGTTCAGTCTCTCTGCTATTGTACGCAGGAAAGCCTTCTGCTTCCCTGTGACACAGAACAGGACGCACACATTTGCCCGGAAACTCCGTCCTGACCCCCCGGCCAGCTCTCCCCACCCTGAGGACAGTGACACCTGAGAGTTAAAAGGCTGCAGAGGTCCGCCCCGCCGGCCCGGCCCCGGCCACTCAGCCAGACCTTGTGCCACTCTGTCGGGAAAGGCTTTGCCGGGTGCTCGCGGCCTATGGGAAGGATGGCGGCATGTCAGGGCCCCAGCGGAGAGCTGGGCGCATTTCAGGGTGGCAGCAGGCCGGGGCCCAGGAGGTGGGGATGAGTCACTGGCCCGGAGGGAAACTGCACAGTTAAATTTAAACCCCTGCCCTGTCTGCCGGGGAAGGGCTTTGTTATTTTCCTGGGGAGATGCAGCAGTGAGGTGACAGGGACAAAGAGAAGGTTTCAGTGAGCCCAGAGTGGGACGATCAGCCCCATGATTTTCCAGCAGAATCCGCTAACTTGGCGAGCAGGAACTTGGCAGGAAGCACGGGCTGCGAGCCACACACATGCCGCCCGGGCTCCCCGCCCCTCCCACAGAGGCCAGTTCACTAGGAAACCAGCCCAGCTCAGTGGCAGTTTTTAGGCAGGAAGCTGTGAACCAATAAAGCGTCAAGCGGGGAGCATTGTCTGCCCCAGCTCCGCGGCGTCTGATTGCGCTTGCCTAAGTGTGACGTGGAGAAGTCACAATTCTATTCTGGAGCTGTGTGCTTTGTTTTTGAGGGGTGGAGGGTGCCAGGGGTCAAACCCCGGGCTGCAGACGTGAAAGCATGTGCCACCACTGGGCTACTGGGTTTGGAAGTGGCCATTTGAGTTCTTCTGTGTGATGGACAGCGCTAAACACAAATTAGCATTCCAACAAAAGGGCTGTCACGGCAGTGATAACTGCATTGTGCCTCGGTGCCAGGTGACTGACACCGCTGCCCTGGAGAAGGCTCTGTGGGAACTGGCCACCTGCCAACGTGGCGCCAGCGCCGGGCCCGGGTCTCTCTCTGGGCTAGCGGTAACCCCTATGTAGGAAATTCGCTTAAATCTTTTTTGTTTATTTGTCTGGCTTGATTGGGGGCCACACCTGGTGACGCTTAGGAACTGTTCTGGCTCTGCACTCAGGAATTGCTCCTGGTGGTGTCCGGCGACCATTTGTGACGCCCGCGGTTGAACCTGGTTGGCCGCAATGCTGTACAATCTCTCCGACCCCTTGCTTAAATCTTCTTCTTTTTTTTTTCTTTTTTTGTTTTTCTTTTTGGGTCACACCCAGCGATGCTCAGGGGTTACTCCTGGCTTTGCACTCAGGAATTACTCCTGGCGGTGCTTGGGGGACCATATGGGATGCCGGGGATCGAACCCGGGTTGGCCGTGTGCAAGGCGAACGCCCTACCTGCTGTGCTATTGCTCCGGCCCCGCTTAAATCTTCTTGACCTTAGAATCCAACACTGCCTCTTCCCTCCAGAAAGACCCGACTGAGTGAGCCACGGGCGCCCTTCAGCGACAGGCTGTGCATTGTCCAGCGTCAGGGTTTCAACTGCCAGCGTGGGGGATCTGCTGGCCTTCAGCTTTTTAAAATTTTATTTCTTTGGGGGAGCCACACCTGATGGTGCTCAGGGATTACTCCTGGCAGTGCTTGGGGCCATATGGGATGCCAGGTGTGAGGCAAGCTCCCCCCCACCGTCTGGCTGCCCCATCCCAGTTCTTGCCACTTAACACAGTGTATGCCTGGATGCACAGTGACCCAGTGACAGGTACTGTTGTGGCAGCATTTTTATTATGAAAATGCTTTTGGTTCCTGCCTCTGCAGTCCTGAATGTAGGTGATGAGGAATGAAAGCCCCCGCTAAGGCGGGGAGGAGAGGCTGTCAGGGTGCGAGGGAGGCGGCTTCTGCCGAGGAGAGACTGAAGCACGGGGGGCGCCTGGGCCATACAGTGGGGACTTGATTCACATCCTCTCCTTCCTGGCTGGAGGCTTCCCCCTTCAGAGCCAGGTGGGGCCAGCCTAGGGGGACCTGTGATGGAGGGAGGGGCGTGGAGCAGGGGACACGGGCCTGGGGGTGGAGGCTCTGGCTGGGAATCTGGGCTCTAGACTTGGGTCTCAGTTCCGTGTTCAGGGACTGAGTCCGGCCCTCTCGAGTGTCGCCGCTGCTCAGCCCTCCAGCCCCTGGGCCCCAGCTTTTGTTTCTGTTTGTTTGATTATTCCCTCTGTATTGAGGCTGCCACATCTAGGACCCCACATGTGGCAGTGGCACTCACTGGGTGCCAGGGCACAGCAGTAAGGTGGAGAACTACTGACTCACGTCCCCAGACCCCCCAAATTTGAAAGATTAGCTTGACGGAAAGGCTGAAGAGAGGGGACTGTGGTTAAGGCACTCACCTTGCACGCAGCCCGCCCAGGTTCCATCCCCAGCCCCCAGTGGCATTGCCAGAATGGGGGTAAGCACTGAGCATGGTCAGGTGTGACTTCCCAAAAACCCCTTTCTTTTGATACTCACGTACAAGAAAAGTGATCCATGGGACTGGAGTGATAGCACAGCGGGTAGGGTGTTTGCCTTGCACGCACGCGGCCAACCTGGGTTTGATTCCCAGCATCCCATATGGTCTCCTGAGCACCGCCAGGGATAATTCCTGAGTACAGAGCCAGGAGTGACCCCTGTGCATCGCCAGGTGTGACCCAAAAAGAAAAAAAGAAAAGTGATCCAACATGAATAAAAGTCGCTCATTTTAAGTCCCAACCTTGGTGGGTTCGGCGCTGCGTGTACTGTCTGTGCTACGTCACGATCCCAGCCCGAAGTCCAGCCCCGTCAGAGGGGCTCCCGCCTCACCCCTGCACAGGCAGGGCTGCTCTGGCCCCTTCTAGATGCCTTTCTGAAGTGCTTCCTGGTGGCAGTGAGTCTGCGGGAGGAATCTTTCCAGAGTAGACACATGCAGGCATATGCATGCACCCATACACGTGCACGTGCACACATCCACACATGTACAGACTTTCACATGCACATGCCCCTTACACTCATGCACACATATGCACACACCCATATACGTGCATGTGCACACATCCACACATGTGCAGACCCCCACATGCCTCATACTCACATGCATACATACGTGTGCACACCTGCACATGGCCACATGCACACACATAAACATATGCATGCACACACATGTCCCACAGGACTCTTGCTCCAGCAGTGTATTAGAGGCACGTGCCAGCCCTCTGCAGGGCCGTGGAACTGTGGCCAGGCTAGCGGGCACCCCCTCTGGCACACTCTGTGCAGGAGATGTGTGAGCTCCTCAGAACCTGGGACCAGGCCCATGGCAGCCATGGAGGGGCTGACTTCCCTCAGCCAGAGATCCTGGAGCCTGAGCTGGCCCTGCTGGGCCCCCACTGGCTGCAGCTGCACGAGGGACGCAGCAGCCACCCAGAGCCATGGAAACCCTGTGCGTGTGATTTGAAGCCTCGCACCCCACAGCCAGTTTTCACATCTCCCTGGTGTCTAGTGGTGCAGGCTCCGGCCCCGGCACCCTGCAGTGACCATGGCTTCTGATGCCCACCCAGTCTGCGGTGTGCACGGACAAGCATTTTAGTATTTTTTAAAACAATTTATATTTAACTTATATTCAAATTTCTTTTTTTTGAGAATAAAAAAAACTTGCTTTGCTTGGTTCCCCCCTTTTTAATTGAATCACTCTGAGATATATAGTTACAAAGGTGTTCATGATTTGGTTTCATTCATGCAATGTACCAACACCCAGCCTTCACCAGTGCACGTTTCCCACCACCAATGTCGCCATTCCCTCCCCCACCCCCAGCCTGCCTCTAGGGCAGGCACTTTTCTCCTTATAGGCTCTGTGGTTTGAAATACAGGTACTGACAGGTTATCATGCATGTCCCATCACCCCCTTTCAGCACACAGTTCTTGTCCAGAGTGATCATTTCCAACTATCATTGTCATAGTGATTCCTTCTCTGTCCTAACTGCACAACCCCTACCCCCTGGCAGCCCCACAACTTTTGGCAGGCTTCCCACCATGGACCAGTCCTCCTGGCCCTCGTCCTACTGTCTTCAGGCATTATTTTCATCACATTGTATCATTGTCATCCTGTTGTTCGTCGATTAACTTGAGTGGGCACCAGTAACGTCTCTATTACACTCAGCCCTGAAATTTTTTTTTTCTTTTTGGGTCACACCTGGCAATGCTCAGGGGTCATTCCTGGCTCTGCACTCAGGGATCACCCCTGGCGGTGCTCAGGGGACCGTATGGGATGCTGGGAATCGAACACCAGTCGGTCGCTTGCAAGGCAAACGCCCTACCCGCTGTGCTACCGCTCCAGCCCCAGCCCTGAGATTTTAGCAGCCTCTCCTTACTCATCTTTCTTAATGATTGGAGGCTCTTTCAGGGTCAGGGGAATGAGACCTATTGTTACTGTTTTTGGCATATTGAATACGCCACGGGTAGCTTGCCAGGTTCTGCCGTGAGGGTGGGATACTCTTGGTAGCTTGCCAGGCTCTCTGAGAGGTATGTATATATCTGTTACTGTATTTTGGATACGAATACGCCATGGGGATCTTTCCAGGTTCTCCCAAATGGGCAATAAACTCTCGGTAGCTTGTCAGGTTCTCTAAGAGGGAGAACTAGGCTATTAGATGTCGCGTGGCTGCATTGCAAGCTTCCGGGAGCTTGGTTTTATAGTCTCTGGATGTTGGCTATTGATGGGATTACATGGCGCTGGGAAACTAATATGAAATTAGTTTCATATTATGGTTTTTTTCATATCCCACAAACGAGTGCAATCAGTCTATTTATGTCCCTCTTCCTCTGACCCATTTCATTCAGTATGATACTCTCCATGTCCATCCAAGTATAAGCAAATTTCATGACTTAATTTTTCCTCAGGGCTGTGTAGTATTCCACTGTGTACATGTGCCATCATTTCTTTATCCACTTGTCAGTTCTCAGGTACTTGGGTTTCCATATTCTGGCTACTGTGAATAGTGCTGCTGAGAGCATCGAAGTGCTGAGGGCTTTTCTGCTTGTGTTTTTGGACCCCCAGGGTACAGTCCCAGGAGCTGTACTGCTGAGTGGATGGAAGCTCAGTTTCTGTTTTTTTGAGAAATGCCTGTATTGTTTTCCAGAAAGCAGAGCCCGTTGTAGCACTGCTCAAATCAGTTTCTCTACTGTCTTTGGGGTCATGCTACTGCTATCCCCACCATTTTCCTTGGACAGTGGCTTAGCAGCTTTCACCAACAACGGGTTGCTGACGGCATACCTCATTGTTCCCAAGCTTCAATGGCCTCATTTTTACTTTTCCTTTTTCGGAGGCCACAGCCAGTGGTGCTTAGGGCTTACTCCTGGCTCTGCACTCAAGGATCACTCGTGGCAGGCTCAGAGAACCATATGGGTACGGGGAATTGAACCTGGACAGGCTGCATGCAAGGCAAGCACCCTCCCTGCTGTCATATGTTTCCGGTCCTTCATTTGTTACCTTTGTGCAGCTTTCGGCAGAGGGTACATCTACCCATCACTGCTTTATTGTCTGAGCGGAAACGTGCTTTCACAGAAGATTTTCTTCAGTAATGATTTTACTGAGATAGAATTGACATCCCATAGGGCCGGAGTGATAGCACAGCAAGGAGGATGCCTGCCTTGCACATAGCTGGTCAGGGTTCAAGCCCTGGCATCCCATATGGTTCCCCATAGCTGCCCCTGCCTTCCTGCCTGCCTTCCCGTCCCCATCTGCCAGGCTACTCCTGTCTCTATCCTGGTTTCTTCCTGTTGCTCTGTATCAACTGAGTCTTGGTGTGTGTGTGTGTGTGTGTGTGTGTATGTGTGTATGTGTGTGTGTGTGTGTGTGTGTGTGTGCGCGTGCGCGCCCACGTGGTGTGTTTTCTTTTGGATTTGGGGCCACATCCAGGGGTGTTCAGAAGCTAGTTCTGATTCTGTTCTCAGCAGTGCCCCCTGGCGGTTCTTGGGACCCTCTTCAGTGCCAGGGAACAAACCCAGGCTAAGGCGGGCAGTGCCTTACCCCTGGCCTCCCTGTCCAGCCCGTGTGGTGTGTTGGCGTTTTTCTTGTTTATTCCAGGGAGATAGTGAAGTAGGTACTTGCCTTTCATGTGGCTGCTTGGGCCAACCCCAGTTTAATCCCTGCCACTGAACGCGGTTCCCTATGCCTTGCTGGATTGGTATAAACTTTCCCAGCCCCCCAAATTTTTCTCATTTTCATCCATTTGATGTTTGTGGGTCTTGGTGACCTAGTAGATTCATAGTTTTCAACCAGTTGGAAGGTTTCAGTTTCTTCTGAGGGGTCGTCCTCCCCTCTGGACCGTCCCACACAATCCCACGGCCTGGGAGAAGGCTCCAGCCTCCAGCCCCTCAGGCCTGGCCTCCTGGAATCCAGGCTGTCTGGCTGTGCGTGCTGCCAGTGCTTCGGGCCTCACGCGAGGCTCCGCAAGAGCCCGACGGGCCTTGACCCATGTCGGCCCGTCCTGGCTCAGCAGCGTGCTGGCCTGGCAGTGGGCAAGGCAGCCATGTGTCTGAGGGTGGTGCTGCCTCTTCCTGAGGTGTGAGCCACCTCCATCGGATCTGAGATGTCAGGAGTCTGGGAAGCATGAACACGGGGGCGCCCTCCTGTGCCCAGGCTTTCCCAGCCAGCCCGACCTAGGGAGCAAACCCATCCTGCTCCCTATTTTTCCCAGCCCATTTTTCCCAGCCCTCTTTCTTAATTGTCATCTGTGTATCAACTTCTCTATGGGGGGGGGGCACCCTGCTGTTCTCAGGGCTTACTCATAGCTGTGTGTTCAGGGACCCTACTCAATGTTGGGGACCAAATCTAGGTCAGCTGTGTGCAAACCAAGTGCCCTAAACCCTATGCTACCTCTCCAGCCCCCATATTCCTGTGTCATAGGTGACAATTTCCTGGTTCAACATCCATAACTACCCAGGACAGGCTCCCCATCCCAGCTGCTCATGAGTGACTGCCGTTGGACTGAGCAAGGCCCTCACATGTCTTGAGGAGCCCTATCTGGCTGTGCTCAGGGTTTACTCCCGGTGGGCTTAGGGGACCATGTGGGCTGCTAGGGACTGAACCCACGGAGCTGACACTTGGGAAGAAGCAGGACAGGCAGGAAGAATAGGTGCTGGGGCTGCCCACCAGGAAGGCGGAGGGGCTCTAGACAGTCTGTGGGAAGCCCGTGTTGGTAGTTAGGGTCAGGTCCCGAGCCCCTGCCCTGGTCAATGGCCAGGACCCACAGGGAAAGGTGCAACACTCTTCTATGGTCCCGGCTGCTAGAGGCTGGCAACTAGCTGAAGCCTCACAGGAAAATGCACAGCTCCTGTGGGCGGGACTGTTGCTGGCCCTGCTCTCAAAATAGTAAGTGTCCAGCTACCCTGCAGGGTTTTATTTCCGACATGAAAGCGCGGGTTGCATTGTGCGCTTCACTCTCGCTGATACTAGCTCTGGTACCTTAAATAGGAAGAGCCCCTCCAAGCTGGCATGTGCACCGGCCGGTGCAATGCCAGGCGCTTTGATCATCCGCTTGCTTTCTGAGGTTATGGCGGTCCAGAACTCTCTGGTATGTTTTCTCTGATCTGGTGTCATTCGTTTTTCTAAGAAACTGTGGCCTCTTTAGGGGGACAGAACCCGGGTACTAAGAGTGCTCATTGCCGCTGGGCTTGGTGGCTGGCTTTAGGCTGGAGCTGAGCCCAGATGTTGCAGCCAGAGCTGCACAGGGCTACTGAACAGGCAAGATGTGGCCATGCATGGTTGGAATTTTCCATGTTGCTTAAGCTGTACCAGCAAAAGATACAAGGAAAGTTGCCATTTTAATCTTCTTGGTGTTGTTTGTGGTTACTCCAAGTAGCGCAAGGGAACCATGGGTGCCAAGGACTGAACCAAAAGCTCCCATGTGCAAAACATTAACGCCAGCCCTTCGTGCTGTTCCCTGACCCCTTTTTAACCGTTTTAGCATGTGCAGTTGGATAACATCCACACTATCGTGCAGTTGTCACCACCAATCGTTTCTAGAACCTTCTCATCCTCCCACACTGAACAAAGCCCCCTTGATGGTGCCTCAAGTCCCTGCACCTGCCCCTATGCCCGGCCTCAAGGTCCCACCACACTATGAATCGCAGACAAGGGACCGGAACCCAGTGTCTGGTGCCCACTCTCTGCCCGTGTCCGGGGCCTCCGCGTGTCCTCCCGTCCCTCCTTCCCGCGGCGGCCAGGCCCGCTCCAGCCACCGTGCTCCACGACCCACGAGGCTGCGGCGGGTCCAGCCTGGGTCGCGGGTGGGACTGCACCTGGCGAAGCGGCGGCTCAGACCTGCCCAGGCCCATCACGCAGGACGCGGGTGACGTGCGCACTGGGCGTCTCTGCGATGCCGCCCCATGAGACAGACTCCTGCACACAACGCGGCGGCCTGGGCTCCGCACACAGCTAGGCCTCCCGGGCGCCTCCCCGCCACTGACCCGGCTTTCAGCCCGCGCCAAGAGCGCCGGACTCCACACTGCGCCTGCGCGGATCTCAACCCTACAGACACACACACACACCCACAGACACACACAGACCCCCCCCTACAGACACACACACACACACAGACACACACAAACCCCCCCTACAGACACACACACTGACACACCCACACACACACAGACACCCCCCCCACCAATACACACAGACACACACACGCTCCTGTACTGAGCCTGCGCGGATCTCACCACACAGACACAAACACACACACCACAGACACACAGACACACACACAGGCACACAGGCACACACACACCCCACACAAACACACTGAAACACAGATATACTCCCACAGAGACACACACACCTGCTCCTGCACTGTGCCTGCGCGGATCCCACAACACACAGACACACAGACACACACAGACGCATCCCCCACAGACACACAGAACACATCCCGCAGAGACACACACACAGACACACCCCCACCAACACATACAGACACACTCATAGACTCACATACACAGAGGCACGCGCGCGCGCGCGCGCCCGCCCGCACCCCCGCTCTTGCACTGCGCCTGCGCGGCGGGCGGCCCCTCCCGCGGGGGGCGGGGCCGCGTCCGTCCCTCGGGCCGCGGCCGGTTCCCCGGGAGACCGCGCGCCGCCTAGCGACGGGGGACGGGCCAACGCCCGGCGTCGGAGGGACCGCGGTGAGGGTCGCTTGTCCCCCGGGGGTCCCCGTGAGGGCTGAGGGCCGAGGACCCTGAAGGGTCACCGTGAGGACTAACTGGGGTCGAGTGGAAGTTCTGTGGCCACGCGACCCCCGGAGGGGCCCCCCTGAGGAGTCGTGGGGCGCCTCAGGGGCCGCGGGGGCGTCTGCGGCTCCGCCTCTCCCCGCCGCCGGCCTTTGGGGGCCGCCCGCGCCCGTCGCCGCGTCTCGCGCGCACGCACCGTCCGGCTGGGCCCGGCGCCCGCGCGCCCGAGAGGGAGTGGGGGGCGCCCTCCCGCCTCTCGGACCCGCGCCGCCCCGTCAGGTGAGCGGGGAGGGGCCTGCTCCCGCGCGGGCACCTCAGAACTCACCCACCCGGGGCTGGAGCCGCAGCGCGGCGGGGAGGGGCCGGCCTGGCACGCGGCGGGCGCGGGTTCGATCCCAGCATCCCCTACGGTCCCCCAGCACCGCCAGGGGTGATTCCTGAGTGCAGAGCCAGGAGTGACCCCTGAGCATCGCCGGGTGTGACCCAAAAAGCTAAAATAAAAAACCCACCTCACCCGTCTCGTGCTCGCGTCAGGCAGACCCTCTCCCGGCGCTTGTGTCTCAGGGCTGTAGTTATCACTTAAGCAACCCAGTGCATCTTCACTGTTTTTGAATTTTGTGTAAGTGGAAAAATGCTCTGTATTCTTTTAACTTTTGGAACAACGCCAGATTTATATAAAAGTTACCGGGCCTGAGAGATGGCACGCAGGGAAGGCACTTGCCTTGCTCCTGGCCACCCAGGTTCACCCCCCAGCACCACATGTATGTCTCCTGAGCCACACCAGGAGTGATCCCTGAGCGTAGACCGGGAGTCAGCCCTGAGCACAGCTGGGTACAGCACCGCCCCCCTCCGCCCAACTCAGATTTTTAAAAGTTTCGGATTTATCACCAAATATACTGGATTACTTCCTGGGAGCTATGTGAGTTGCGACACCATGCTCTATCACCTTGAAATGCTTTACAGGGCATTTCCTCCACATGAAGACTTTCTCTACCCTAACTGCAGACTGCCAGTGAGGAGAGGGGCGTGGACGGTCATCACTTGATGCCACAAAGTTGTCAAAACAAAAGGGTCCAGTCCAGGATCACACAGCATGCTGCGTTCTTACTGTGTTGTGTAGTCTAGAACATTCTCAGTATTTCTGGACTTTCTACGCTGACTGCTCTAGAGTTTTCAGGCTGATTGATTACTCTGTAGCAAACTCTTCCACTGGTGCTTGCTCTTGCTTGACTTCCCTTTCCTACTTCCAACCGGGGAAATTCACAGAACTGATGCCTTCTGACCTGCTGCTTCTGTCCTGTCAAGTGGCTGCCGCTTGTCACTTTATCCATGATGAGCACTTTGGTTATTGATCAAGGTGGAGTCCACTGCCTCCCTGCAGGGAAGTGACTTTCCCTTTATAATTACTGAGTGTTGTACTGGGTATTTTGAAACCATGTGATGTCCTCTTCCCTCCCAGGCTTCTGTGCACATGGCTGCCACAGTGGACACCAAGCTCATCCCTCTTGGGCCTGGAGACCTTATCCTACACCCCCCCACCTTGGGACAGCCCACCATACACCTCATGCATAGTCTGCCTTTTCTGTCTGGCTGGGAAACCTTTGAAAGTACAGGGAGTGGGGAGAGGAAGAGCACTAACAATGATCCTTTCCTTCCCCGTCAGTGATGAGATACTTCTGCACTCTGGAAGCTGCAGTTTATCTTTTCGTCTGCATGACCCCATAGGATTGCATAGTGTAGATCATGGCTCTTTGCTGATGGCCCTGGGGATTGTATCCAGAGTGGCCGCTGCTCTGTGAGGGAGGGCCTAGTATGTCTCCTGACATTTTTGTGTGTTGAGCCGAATTATATCCTCAAAAATAATTGTATTTTGAAATAATTCACACCATCTCAGAATGTGACCTCATTTGGAAATAGGGTCACTCACTGGAGAAATTAATTAGTTAAGAGGGCCCTTATCCAATATGACAGGTGTCTTTTAAAAAAAGGAGAAAGTTGGACATAGACACATACAAAGAACATTATGTTGTATTATTAGGGTTGTATTTACCACGAGTCAGAGAACAATCAGAAACTGGGAGAAAAACCTGGAATAAATCATTCCCTAGTACTTTAGAGGGAGCTTGCTGCTTGTCACAACCTTGCTTTCAGATTTCTGGTCTTTCAACCGTGAGAGAATGCATTTTTTGGGGGGGTCACACCTGGCGATGCACAGGGGTTACTCCTGGCTCTGCACTCAGGAATCACCCCTGGCCGTGCTCAGAGGACCATATGGGATGCTGGGATTTGAACCCGGGTTGGCCGAGTGCAAGGCAAACGCCCTACCCGCTGTGCTATCGCTCCAGCCCCGAGAATGCATTTTCGTTCTTCTGAGATACACATTTTGTGCTTTTTTTTTTTTTATGGCATCCCAGGAAACTCAGAACATGTAAGAATTTCCCTTAGGGTACCTGGTAAGGAGAGGAATTGTAGAATCAGAGGGTGTGGTAGAATAATGTTCCTCAGTGATGTCCATGTCCTAATTCTTGGAATCTGCGGACACGATAGGTTATATGGCAGTGGGGAAAATAAGGAGGATACAGATGGGATTAAGGCTGTTAATCATCTGTCTCTGAGATGGGAAGATTATCCTGGTTTGTCCAATGTGCTATTACCACCACAAGGGGGGCAGAAGAGAAAACCCCAAAGACAACAGCTTGAAAGTTCTACCTGATGTTGCTGCAGGCAATGTGGATGATCTACGGGCACTGGAAGGTCGGTAGCTTAGGATGTGTGAGTCGCACAGAGGAGACCCCGGCTTGATCCTCAGAAGTGGCGTTACATAGTCCCACGAGCATTTAACGGAGAGTAGCCCCCTAGCACCAAGAAGTATGTTACTGAAAAAAAAAAATCATCCCTGACACTGGAAAAGGCAAGAAAATGGATTCTCCCTCTGGAGACTATAGAGAGAGCCATTGCAGCTCACCTGATTTACGCACAGGGAGACATTCAGTCCTTTGACCTCTAGGCTGTGAGAAAGTGAATCTGTATGGAACCTCTGGGTTTGTTGAACTTGTCATTGCAGAAATACAGAGGTCACAGATCTTGAGTTTCCCAGGGCCTGGCTCCACACAGTTTCCACAACTCATTCAAATACCATGAGTGCAGACTGCGCTCTGCCTGTAGGCTTGGGGCCGCTGTTCTTATGAGGCATTTAATGTTTTTCCAAATATGACTTGTGTTTGATGACTCTATGATAATATGCCATTTTGGTTTTTGTATTTTTTTTTCTTTTTGGGTTACACCCAGCTATGCACAGGAATTACTCCTGGCGGTGCTCAGGGGACCATATGGGATGCTGGGTATCGAACCCAGGTCAGCCGCATGCAAGGCAAACACCCTACCTGGTGCTATTGCTCCAGCCACGTTCATTTGTATTTTCTAAATGCAAAGGAGCTGAGTTGTATTACCAAAAAAGTAATTTTCCTAAACTAGGACTCTGTTAAGAATTTGAAGGGAAAAGTATTAATAGTGCCAGGAAAAGAGGTATGATCTGGGAGATACTGAACATGTAGCAGCTCCCTTTACTGGACACTTAAATGTCCTTTACTGCCAAGTGTCTTTCAGAGTTTTGCCATTTGGCTGTTGGACTTATTTTTGATACCAAGGCCACACCTGGTGATGCTCAGAGGCTATTCCTGCCTCTGCTCAGGAATGACCCATGCCAGTACTCAGGAGTCAGCCACAGGCAAGGCTAGCACCTTAAACTGTGTACTGTCTCCAGTGTTTCCTGAATACCAGCAATGTGCTCTTAACGGTCAGTCTTCTGGGTGGCTTATTGCTTTTATCTTCTACTTTGGAGCTCTTTTTTTTTTTTTTTTTTTTTTTTTGGTTTTTGGGTCACACCTGGCTATACACAGGGGTTATTCCTGGCTCTGCACTCAGGAATCACCCCTGGTGGTGCTCAGGGGACCATATGGGATGCTGGGAATCGAACCCAGGTCAGCTGCATGCAAGGCAGACGCCCTACCCACTGTACTCACTGTGCTATCGCTCCAGCCCTAAACACATTTTTATTTGTTTGTTTGTTTTTTGTTTTTGGGTCACACCCGACAATACACAGGGGTTACTCCTGGATCATGCACTCAGGACTTACTCCTGGCGGTGCTCGGGGGACCATATGGGATGCTGGGAATCGAACCCGAGTCAGCCGCGTGCAAGGCAAACACCTACCCGCTGTGCTGTTGCTCCAGCCCCTAAACACATTTTTAAATGTTTGTGTTCCCCATGTGTCTACTGTTTTTGGTATTAAGAAGCCCTGAAGTCAAGATCCTCCTTCCACTTCTCAGTATTGCAGTTTTTCTTTCTACCTTACAGTCTTTAATTCACAAGGCGTGCCATTGGGTGGGCATTCAGCTAGCATGTTTGGGCCACTGCTGAGATGCTCACATTCTTCCCTCTCCTCCTTCACCCCACTCCATCTCCTGTTGGGATTGTGGTGATAGAGGTGTTGGTTCATGAGTCTCTGTAGTTGAAAGTATATCTCTCCATTTACTTAATTATATTGACTAAATTGTGGAAAATTTCAAACTCACACAAGTCTGGAGTGGTAATATGAACTACATGTATCTATCATTCCATTCTGGGAGTTAATAGAATTTTATCTTTTTCTCCTCACTTTTAGTCTGTTTTATTGTTTTTGTTTTTGGGCCATACCCAGCATTACTCAGGGCTTCCTCCTAGCTCTGTGCTCAGGGGTGAGTTCTGGTGGGCTTAGGGACTATATGTGATGCCAGGAATTGCAAGGCAAGCACGGAGCCACTGTACTCTCTCTCTAGACCCCTCACTTTTAGTTTTCAAATAATACAGTCTAAAGAAAGTATCATTTTACCTATCAATTGGGGAAGCAAAGTAGGTTTTATTGAAAGGAATTGAGAGAGAGAAAGAGAGAACACAGGCTTCTCCATAGGAACAGCACTATAGCACGGTCATCCTGTTGTTCCTCGATTTGCTCGAGCAGGCACCAGTAATATCTCCATGGTGAGACTTGTTGTTACTGTTTTTAGCATATTGAATACACCACAGGGAGCTTGCCAGGCTCTCCGAGGAGAGGGACAGAGGAATCGAACCTGGGTCGGCTTAGAATCAGCTCAGAGGCTCCTTTTCAGTATAGTTGAGGAACAAAATATTTCATCTTCATTCACACTTTTCCAGGCAGGAGAACCCCAAGATACACCCTGGTTTACTTCATGGGCCTCACTGAACTCATTCAGTTCCCAAGCCTGACCAGAAGTAGAGGAGGAAAGTCATAACTAAATCACTCATGAGTACAGACCCTCCTTCTAAAGAGAAAATGACAGAGTCCCACTGTGTAAAGTTAAAGGAGATTGAAATAGAAATTAAATGGAGTAAATGACCCAGTTTCCTTAATAAATGAATGTCATGGGGGTGGGGCTGTGAGACTTTTCAATTAAAAGGGTCTAAAGAGACAATGAGAGGAAAAGTGATATGGGGATCCTTGATGGATCCTGATTCAAGCAAGCAACTGTAAAATATTTTTCTTGAGAATCTGTGGGAAAATAACTATAAATTGGTACTAGATTTTATTAAATCAATGTTAATTCTGTTACGGTTGATAATGATTTTAAATATGGATGCCCAGGAGTGAATATTATTTTGGAGTCAATTAACTCCCATGTTACAAAGCATAGTATGAACTGTCTTCTGTGTCTATACAAAAAGGACATTGCTAAACCATGCAAGTGACATAAAGGAGAGGGAAAAGCAAAATTATTAGTGCTTGATAGAATTTGGTGTGCCTCAGGGGCACTGTTGTGGGAGTAACTCAATAAACCTAAGCTCCCTGAGGGAGGAGCATGGACAAATCAAAGTTATCCAACATGTAACAACCACCCAAAAACCAGGTATAAAGTCTTTCCACCACAATTTTCTAAAGCCCTCTCTCTCTGGCCTCATTCACCACTACTCAAACCACCGACTTCTGTCCCTGCCAATTGGTTTACCAGTATTTGGGTTGAATATATACTTTTTTGTGTCTTGCCCCTCTCCTTCTTAAATTTGAGTGACAGGCTCAGCACTTAGCTACAACTTCACTCTTATCATCTTAATGTCTTTTTACAAGATAAATTGTGCTTATGAAATTTAGTTTTTAGGATGCTCAGGAGTTACTCCTGGCTCTGAGCTATGGACTTAATTCTGGTGGCACTCAGAGGATTATATGGGATGCCTGGGATTGAATGCAGGTTGACCACATGTAAGGCAAATGCCCTATCCACTGTACTGTCACTCTAAGCCTCAAGATTTTCAAATTCTGTTATTTTTTTTTTTTTTTTTGCTGGGGAGGGCACACCAACAATGCTCAGGGGTTACTCCTGGCTCTGCATTCAGGAATTACTCCTGGAAGTGCTCAGAGAAGCATATGGGATGCTGGGGATCAAACCCAGGTCAGCCACATGCTATGTAAGGCAAGTGTTCTACCTTCTGTACTATCTCTCCAGCCCTAGGCCCTGTGATATTTTAACCTCTGATTTTGTTCATCTTGTTTTCCAGTGATTTCTGCTTCCCAACATGGAAGAGGATACCAACCCATCCCCCGAGGAGGGGCTTTTAGCCAATGACACTCTTGTGGAAGATGGTAATAAAGGTCTTTCCCTGGGGGCAGCCTTCTGGCATCAAGGGGCACAAAGTGGCATGCTTCACAGTTGTCCTTGAGTTCCCTTTTTTTTTAGGGGGACTTTATCTTTTCAGCTCATTTTTATTCCTCAGTAAGGGAGCTTAAATTGTTCTGTTTTCAGTTGAAAGAGAAAAATTTGAAAGTGGCAGACCATAGTTCTTTAGTTTCTAACATCTATTTAAAAATCTGATGCCATTTTTATCCCAGTCCTTTGAATATGACCTATTTTTGTTTTCTTTGCCTGGAAGCTTTTAGATTAAAAAAAAATGATGATCCAAAATTTTCTAAGCTATGTTGGGCACCAGGAGAACATTCCAGTCAGAATACCAGGTTCTGCGACCAGAGAGATTTTCAAGGCACTTGCCTTACGCATGACTGATTCGTTTTTGATCCGCAGTACCTCATATCCCGCCCCCTCCCAGACAACTCACGACGAGTGAACCCGAGAGCAGCCTAATGTGCCCCTACCCTCCTGCAAATACCAGGCTCGATGGTCCTTCACTCCCCACCTCAGAGTGTTTTGGGGTGTGGTGTGAGTAGTCAGGTGCCACTACCCAAACGCTAAGCCTCCTCTCACACCACCTTCCCTCTCCCGTTCTCCTGTGTCTATGAATTGATTCCTTTTAGAATCCTTTTCCAACCACACTGAGATTCAACATGAGTGAAGATAAAACCAGTAGTTCCATTTGCTTTGTTTTACTAAAGGTCACAGCCATTCTCTAAGATAGTAATTTCTGTGTTCACAAATGTGTGTATGGGCTCTCTCACCACATGTATTTGGTGGCCTTGAACCTCTTCCCCACCCCGGCCAGCAGCTGCCACCAACAGACACGTGAAGGAAGGAACAGGGCTGCCAAGCGAGTTGGTGATCAGTTACAGATTATTCCAATCTGCGTTCTGCCATTTATTCCATTCTTCCCGAGGGCCTATTCCAGTCTCCCTGAGCAACGGTGACAGTCTCACATTGCTCCTCATTACCATCTCCTGCTATCCCCGTGCTACTTTGTGTGCCCAGTCTTAATCAATAGCCCAACCTCCTAGGGTGAAGGTAGTGATTCCACCCAGGTCAGATAGCACAATCAACACATGTAAAGCCCTTCCTTCTGGGGAAGCTCTTATAAAACAAAGATCTCCTCCTGCGAGATCTCCTCAAGGGCAGAATTTTATCTAAGGGCATATTTCTCCTTTCCTTAGTCCAAAAACAATCACCCTAGATTTTCTTCATAATAATCTTTCTAGTCATTTTGTATGGACACAGTAAAGAGATACATTAAGCTTATAGGATGGTTCTCCTGAGAACATCTCGCTATATATCCCAGACTACAGTGCTCAGGCCAGATTAGTCCTTCCTAACCTCAGCAGGGTCCTTATCAGTTGTTTCTCTTTGGATCATAACAGAATTTGTCCATGATCGTGCTCTTAACTTATTGTTAAGTTTTATGGTGCTTGGCCTGTCCTGTTATGATGCCAGGGTAGCTTACAGTTTGCCCTGGGTCCATCCAGTCCCTTCGTTAGGACCCTGCTTTTGGGGTGCTAAGAACTAAGGGCAACTGAGGCTTAAGTCGAGTAAATATGACAGGTGCCCAGGAGTAAATACTATTCAGAGTCAGTTAACTCCCAAGTTACAGAAGCATAGCATAAACTGTTTTCCTGTGTCTATACAAAAAGGGCATTGCTCTAAAGTAAACTATGCAATGGACATAAGGGAAAGAGAAAAGCAATATTTCACTTACATGTACAAAATCCAGCGTCCTTAGAAGGATCTGATCTTAGAAGTCACAGGGCCTGATTTGGGGATATAGGTGATTAACAGATAGGGGAAGCAGAGCACAGAGGAGAATCCTGTGCTCTGGGTTTGATTCCTAGCATCCCATATGGTTCCCCGAGCACCACCAGGAGTAACTCCTGAGTGCAGAGCCAGGAGTAACCCCTGAGCATTGCTGGATGTGACCCAAAAAGCAAAAAAAAAAGAAAAGATAAACCTCTTTACAAATGGGAGCACTATGATGGGTAACCCAATAAACCTAAGCTTCCTGTGGCAAGGGAGAAAGAACAAACCAATGTTATCCTATAGTAGTTCTCAAACTTTCTTAAATCATATAATCCCTTTATAATATTAAAATTTATTGAAGACTCTAGACTTTTATAGGCTATGTATTTCAATGTTTGTTGTACTAAAATTGAACCGAGGGGGCCAGTGATTTGGCTTACAGAAGAGCACCTGCCTCACATCTGTCAGGCCCTGGGCTAGATCCCTCCCACTGCGCCCAGAAACTGTATATGCATTTAAGGTAGAAATGAGTGGGTCAGAGAGACTGTGCAGTGGGAAAGATGTGGCCCAGCCAGGTTCAGTCCCTGACCACATATGGATGGGAGCATGGCAAGGAGTGACTGAGCCTGGTGCACAGCTGGGTGTGCCCCCAAACCAACAACAACGAAAAAAAGGGGGCAGGGGAGAAAGGGGAGAGGAAGAAGGAAAGGCAGGGCCAGAGTGATAGCACTGCGGGCAGGGAGCTAGCCTTGCTCATGGCTGACTTGGGTTCAATCCCCAGTACTCCATATGGTCACTCACCAGAACTGATCCTAAGTACAAGAAATAAGCCTTGAGCAGTATTGGGTGTGGCCCCTACCTCCACTAAAAATAAAAGCAGATAGATAGGGAAGCCTAGTCTCTTTCTCTCTCCTCTCTCTCTCTCTCTCTCTCTCTCTATATATATATATATATATATATATAAATTTATACACACACACACACACACACACACATATATATATATATATATATATATATATTTGCTTTTTGGTGATGCACAGGGCTTACTCCTGGTTCTGCACTCAGGAATTACTCCTGGCGGTGCTCTGGGGACCATATGGGATGCTGGGAATTGGACCCGGGTCGGCTGTGTGCAAGGCAAATGTTTTACCTGCTATACTATTGCTCCAGCCCCAGCCTAATGTCTATAAAGAAGAGTACGGTTTAGAGGCATTCTGGTGAGCAACGTGGCCCGGACAATGCTCCGGACCCGAATCGGGGCCAGCAACACCGGGGGGCCGGAAGGAGGAGGTGCCGCCAGCACACCTTCTCCAGATGGAACCCTGGCGACACTGAGCAGCAACTAACACGGCTCCAGGATTCGGGACTGGGACACATCCGAGCCGCGCGGCCGCTAACGCCACACGACCTTTTCTAAAACCTGAAAACATACAATCTTTGAATGGAAAACTAATTATCAATTGCCTCCTTATTAGGGTTATCTTATTTGGGGATATAACTCCCACAACAATAGTGAGTTTTGTGTTGAAATATGGAACATAATCAAGGTGAAGAGAAAATAAAGTGAAATTCATCAGTAAAAAAAAAAAAAAAAGAAAGTAAAGGAGAGTACCAAAAAAAAAAAAGAATGTTCATCAATATTACAACATTGCTGTATGTTGATAGTAGCATTTTATAATTATATATATTTTTTGAATTATTTGCATAATATCTTTTTGCCACAACCAATATAAATTTGAACACAACAGAAAAAAATTAAAGTCAGAAAACAGAAGAAAAAAAAAAAAAAGAAGAGTACGGTTTAATGATATGCTGGATTCTCTTTTAACCCTAGGTTTAGTCTGTTGCAAGCATCTGCCACATGGGCTCTACTTCATGGGCAAAACTCTACTTCACACATCAAATGAAAATGAAAGAATCCAATAGCATCTTTTAGTGTTATTATGAGAATAGCCTTGATTTTGCAGACTCTGGAAGAACTCCAGGGCCCTCCAGGTCCCAGGTGGCACTGTTGGAGAACCTTTGCCCTCAGTGCTGTCACCAGCATTGACCATGAAGTTCGAGCTTGTCAGGGCTTGTTACTTGTTGAACTCATTTTTGTATGTTCAGAATGGCTCTCTGTTTTCTAACTCTTTTATTTATTTATTTATTTATTTATTTATTTATTTATTTATTTATTTATTTATTCTTTTTGGGTCACACCCAGCGATGCTCAGGGGTTACTCCTGGCTTTGCACTCAGGAATTGCTCCTGGCAGTGCTTGGGGGACCATATGAGATGCCGGGGGGATCGAACCCGGGTTGGCCGAGTGCAGGGCAAACGCCCTACCTGCTGTGCTATCGCTCTGGCCCCTCTAACTAACTCTTTTTGTAATTTTGGGGTCACACCAGGCGATGCACAGGGGTTACTCCTGCCTCTGACTCAGGAATTACCCCTGGCGGTGCTCGGGGGACCCTATGGGATGCTGGGAATAGAACCTAGGTCGGCCGTGTGCAAGGCAAACACCCTCCCCGCTGTGCTATCTCTCCAGCCCCCAATGTTTTCTAACTCTTATTTCTAGAAAGAGATGCACCGGACCATTCAGAATTGGAGGAGGAACCTTCTCCTCCAGAAGCTGCAGAGAACACTGCTGCAGACTACTGGTAACTGCTCTGCCCCCACCGCAGCTTTCATCCCAGCTAGGGAAGCTGGCTTGTGCAAACTACAGGGCACGTTTGCCACACAGTGAGCAGCTGGTGTCCTCTCTTGGTTAAGTTCAGAGAAAGAGCTGAAGAAAAGAGACGTCCAGGCCGAGAGTCAAGAGCTGCAGCTGAGGAAGGACTTGAACACCCTGGATATGCTGCACAGGAGGAAAGACCTCTCTATTCAGAAAGTGAGGTGAGGACCAGGAGATGGCGCTTGCTGGAGCCCTGGCTTCAATTCCTGGCACTGCATGCTCCCCCAGCAGTGCTGGAAGCAACCCCTGAGCATCGCTAGGTGTGTCTCCCAAGCTAAACCAACCAAACAGAACAGAGATGAGCCCCCCCAGCCCCAGGCACGAGCAGCCTCCACAGCGCAGCACCCTTTGGTCGTGATGCCCAGACCTTCTCCTACCTTCTGGGCGCTCTGCTTAAATCCTGCGGAGAGCTGCCCCTTAGGAGGCTGTGTCAGCTCAGACAGCCCCGCCCTTTTCCACCCCACCTTGGTCACGGTGTGGTGGGCACACCAGCACTAACTCTCAGGTCACTCGCCACTCCTTGATGTCGGTGAAGATTTGAAGCTTCAAACTCACAGACTGTGGGAACAACCAGCTCCTGTCCTTTCTTCCTTACTGCATCTACAAGTATGTGTTACACCTATGATTTTTATTGGGAGTTTGTTTGAAAGCAAGTTTCATGACACTTGACTCTGAAGTGCTTTGGTGTCAGCCCAGCACTGGCGCGGTGGCAGAGCACATGTCTAGCCGATGTGAGGCCCTTCGTCAGCCCCTGGCACAGCATACCCGCCCCAGCACCTCAGGCGAGGCCCCTATTTCAAACAAACAAGTAATTCATCCAAATACTTTAGTGTTTCCTAAAACGAATATTCTTCTGCTTGAACCCAGCACTGTTATTTCACCTAACAAAGCCGAGAATGTTTCCCGTTACCGTCATGAAGCCGCTTGTGCTGTGGTTCGTCCTCTGGATGTCCTCTAGAGTCAGTATTTGAGTTGTGTCTGTGCCTTTAGTTGCAGTGAAAGTCACACAATGGAAGGATCCCGCCAGGGCTCCCAAACGCTGCTGGGGTGCTAAGGAGGGGTGCCCTGTGTGGCCCACTGGGACCCTCACTGTGGGACTCTGCAGTGTCCTTCATCTGTGCAGGTCCAAGTTAACTCTGCTCCTGGATTCTCAGCACAAGGCAGGGGCCCTGGAGGCTGATGTCGCCTGTCTAGCTGCTCACCCGATAGGGTTTCCAGAAAGCAGCGGAATGCCCTGCTTATGTGCTGGATTGTACTAGAAAAATCTTGAAACCCTGCCGGGTGAGAGGTCACTTAGTCCAACTGCCGTCTTCTGGGCTAGTGGAGCAGGGTAGCAGACAGCGAAGGCACCAGTTTTCAGGGAAATATTGATCTGAACTCTGGTCCTAGTGTTCAGAAGCAAAAGCCCTGGATTTCAGGGACATGCTGATCTAAATAAACTCTGGTTTCAACTTGTAGAAGGGAGCTCCATGCTTGCCGCCAGAGGATGGATTTCATTGCCAAGCAGCAGGCGACTGTGTCCGCCAATCTGGCTGTGGAGAGAGAGGCCAACAACATGTAGGTGGCTCCCTCTGGGCTGGGGGGCTGAGGGGGAAGCAGGGGGCTCAGCAGTGTCGCCAGGAAGCGCTCGCATTTGTCAGGGTGTGTCGGAGTGCAGGCAGGCAACAGAACAGACCAGCCACCGCCTGTGCATTGGGGACGAGACTGGAGCTCCCAGGAATGGGCGATGCAGTGGTCGGGCACTTGGGTCTCACTGAAGAAGAGGTGCCGGGCTGCAGAGTGATGGCCAGGCTCATTCTGGGCCCCATGGGAAATACCCACGGGGATGGGCCAGTGTGGGGCCAGTCCAGGGTACTGAGTGGGCTCGGCTAGGGAAAAAGGTTCAGAACTGGCTTACTTTGGGCGAGCAGCCAGATTGGAGGGGGCGGGGCAAGGTCAGGGGGAGGTGGGGGGATGGGGAGTTGCCTGCAAAACCACCCGTAGAGGGCCGAGTTCCATCCCCAGCACCGCATATGGACCCCCAAGCGCCACCAGGAATAACTCCTAAGTGCAGAGCCAGGAGGGAGCCCTGAGCACTGCTGGGTGTAGCCCCAAAACAACACACACAAAAAGACCACCAGCTTGAACACAGCAGCCCAGAGACTGCTCGCCCCTGCACACTGAGCTCCCCTGAGTGGTGCCGTGTCCCCTGCATCTATTCCTGTCGTCCTGACAGCAGCCTCTGAGGTTCTCGGGGGCCTTCTCTGGCCTTCCCTAGGTCTCCCAGCTGAGAGGGCCAGAGGGACCTTGGTCCTGCCCCTCTGTCTGAAGCTCTGGAAGCAGCCCACTCACTTCATGGAGAGAACAGAGGCATCCACCTGCTCCGGCTACCAGAGATGGGACCCCACAGGATGTAGGCCCGATGGAATAGAACCTGGGCAGGAGCCTCCCAAGGACCCAGGATGCAGGAATAAGACCACTTGGAAGGGTTGGGGGTATACCCAGGGGTAATGGGGGCCTGCTGTGTGCTCAGGGTTTGCCCCTGGGTGTACTCTAGGGACTATGTAATACTGGGGATCAGATCAGGGATGGCTACATGCGAGGGAGGGGCCTTACTCCTGTACCATCTTTTTGGTCCTGGAAGGATTTTTTTTTTTTTGGGGGCCACACCCAGTGGTGCTCAGAAGTCACTCCTGACTCTGTACTCGGTATCCCTCCTGGTGGGCTTGGGGGACCATATAGGGTGCTGGGGATTGAACATAGGTCAGCTGCGTGCAGGGCAACCACCGGACCTGAGTACTATTGTTCTGGCCCCCCGGAAGGATTTTTAAGTTTGCCTATCTTTGAAAATGAATGCCCAAACCACTTCGTCTCATTCTGTCCACGTGAGGAGGGGACCAGGTCCTCTGGAATTGCTGCATCTCTGAGTGTCAGTGGGCTGTATGTGGGAGTGGGCTATATGTGGGAGAGGGGAAGAAGAAAGACTCGGCACCAGGACAGTCTCCTTGGGCAGAAAGGAGAGCCAGAGGGGTTCTGTGTGGCTGCGGCCATGGACACCCCACTTCTGCCCCATCTCATTGGGGAGAACAGAGCTTCCTGGCCACTTTCTGTGGCTGCAGTTCGTGTGCAGTTGACCTTGTGAGTGATCTCTCTTGGAGTGAAATGGCCGTGAAGGGGGCACGGAGGCTGAGAGAGGCCTGGCAGGGCCGCCTGTGGGCCAGGCCTCCAAGCACGCCCCCTCCTGTTTCTCCTGTCCCCAGTGCTGCTGTGGGCCGCCTGCAGGCAGTGGCCAGAAGCCTGTGTACTGAGCTGGAGAAGGAAGAGGAGCAGAAGTCCCAGCTCATGGCCATGCTGAGGGAGAACGAGTAAGTGGGACAGGAGCGGGGCTGGCCATCGCTCAGGCTCCGTCCTGGCTCAGGGTGGGAGCAGAGTTTTGGGCAGATGAGGAATGAAAGGGAGGGGCTTCCTTCATTTTCATTTTGAACTGTTTTTATGTTTACAGATAAGTCAGAAAAATAGCTCTAACACTCCGTGTTCTCTTAGCTCAGTGGTCTGTGAAGTCCTGTAGCCTGTGGGTCCTGCTGGGGTCACATCAGGCTGTTCTGCCTCCCATAAGCACTAACCCCACATCCAGCAGTTGTTAGATGACAGGCTAGTGACCTGTCATCTGGTCCTGCAGTATCCGCCGTTTCCTCCTGCTTGTTGGAGAGTGCACCCCACCAGAACCATGGCCTTGGAGGGTCCACAGCCCCAGAACCACTGTCCTTGGAGGGTACACAGCCCCAGAACCATGGCCTTGGAGGGTACACAGCCCCAGAACCACTGTCCTTGGAGGGTACACAGCCCCAGAACCATGGCCTTGGAGGGTACACAGCCCCAGAACCATGGCCTTGGAGGGTACACAGCCCCAGAACCATGGCCTTGGAGGGTACACAGCCCCAGAACCATGGCCTTGGAGGGTACACAGCCCCAGAACCATGGCCTTGGAGGGTACACAGCCCCAGAACCACTGTCCTTGGAGGGTACACAGCCCCAGAACCATGGCCTTGGAGGGTACACAGCCCCAGAACCACTGTCCTTGGAGGGTACACAGCCCCAGAACCATGGCCTTGGAGGGTACACAGCCCCAGAACCGCTGTCCTTGGAGGGTACACAGCCCCAGAACCACTGTCCTTGGAGGGTACACAGCCCCAGAACCATGGCCTTGGAGGGTACACAGCCCCAGAACCATGGCCTTGGAGGGTACACAGCCCCAGAACTACTGTCCTTGGAGGGTACACAGCCCCAGAACCATGGCCTTGGAGGGTACACAGCCCCAGAACCACTGTCCTTGGAGGGTACATAGCCCCAGAACCATGGCCTTGGAGGGTACACAGCCCCAGAACCACTGTCCTTGGAGGGTACACAGCCCCAGAACCATGGCCTTGGAGGGTACACAGCCCCAGAACCATGGCCTTGGAGGGTACACAGCCCCAGAACCACTGTCCTTGGAGGGTACACAGCCCCAGAACCACTGTCCTTGGAGGGTACACAGCCCCAGAACCATGGCCTTGGAGGGTACACAGCCCCAGAACCTTGGAGAGTTGCTTGCTGAGCACCTCATGACCCTGGGCCCCATTCTGGGGGTGGGGCACCTGAGGGCAGGGACTGTGGGTTGTAACGGCGTGCTGGGTTCCTCCAGCCAGACCAGCCCTTTCCTTTGGCAGCTGGAAACTCAATGGCATGTACAGGGGAGCTCCCTCTCTCACCCCTTTCTACCCACGAGCTTCTGCAGTGTTAGTTCCATGGCAGCTGCCAAAGCTGACTTGCAGAGCCCCTCCTGAGTCAGCTTTCTTTGGCAGCAGGAGCTTTCCTCTCCCCTTTGGTCACTCGCCAGTGTGGACTCTTTTTTGTTTGGTGGCTTCGTCTTCTGAGGAATGCATTCACTGGTCCAGAAAGTCAAAGAGTGGACGTGGACACCTGTGCCAGTGCTCAGGCCAGGTGCTTATTGCTGGTTGGCAGGCAGGCATCCCAGTGGCCCCCACAGGCATGCTGAGCAGTGTGCGAGTCCTTGCCGTGTTCTCATTGGCTGGTCCTGTGGTGCGCGCACACCCCTCCTGGGTATTGCCTAAATTTGATTGGATAATCTGCAGGCATGTGCCCCTAGGGATGGCTTGGGGTTTGAGAAGTGGGTACTGGCTATTTCAAGGCTTTCCTGGGGTCTGTGCTTTCTAGCATGTAAGCAGTTCCTACATCGACCCCCTCCTAATAAATACCCTATTTGTCCAAACACCATGAAGTTTGGTTATTATAGACCTCTGTCAGTCACTTTCCGTTTAGGATGGAATGCTTTGTGTTGAAAATGGTGGGCTGGAGCCATAGCACAGAGGTTAAGGTGCTTGCCTTGCAGGAGGCTGACCCGGTTCAATCCCTGGTACCCTATAGGTCCCTCAGGCCTGTCAGGAATAAGCCCTGAGCAGAGCTGGGTGTGGCCCAAAAACAAAACAAAACAGCCCCCAAAAATGGACTATGAGTGATTTGTCTTTTTTGCACTCGGTGCTTTCTCACTCTCTCTCTCTCTCTCTCTCTCTCTCTCTCTCTCTCTCCCTTTCTCCCTTTCTCTCTTTCTCTCTTTCTCTCTCTCTCTTTCTCTTTCTTTCTTTCTTTCTTTCTTTCTTTCTTTCTTTCTTTCTTTCTTTCTTTCTTTCTTTCTTTCTTTCTTTCTTTCTTTCTCTCTCTCTTTCTTTCTTTCTTTCTTTCTTTCTCTCTCTCTCTTTCTTCCTTCCTTCCTTCCTTCCTTCCTTCCTTCCTTCCTTCCTTCCTTCCTTCCTTCCTTCCTTCCTTCCTTCCTTGCCACATTTGACAGAGCTCAGGGGTTTCTCCTGGCTCTGAACTCTGAATCACTTCTGATGGTGCTCAGGGGACCATAGAAGATGCCAGGGATCGAACCTGGGTTGCTGTGTAGACAGCAAACGCCCTCCCTGCTGTGCTATTGCTCCAGCTCCTCTCACTGCTCCTGACCCTCTGATCACTGCACATGTGGCCGGCAGGTTTTCTCAGGCCGACTCCTGTGACCTTTTGACATCCCCTTCTATTTCTCCGGGCACACTCTGGTACACGGTGTCCTTGTGCACATATACTTCCCTGCCCCAACCTGGCCAGGCCACTTGTCCAAGGAGCCCTAGTTTCTTGAAGGAAGATGGTGTTTAGCGGCCTTGAGCTGGGTGCCCTGGGCATTCCTGTGCCCTGCCCCCCATAGGTAGACCCCTGTGATTCCTGCCCTCCCGTCTGCATTTATCTTCTGCCAGGGGTGGTGGTCTGTTTGCCTCTCCCTGTCCAGTCTTGGTCAGTCACCTTGGCTCAGCTGCCACCGCTCGGATGCTGTCCTCCTGCCTTGCGCCCCGAGCTGCTGCCGGAGGGCCGTCCCTTCTCCTTTCCGCTCCCTTGCCCTGTGCCTAATGCTCCAGGAAGGGCACGCAGATGTCTCGCAGCCGCTCAGCTGCCTTTCCGCCTGCAGCCCTGGCCCCCGTGGAGTCCAGCCCAGCATGCCGGCCTTCGTCCATTCATGAACTTTCACTTCAAAGTTCCAGTGTCTCTCCCAGCTGCGTTTTCTGTGCAAATCTTTGTCATTACCCTTATTATTATCATTATTATTGTTTTGTTTTTTACTTTTGGGCTACCTTGGCAGTGCTCAGGAGTTTCTCCTGTCTCTGAACTTCGAAATCACTCCTGGTGGTGCTCAGGGGAATGGTGAGGCTTGAGGGTCAACTGGCTCTCCATCCCGAGTAACAAATCTTCACTCTCATCTGTCCTGGCGTCAGGGGCCCTGTAGCAGTGGGCCAGAGCGGAGGCTCTGTAGGAGCTGTCCCTAGAGGGCGCTGCTGCACTTCTCTGCCACACAGACCCGGTCCTAGCACAGTGCAGGTCTCTGTCCTGAAGCCCTGTGACAGCCCCTCCATGCCCTTCAGCTCCCAGAGGTCCCCATGATGTTGGTTGGTGGCACCTCCTGTCATCTGCAAAGCTAGCGATGCTGCATCTCTGGCCCTCCCTGTGTCGTGTCGTAGATACAGTGGGGACAGTGGGACCCGCACTGCTCTCGCACTCGGCACCCAGAACTGATACAGCACAACCCTTCAGCGGAGGGTGCCGGCCCTCCCCCATCAGGGTCCTGGCCCCTCCTCCAACCCCGCCACCCCATCCAGACACATCATCACCTCCATGCCTGATGTCACCTCCCTCCATGCCCAGTGTCACCTCAATTTTGCCTGGTATCACCTCCATCCGTGGCCAGGATAACCGCCCCTCCATGCCATGTATACCCTTCCTCGTGCCCGGTATTGGGGAGGCCGGGGCTCCGTGGAGGTGGAGATGACCTGTAAACAGTGCTCAGGGTCTGCCTGGATGATGTGATTCAAACCCAGCACCCAGCCGCCCAGATTCCCAGAGTGGACGCTCCATGGATGGCCTGCCCAGGTCCCAGCACCTTTGCCAGCATAAGCAAATGCATCTGTCTGCCAGGAACGCCATGTGGCACATTGAGATTCAGAAGGTGAAGTTTGAGGATTTCCAAAAGTCTGTCCAGGAGAAGGCCGTGGCGACCAGCAGGTGCCTCCAGGTGAGGGCGGCCCAGCAGCTGCGCCAGGAGGAGGCAGCCTCGGCGCGGAGGGCACGCAGCCAGCTGCTGAGGGTCAGGTCAGTGCCTGGCATCCTTTCTGCTTCTTGTCCTGTCGAGCCAGCTGGATGCTGGCCCTGCTGCTGTCTGTCTCCAGGCCCTTCCCTCATGCCTTTGTTCCAAGTCCTGAGGCTTCTCTCCTTGCCCTCCCTTGCGCCTGGACACTCCCCCTCCCTCCCTCCCGCCCTCCTGCCCTGGACACTCCCCCTCCCTCCCTCCCTCCCCCCGAAACTCCCCCTCCCTCCCTCTCTCCCACCTGGACACTCCCCCTCCCTCCCTCCCTCCTCCCCACACGCCCCCTCCCTCCCTCTCTCCCTCCCTCCCCCCTGGACACTTCCTCTCCCTCCCTCCCTCCCCCTGGACACTCCCCCTCCCTCCCTCCCTCCCTCCCTCCCACCTGGATACTCCCCCTCCCTCCCTCCCTCCCTCCCCCCTGGACACTCCCCCTCCCTCCCTCCCCCCAGACACTCCCCCTCCCTCCCTCCCTCCCTCCCCCCTGGATACTCCCCCTCCCTCCCTCTCTCCTTCCCCCCCCGACACTCCCCCTCCCTCCCTCTCTCCCTCCCTCCCCCCTGGATACTCCCCCTCCCTCCCTCCCTCCCTCCCCCCTGGACACTCCCCCTCCCTCCCTCCCCCCAGACACTCCCCCTCCCTCCCTCCCTCCCCCCTGGATACTCCCCCTCCCTCCCTCCCTCCTCCCTGGACACTTCCCCTCCCTCCCTCCCCCCTGAATACTCCCCCTCCCTCCCTCCCTCCCCCTGGACACTTCCCCTCCCTCCCTCCCCCCTGAATATTCCCCCTCCCTCCCTCCCTCCCTCCCTCCCACACTGGACACTCCCCCTCCCTCCCTCCCTCCCCCATGGACACTCCGGCTCCCTCCCTCCCACCCTCCTGCCCTGGGCATTCCCCCTCCCTCCCTCACTCTGGACACTCCCCGCTCTCCCTCCCCGCTCCCTTCCTGTCCGATGCTCTTCCACTGGCCCCTGCCCTTGCTTTGAAGTGCCCGTAGGGCAGCCCCTATCTCAGGGCAAGAAAGGGCTGTCGGTGTTCCCGTGTGCCCGGCACCCGGCACCCGCAGCTGAAGTCCCCTCCCAGGTCCCCACAGTGCCCTCCCTGTTCCCAGTCCCATCTCATCCCACAGCGCCACATTCGTGTGGGTCCCCTAACTCCCCGCCTAGTCCAACCCAGTCGGATCTTAGTGCCCGCTCCGCCATCCTCCCGAGTCCCTCCGGTGTTCTCTTGGTGGTTTAGTGGCAGAGCTGCCTGCGGTGCCCACTGTGCCCTGCCTGACGGGCAGAGCGCGGCCCCCAGAGCAGGTGTGCCATCTCGCCCGCTGCTGCAGGAGGTCCATGGAGCTGCAGAAGGAGCAGGGGCTCCGGCACCAGAAGCTGCTGGCTGACGCGAAGAGGAACCACAGGGTGGCAGTGAAGTTCCTGAAGGCGACCCTGGGCAGGTAGCCCTTCCTGCCGCGGGCTGGGGAGCTTTCGCCTCCGTGATGGAACCCCCACTTCTTACTGTGCAACCCTCCTCTCATCCCAAAAGGTTGGGTCTGTGCTTCCCGGGCTGCCAATGTATTTTCAGACAAGACCCACAAGGTGCACGGACCCCCAGAACACCTGAGGCCAGGGCTCCTTCATGTCTGCGGTTAGCCACAACCCCTGTGACTGCCATGTGGCCCCGGTGAACTCTCTCCTCATACACGCACACACACACACACACACACACACACACACACTCACACACACACACACATGCACACGCGCGCACGCATACACACCCGTGCACAGCCCAAAACTCCTCCCAGCCCTGTGGCTGCACAGAAGCAGGCCCTGGTGCCTTCCAGCTGCCCACGGACCTTTCTGCAGGGTTCGAGAGCGCACAAGAGAGGAGGAGCTGGCGTCCCAGGAGCACATGCGGAGGCGCATGGACGCTGTGCTGGCCCTGAAGAACAACATCACTGCGAACCGCGTAGGTCCTGGGGCCACACCCTCACCCCTCTCAGAGCCCGGCTAGTGCCCGGGACACCATCTGGAAGGGTCTGTCCCAGCAGAAGGCCATTCTGTGTGCTGCTCCACCCGCTCCCAGCTCCCTTTCCAGGGCAGAAGGCAGAGAGCCCTCCTCCAGGGGACTGCTCCGGAGCACCGGGGCTCTGAGTCATCCCCAAGGCGGAGGGGGCAGGCACGAGCAAGCTTCCTCACGGAGGGCAGCCTGGCTGGGAAGCACAGTGGCAGTTGCTGGCGAGAGCTCATGTTGCAGAGCAGGGCACGGGGTGGGAGCCGGAATCACTGATTCTGTCGAGGGCTGCCTCAGTACCCCCCCGTGCACGTGGCCGGGCTCACGCAGGTGCAGGTGTGGTCACTGTAGCCTCCTCTGTGTCCAGGAACTGCTCCGCAAGATTCAGGCCTGGGGCCAGGCTAAGACCAATGCGGCTCAGCAGAAGGTCCAGGCCGAGGAGAAGGAGATTCTGGCGCAAGGGGGGAACGCCTTCAAGCACCTCGTCCATCAGCGCAAGCGCCAGGAGCTGGAGGCCCAGACCAAGTGAGGCCTGGGAGCAGGCATAGAGGGGTCACGGGCGTGTGTCTGTCCCCAGGGGCCCAGCAGCAGGAGCTCCACACTCCCCCGTCTCCTACCCCCAGGCCGCAGTTCCTTTGCCCCCCCGCCCCCCCGACCCCGGCCCCATTCCCAGGCAACTGCCGGGCGTCCCGTTTCCCACAGAGCCTTTGAGGAAGAGCAGAAGCTCAGGAAGCTGGAGATCGTGAGTCGGATTTTGAAAGAGGAGAGCGAGGAAGAGAACAAGAAAAAGCAGCAGCCTGAGCCTGCGCAGGCGGCGCAGCGCCTGACTCTGCGGGACAAGACGTGGCAGTACATCTCTGACTTCTCCAGAGGGCGTGCCACGGCTGCAGGCACCGTGCACCCACCGGTGAGTGTGGCACGGGGCAGGGAACCAAAGCAAGACCCCTCGTGCTCCGGGCTGCCTCCCCTGGGCTCCTGGCAACCTCCTCCTCAGGCCCAGTTGCCCTGGCCACTGCTGTGGGCACAGGTCTGCACATCCCCCCAAATGTCCTTGGAGGGACACAGACCCCCACACAGCTCCTCCTCAGTGGACAGCAGCCAGGAGTAACCGTCTCGTGGGGGGCAGACTGGGTGCCATGGGGGAGAGGCCCATAGTCATGGCACTGCTATAGCAGAACTGACCGGGCCAGTGTGTGGACAGACCTGTGAGCAGAGGTCAGTCCTGGGCCAGGTGAGACTTGGGAGTGTCCCCTGGTAGAGGAGCTCGTCCCCCTGCTGCTCCTTGGCCTCATGTCCCGGTGCTGAGGGTGGCTGTGTGCGTGGCGGGTGTAGGGACGCCCGCAGAGCGGGGCTCTACTCTGCCTGTCGACCTGGAGTTCCGGGGGGCACTTCGGCTTCTGTGCTTGAGCACCCAAACCTGGAGGCCGACTCTGGCTGGTCCGGGTCCCAGCACCCACAGCGCATCCCAGGCCCCCCATGCCCCAGTTCTGCTGTCCCTGGGCCTCAGCCCCATGGCTGCTGGCACCCTGGAGGCCTGGCACCTGTCGCCTCCCTCTGTCTCACAGCCTCCGAGCCTCTGCCCTGCTCCTGTCCTTGTTGCTCCTTGTAGTGGCTCTGGCACCTTGTCTCTCTCGGGGCCCTCTCCAGGCATCACCTACAGCTGCGTCCCTGCTGCTGGCACAGAGGCACCCGAGAAAGGGTCTGTAGGACCCATCCAGGCCGAGCAGAACACAGGCTCTTGGAGGCCTGGGGCCGTCAGCAAAGGCAGAAACCCCGAGCAGAGTCAAGGATGCGGCGCCTGCCTGCGCTGGCTGTGGGCAGTGGGGGACTGAGCAACACCCAGAGACCCTTCTGTGGCACCATGCGGGGACGACGCTAGGAGGAGCAAGGGGTGCTGTGTCCCACCGCGCGGCCTGCAGCCCCGGCAGCCCCCTGCCCTCCTTCCTGGGCCGTGTCTCTGCGCCAAGGTCAGCGTGCTGCTCCCCTCCCAGGCACAGGAGCACGACTTCCCTGTGACGCCTCAGGCCTCGCAGCTACTGAAAGCCATCTCCGCCGACTTCGCCCAGAGCGACCTGTGGGCCCTCAACGCAGAGGAGGAGACGCTGGCCAAGCCAGAAATCCCCGGGCTGTGGGATGAAGACTACAAGCTCTGCCAGGTAGCAGCTTTGGCTCTTCGGTTCAGTTGATTGATTGACTGATTTTTGGGTCACACCTGGCTGTGCTCAGGGCTTACTCCTGGCTCCGGGCTCAGGGATCACTCCTGCGCGGCTCAGCGGACCCCATGGAGTGCTGGGGAGTGAACCCAGATCAGCCGTGTGCAAGGAAAATGTGCGGCCACTGTGATCGCTCCAGCAGCGCGTGCATTGAAATCCCTCAGCTTTAGATGCCATCAGGTGTTTTGTTATTGTTGTTGTTGTGGTTTGTTTTGTTTTTTATGGAATCACCGTGAGATAGAGCATCACAAAATTGTTCATGATTGGGTTTCAGTCATACAATATTCCAACACCCGTCTCTCCACCAGCATAATTTCCTAGCACCAGTATCCCCAGTTTCCCTCCCACCCCTCTAAGCACCCCCCGACCCCTGCCTGCCTCTATGGCAGGCACCTCTCTTCTCTCTCTCTCTCTCTCTCTCTCTCTCTCTCTCTCTCTCTCTCTCTCTCTCTCTCTCTCCTCCCTCTCTCTCTCCTCGCTCTCTCTCGTTTTAGGCATTACGGTTTGCGACACAGATGCTGAAAGGGCATCATGCATATCCCTTTACCTGCTCTCAGCACTCAGTTCCTGTCCAGAGTGACCATTTCCAACTAGTATTGTCCTAATGGACCCCCCTCCATCTTAACTGCCCTCCACCTCCCACACCATTGACCAGCTATTGACCAGTCCCCATGAGGTGTTTTTATTGGGTGTCCATTTCTTATGTCCTCTGTGCCCCTGGGCCCAGGCAGCCCACTCCTGAGGCTTCCCTGGGTATTGGCAAGCTGCTGCTGCCCCCCTCCCTCCGCACCCATGCCACACAGTGTTGGTATCAGCCACACCCAGTTCCACAGGGCCAGAGTCAGTGAGAGTTGGGCAGACGGCTCCAAAATTACTCTGCCCTGCTGGGGAGACGGTCGCAACAGGAGACCCCGCTGCTCGGGGACCCTCTTTCCAAGAATGCTGTGTCCTGCTGCTGCAAAACCAGCAGGCACCATGCTGTGAGCCAGGAAGCTGGAGTGCTGCCATGGCCAGTCAAGGCCAGGCGCCACCTGCACGACCCACCTGCCATGGCTCTGTGTACACATGGCTGACAAGACCTCTGTGATTCTGCTGGTTCTGGGGATAAGTGACTGACCAGGCCAGGAAGATGACAGGTCATCCCTCATGTACCCCTACTTCTGAACACTGACCATAGGGAGGCAGGCCCTGGAGCCCCCAAAGATGAGGACCTAGACAGTTCCTATAGCTGCATACTAGGTACTTTTCTAGTTATCTCCCCTGCTTACTCCTGTTAGTCTGGGGAACCCTCTGACTGTGCCCACATAGACTTAACCCGTACCTGTAGCCAGGTACTGCTCACAGATATTAGTCACCATGCCGAGCCACTGTTGGTAGGCAGGGATACCCTCTCAAGAATAAGTTGCTTCCCGGGGCTGGAGTGATAGCACAGCGGGTAGAGCGTTTGCTTTGCACGCGGCCAACCCGGGTTCGATTCCCAGCATCCCATATGGTCCCCTGAGCACCGCCAGGAGTGATTCCTGAGTGCAAAGCCAGGAATAACCCCTGTGCATCACCAGGTGTGACCCAAAAAAAAAAAAAAAGAATATGTTGCTTCCCATAGGGCATTTCTTGACTTTGTCAGGGCCAGAGTGGTAGTACAACTGGGGCTCAATCCCTGGCCCCTCACACGGTCCCCCAAACACCAGGAGGAATGATCTCTGAGAGCAGAGTCATCACATGAGCATCTCCAGGTGTAGCCCCAAAATAAAATAAAAAAGACTTTGTTGGGTTGGAGAGAGAGCACAGCAGGTAAGCGCCTGCCTTGCACGCGGCAGTGGCCCACGCGCCCCTCCCGCTGTGGCCTTTGAGTCTGTGTGCTGACACGTGTGGCCCCGGAGGAGGCCCTCACTGACGCCCCTGTCCTTGTGAACCCAGGCGCCCAAAGAAGACATGGACCGGAAGCCCGTGGGAGGGACAAAGATGGAAAAGGACATCCTGGCCCGTGCTCTGGAGAAGCTACGCAGTGGGCTGGTCCACAAGCAGGTGGTGTCAGGTCGAGAGTTCAAAGGTTGCCCCTTCAACAGCAAACCCAAAGTCATTCACTTCAAGGTGAGGCGGGAGGGGGGGAGGGGCGGCACTCCTGAGCCTCCCACCTGGGAGCTTGGCCTGAGGCTCTCACCCAGGGACGTCGCTCTGGTGGGGACACTAGAGGCAGGTAGCCAAGAGTGTGGGTGACCTCGGTCATGTGAGCCATTTCCTGGACTCCAGCTCTGGGCCCCAGAAGTCCTTCTGACCTTGGTGGCGATGACTCCCATTCAGTCATGTCTCTGGGTTGCTCTCGTGGCACCATGGCCTGGCAGCTTTGCCACCGTTCATAGCCTTTAGACTAGCACCCAGTGTATAGGGGTGGCCTCTGCGCACAGCCGCAGCTGCCTTGGCAGGCTAGCAGTGGCCTTCAGGAAGCCTCGAGAGCTTCTCTGATCATTCTAGGACTTTGACGTTGGCAAAGTGTACAAGAAAAAGATCACGCTGATCAACACCACCTACACCATCAACTACTGCAGGCTGGAGGGTGTGGAGGAACACCTGCGGGATTTCATCCACATCCAGTAGGTGCTCCTCAGCCCTTCCCACTCAAACAGTCCAGAGCCTTCTGTGCACACAGTGCCCGGTGTGAACCCAGCACCATGCCTGGTGTGAACCCATTGCCGTGCCCAACATAAACCCAACACCGTGCCTGGTGTGAACCCGACACTGGTTTAAACCAAGCCATGCATGTGGCTTGGGTCTGGCTGCCCACTGTGTTTAAACCCAGCACTGCCCAGTGTAATCCCAGCTCTGTCTGGTGTAATCCCAGCTCTGCCTGGTGTGATCCCAGCTCTGCCTGGTGTGATTCCAACTCTGCCTGGTGTGATCCCAATTCTGCCTGGTATAACCCAACTCTGCCTGGTATAACCCAACTCTGCCTGGTGTGATCCCAGCTCTGCCTGGTGTGATTCCAACTCTGCCTGGTATAACCCAACTCTGCCTGGTGTGATTCCAACTCTGCCTGGTGTGATCCCAGCTCTTCCTGGTGTGATCCCAGCTCTGCCTGGTGTGATTCCAACTCTGCCTGGTATAACCCAACTCTGCCTGGTGTGATTCCAACTCTGCCTGGTGTGATCCCAGCTCTGCCTGGTGTGATTCCAACTCTGCCTGGTATAACCCAACTCTGCCTGGTATAACCCAACTCTGCCTGGTGTGATTCCAACTCTGCCTGGTGTGATCCCAGCTCTTCCTGGTGTGATTCCAATTCTGCCTGGTACAAACCAACTCTGCCTGGTGTAATCCCAACTCTACCTGGTATGATTTCAACTCTTCCTGGTTTAACCCAACTCTGCCTGGTGTAATCCAGCTCTGCCTGGTGTGATCCCTACTCTGCCTGATGTGATCCCAACTCTGCCTGGTATAACCCAACTCTGCCTGGTGTGATCCCAGCTCTGCCTGGTGTGATTCCAACTCTACCTGGTGTAATCCCAGCTCTTCCTGGTGTGATTCCAACTCTGCCTGGTACAAACCAACTCTGCCTGGTGTAATCCAGCTCTGCCTGGTGTGATCCCTACTCTGCCTGGTGTGATCCCAACTCTGCCTGGTATAACCCAACTCTGCCTGGTGTGATCCCAGCTCTGTCTGGTGTGATTCCAACTCTACCTGGTGTAATCCCAGCTCTTCCTGGTGTGATTCCAACTCTGCCTGGTACAAACCAACTCTGCCTGGTGTAATCCAGCTCTGCCTGGTGTGATCCCTACTCTGCCTGGTGTGATCCCAACTCTGCTGGTGTAATCCTAACTCTGCCTGGTATGACTTAAACTCTTCCTGGTTTAACCCAACTCTGCCTGGTGTAATCCAGCTCTGCCTAGTGTGATCCCTACTCTGCCTGGTGTGATCCCAACTCGCTGGTGTGATCCCAACTCTGCCTGGTGTGAACCCAGGTCTGTTCCAGTTGTGAACTCAGGGCTGTGTCCCAGGGTGCTGTGCCTACTGTCTCTGGGCTATGGTTGTCTGAGACCAGCCCTGCTGCCCTCATGAACGTCTGGCTAGTGTGTTGTTGACCGTTGCAGCTAAGACTTCCCTGGTAGCCACACATCTTTTCTATCTGAATATTGGAGCCATCTCTCTTTGTGTTTCTTTGGGTGGGAGGTCTCTCGCAGTGCTCAGGAGCTAGGACCCCTCTGGCAGCACTTGGCCCAACATTTCAGTGCTGCTCCTGAGCACCAGTGCCAGGACCCCCAGGGCCACACTCAGTGATGCTCAGGGGACCATTTGGTGCCAGGGAGAGACTCACGACTCCACGTGTAAGGCATCTGCCCTCCTCCATCCCAGGTCTTCCCCAACCCTGACACCATCCATCTTTTATTCCAGGGTTACTTCCTTCAGCTCTAAATTATTCACCTGTTCCAATGTTTCATTTTTCTTTTTGGAGACCCCCCCTTGAGCATAAGATGGATATTTCTGTATGTCTGTAATTGTCTTTCTGGTCACTTTGTTTTGTTTGCTTGGGGGCTACTGCTGGCTCTGTGCTCAGAGGACCATCTAGGGTTACGGGATCAAAGCCAGGCTGGCTGTGTGCAAGACCAGTGCCCTCCCTGCCTTACCATCGCTCTGGCCCCTTTCTGGTCCCTTTAATGCTTTCTTCTCTTTATTTCCCCTATTTTCCCCTGATGAGCCCTGCTGTGTCCTGGGCAGTCCCCCTCGCTGTTCCCCCCGTGTCCTGGGCAGGCCCTCTCTCCTTTCTGGGCAGTCCCTCCTTTCCTCTGCTCATGTGCGCTGCACCCATTTCGCTTGTGTTTCCAGTGGTCCCTTGCTGCAGGTTCCCAGGTCCACGTGCTCGCTGTGTGTTCTGTCCCATGAGCTGTCTTCCCAGCCTTTGGTTTGTTGGTGTTTGGGCCACACCTGACTGTGCTCAGGGCTTATTTCTGGCTCTGCACTCAGGGATCACTCTTGGTGTGCTCAGGGGACCATGTGGGGTGCCAGGGAGAAAACCTGGATTGGCAGTGTGCAGGCAGACACCCTTCCCGCCATGTTTTCATTCTCAAGAAAATGACCATCGACTTTCAAGCGGCATGTCAGGCCGTGGCTCGAGAGGCCTTCCGGAGGACCTGCCTCCCACAGTGCTGCCAGGAGGGTCCACGTCGGGCTCTGTGGGAGGGACCCCCTGGAGAGGATGGTCCTCGGCCTCCATTCCTCACCTGGGGATCTGACCGTGTTGGGGTCCTTGTGCCTGCAGCTTTGACCCCCCTGGTCCCATGTCCACTGGGATGTCCTGTGAAGTGCTCGTCACCTTCAAGCCCCTGGTGAGTAGGCCCCGCTCTCTCTCGAGGACGGGTGGGAGCAGGGTTCCTGCTGCTGCTCGGCTCTGCGATGCCCCCGAGTTGGAGGGAGCGCCTCGGGAGGGTGCGAGGGCTTCTGCCTGGCTCTCTCGAGTACATTAGCACACTCCCGAGCCCCGGAGCCCTGTGGGCGCTCATCAGCTGGACCAGGTGTGCCCTTCGGTCTAAATGAGGCTTGTCAGAATGTGCCAACAGGCCTCACGGGGTACAGCCACAGGCCTGTCCTCGGGGCTGCCCCGTGCGGCAGGCAGTGGGCAGCTGGACCCAGGCTCTGGTTCTGCATATGCTCCCCTGGGTGCTGGGTCAGCGGACAGACGTCCCTGGGCTGGGGCTGTTGGGCTTTTCCAGGTGAACAAAGATTTGGAAGGGAGCGTCTCCTTTCTGGCGCAGACTGGCAGATTTTCTGTTCCACTGAAGTGTTCTACGAAGAAATGTTCTGTAAGTTCAAAGATCTCTAAGCCGGGTTGGGGCCCGGGGTGGGGAGCCCGGGGTGGGAGTGGAAGTCTGACGTGTGGCAGCTGAGACAAGAGCGGGCGCAGCGGGTCAGAGACGGAGGTGGAGGGTTGGGGAGACTCGCCTTGCACAGCTTTAGCGGGGCCCTGGGCCGTCTTTCCTCAGGCTGGAATTGCAGTTAATTGCCCCACACCTGCATCTGTCCCTTATCTGTTTGTGATTGGCGGTTTACCCACCGTGGCCGACTTTGTTTTTGATCCATTTTACACCTGTAGACACTGGTCTGCAGACCAGCCTCTGAAGACCACTTTCTCTAGTCGGCCTCATTTCCTTCCTAATAATCTAGCTCTGGGGTTTGTTTATCCTCTTTTATTTCCTTAAATTATAACGTTCGGATTTGGATTTTACCTCTTCTTTTTTTTAATTTTTGGGTCACACCTGGTGATGCACAGGGGTTACTCCTGGCTCTGAACTCAGGAATTACTCCTGGCGGTGTTCAGGGGACCATATGGGATGCTGGGAATCGAACCCGGATCGGCCGCGTGCAAGGCAAACACCCTACCCGCTGTGCTATCACTCCAGCCCCTTTACCTCTTTTTTTTTTGTTTTTGTTTTAATGTTTTTTAATTTCAGAGACATACCCAGTGATGCTCAGGGCTTATTCTGGCTCTGCACTCAGGAATCACTGCTGGTGGGGCTCAGGGCCAGAGGGGGTGCTGGAGATTGAACCCAGGTGGTCATGTAGGCAAGTGCCCTACTTGCTGTCCTTTCTCTCTGGCCCCAAATCTTTTTTTTTTTTTTTTGCTTTTTTTGGGTCACACCCGGCGATGCACAGAGGTTACTCCTGACTCATGCACTCAGGAATTACACCTGGCAATGCTCAGGGGACCCTATGGGATGCTGGGAATCGAACCCGGGTCAGCCGCGTGCAAGGCAAACGCCCTACCCTCTGTGCTATTGCTCCAGCCCTCTGGCCCCAAATCTTTATATTTCTTTTGTGTTTGTTTGGGGGCCATACCTGGAGGTGCTCAGGGCTTACTCCTGGCAGTGCTTAAGGAACCATATGGGATGCCAGGGATCAAACCTGGGTCGGCTACGTGATAGGCATATGCTCTACCCGCTGTTGTATGGCTCTAGCCCGATCCTTAGCTTCCTAGCCTGTCCGCTCTGGAGAGTATGCCATGAGTCCTCAGGCCTGTGTGCTGGGTGGGCCTCAGGCCAGTCAGCGTTAGGTCTGGTTGACTTGTGTCTCTTGAGTCTTTAGCAGCCTTCAGCTGCCTGGTGGCGCTCTGGGTTCTTCCTCCTCTCCCCAGCTCTCCTGAGCCTTCCTTGTTTCCACCTTGGTTCTTCCTTCCTCGTTTGTCTGGCTGTTCTGGCCGTTGTTTGAGAGGAACACTGGAAGCATCTATTTCTCCCATCAGCTTTCTCTATTTTGATGTGACATAGCTGTTAAATGTTGGTGTTTGTTTTATCTTCTTGCTCTGTTGAAACATTTGCTAAAATACAACTAATCTTTTCATGGTTTTCCTTGTTCTACCTTTATACCCACAGGGCACAGCCTTTCCAGGCAGCTTCCTCTTATTATTCACACACACACACACACACACACACACACACACACACACACACACACACATACACACACTTAATATTTGTCCATGTGTGTGGCTTATAGCTCATTTCTTTTTAGCTGACTTGATATTTAAGAGTCGGACTTGAGGGCTGGAGTGATAGCACAGCAGATAGGGCGTTTGCCTTGCATGCGGCCGACCCAGGTTTGATTCCCAGTATCCCATATGGTCCCCTGAGCACTTCCAGGGGTAATTCCTGAGTGCAAAGCCAGGAGTGACCCCTGAGCATCGCTGTGTGTGACCCAAAAAGCAAAAAAAAAAAAAAAAAAAAAAAGAGTCGGACTTAGATTGCCCCTAAATCACCACAGCTGTGCAGAGATTGGTGCCTTGGGATTGTGGATGTCACCCTGGTCTGAGCAGAGGCCACACCTCTCTTACCCGGAGTGACTCGGTGTCAGCTGAGTGAGGCAGCAGTGGGGCTGCCCCGGCAGGGAGGACGGCTCCGCTGCCTGCTCCTGGCTCACTGGGCTTCCGTGGCAGCTGAAACTGGACAAGCAGCTCATCGACTTCGGCAGCTATGTGGTGGGTGAGACGGCAACGCGTGTCATCACAATGAGCAACGTCGGGGGCTTGGCCACGGATTTCATCATCCTCCCAGAGCCAGAGTTCTGTGAGCTGGACAGGAGAGCTGTGAGTGTACAGGCTGGGGAGATGTGGGGAACCCTCGGGGCATGTGGGGACAGGTGGGAGCTGAGGGTCCCAAAGCTCCCCTCGGCCCGTGGCTTGGCCTGAAGACCAAATAGTCGCCTCACGGCTGTGGCTTCTTGGAAGGCGCCTCAGCCGCCTCCTGTATGTTTCAGCTCAGCAGGTGGAAAGGGCCTCGCGCTTCTAGGGGCCCACAAGATGGTTTCTGCCCCGTCAGTAGCCACTTAGTGGTCACGCTGGCGTGGCAGCTGCCCACAGGATTAAGGGTCTTTGCAAATACCTTCCCTCAAAGGCTCCCCCAGGGAGGAATGGACCTCCCAGAAGGCAGAGGCAGGGGCCGGGGCAAATGGATCAGAGTGGGCGATGGCTGAAGGGGGGCGCTGGGTGGGACTCAGGCCCAGGCTGTTCTGGCACTCTGGGAGCAAGGCCCTGTGGCCAACTGGATGAAGTCCCAAGGGTCGAACTTCAACCCCAGTGCCCTCGCTGTCCCCAGGATCTGAGTTGTAGGTGGCAGACTCAGTCACCTAGTGGTGATGCAGGAAGGGAGACGGTGGGTGGCAGCCTGTGGCAAGGGGTGAAGGTGGCACCAGGGCAGCTCACAGGCCCGCAGGGACCAGGCTCCCCAGCATTGAGAGAAACGGACAGGGAGAACGGTCAGCTGGACGGGGACTGTGGACAAGGCCTGGCCCAGCACACAGCAGACTCCACACCAGCGTCGGTCTCTGCAGGACAGTGGGGCAGACCCGGCTGGGCTCAACGGAGTGAGGCAGAGGGTCAGGCCTGAGCCTCTGCGAGAGGCAGGACTATGGTCTAGACAGGACCTGGAGCAGGTTCCAGCCTCTGCCCAGTTCTGCCAGGGCCTGAATTGTGACCCCCCAAAGAAACAAACAAAGGTCCATGTTCTCTTCTGCAGACAAAGCTGTTTGGATATGAAGAGAAAGCGCTCTATGATAAAATCACCAGCTTCTCTGAGAATTTTCTCGAGGCCCCTGAACTCTTCACTGACCGTATGCTTATCCCGAGGGGGCTGGGAAAGCCAGACAGCAGGGACCAGGAGGAGAAGAGCTCTTCCGGTGAGGGGCGCGGCGGGAGGGCTGCCGGGACTGCCTCGCCACACCATGGTGCTCTCCAGGCCCGTGTTCCTCTAGGGTTCTGACTTTCAGCGATAGGAAATAGGAAAGCACCTACATATTTAAACAATGTGCGCAAAATGTGCTGGCTGTGGAATGGATCGGAACTTGCACAGTTCCATCTAACAAAATTCCCGGGCCTTTGACAAGACCCTAAGACAGGGACCACACGCGCGCCTGTGGAACCACTCTGCCCCAGAGGGGACCATCTGCCTGGACTGTGGGGCGGCCACAGACAGCCCATGTGTGCACAGGTGTGGCCTTGAGCTCTACCCTCCAGGGAGCTAGCTCCAGTGGGCTGTACGAGGCTTCTCATGCAGGGGCCTGAGCTCAGTCCCCAGCACCACATGCTTTCCCGAGCACTTTCAGAGTGAGTAAACCTGCTGTGGCCCCAAAACAAAACATACCAAAAAACATGTCTTTTTTTTCCTTTTTTGGTCATATCAGTGATACTCAGGGGTTACTCCTGGCTCTGTACTCAGGAATTATTCCTGGCAGTGCTCCAGGGACCAAATGGGATGCCGGGGATTGAGCCTGGGTCCACCGCATTCAAGGCAGATGCCCTGCCACTATACTGTCACTCTGGGCAAAAACATCATTTTTGCAATCATAACAAAGAAAGCCAAGAAGGCCCACAGCTATAGCACAGCGAGAAGGGCAGTTATGTTACACAGTCAACCTGGGCCAACCTGGGTGTGACCCCTGGCACCCCATATGGTCCCCGGAGCCCTATCAGGAGTGATCTCTGAGCACAGAGCCAGGAGTAAGCCCTGAGCACCATCGAGTCTGCCCCTCCCCTCCAAAAAAACCAAAGCAAAGCAAAGAGAAAACAACTCTGTAAAGATGATTTTGCTGGACTGGATCTTGTTGAGAAGTGGGTGTGGCTTCCTGGTGTCCTCCAGCCCTGGGCATGGAGTCGGATGAGATGGCCTTGACCTCAGCTGCCCAGGGGCCCTCAGCCTCTCTCTGAGCAGAGCCTCATATATACCCCCGGGGAGCCCTGGGGAGGGTCACGGAGCAGCCCTGGAGGAGCCCCGGCTGAACCCTGCAGCTGCCACGTGGGGCTGCGTTGGCCCCCCTGGCATGAGCAGAGCCCTCAGAGGCTGCACATGTGTGTGAGGGCAGGAGAAGCAAAACGCCCCTAGAGCGGGGCAAATAGGCCCTCCCAGGGCCCTGGAGTGGTGCGGGACTGTCCCTCGCTGCTGAGCAGCCACCACCGGGAGGAAGCAGTCCCTGTGGAGAAGCTGAGCCTGCTGAGGTGCTGCCCAAAGCCAAGGCCCGCACAGCTAGAGGACCGGGAGCCAGGAGTGTGCAGCGAGGCCAGCTGCGGGGAGGGGTCTGTCCTCCGCATGCTCGAGACAGGTCCACTTGCGGGCTGCAGTTTTCTGCCGACATGCAGGGTCTATGCATGGTCAAAAGTCTCAGCTGAGGGGCTGGAGCGATAGCACAGCGGGTAGGGCGTTTGCCTTGCGCGCAGCCGACCTGGGTTCGATTCCCAGCATCCCATATGGTCCCCTGAGCATCACCAGGGGTAATTCCTGAGTGCATGAGCCAGGAGTAACCCCTGTGCATAGCCAGGTGTGACCCAAAAAGAAAAAAAAAAAAAAACCAACTCTCAGCTGACCAGGGGAACTCTCCCCGGCACCCAGAAAACGAAACAGGCTTCCAGCTAACTTCCTACTTAGGGATGGCAGGAAGATCCGGGAGACCGCGAGGACATGCACCCACTCCGAGGCAGTGTCAGAGGCTGGAGGAGGAAACAGTCAGTCTGGGGGCCGAGGCTGTGACTCAAGGGGTCGGACACTTGCTGTGCGGGCTCGAGGCCTTGAGCGTGACCCCAGCACTGCCTGCTTCCCTTTCAGGCCGCCAGAGTGACCTTCCCCGCTTTTTCATAAGCAGCTTGGGCTGGGGAGAGAGCGGGCAAGGCCGACACAGGCTGTGCCTGAGAACAGCTGCGCTCACTCCCCGGTCAGCATGGTCCCCCTGCCCCACCGGAGCAAGCCCCAGCCTCGTGCTTGAGCACTGCCCTTGAGCACTGCCAGGTCTGGCCCTAAACCCAAAGAAACAGTTTGAAAAGAAATGAAATTATGTGCCTTGACAGGGAGCATGTTTACCTAGAAATTCCCAAAGAATCCCCAACTAATAACAGTTTTGCATGTGGTCACAGGATACAATACATTTAAAGAATCAAGAATGTTTCTAGAGTAGAAATTAAATATTGAAACTTGAGTTTCTGATAAGTCACAGTTATAAGATCACCAAAAGCATGAAGTGCCAAGTCACCAAGTCATGCAGCTAAGGGCAAAATTTGGAGAGTCTGGGGGCTCGAGCGATAATATAGCAGGGGCGTTTGCCTTGTATGCGCTGACCCGAGGTCAATCCCCAGCATCCCATGTCATCCCCAGCACTGCCAAGAGCAATTCCTGAGCACAGAGCCAGGTGTAAGCCCTGAGCATCGCAATGCTCTGATGAAAGAAACCAGAGGCCTCAGTGTGGTTTGTGTGCGGAAAGATTCTGAGATGGGCCAGAGAGATGGCAGAGGGTCTTCCTTGCCTGACACACAGCTGGGGCTGCCACCCCTGTGAATCGGAGCACCCGGCTCCTAGCTCCCAGAGTCCTGTGGGGAGTTTTGTTTCTGGTGGCTGCACCCCGTCAGCGCGCTCTAGTCTGTCACAGAGCAGATGCCCCTGTCTGTCGGGGCCCCACCCGGTGGTGCTCAGGGTTGACTCCTGGCTCTGCGCTCAGCGGAGCTACCCGCAGGGCCGAGTGAAAGGAAGTGCCTCCCTCACCACCTGTACCTCTGATCCCTCTTTCATTAGTTGTTAATCTACTCTTGCTTGGGGCCGGGGCAGCACACAGCCAGTGGAGCCTGGGGTCTCCTGGTGACACTCAGAGGATCTTGGGGTGCTGGGGGTTAAGCCTGGGCCCCCCATGCAAAGCCGGTGCGCCAGCCCTTTGGGCATCTCTCCGATGTGAATAACCCTCATGCATTCTCGTCGACTGTCCTGACTTGAGGAAGACTGGCTAGTGGGAGGGAATTGGAATGATTCCAGTCCTCTGCCTCCATCAGTACCTGTTGGGGCTGGAGTGCTCTCAAAGAAATGCTCACAGGTAACTCCACCATGAGGAGGCAGGGGCAGGGGAGACCCCTCTGGAGCGTAGGGTGCCTACTGTGGTCATGGGGGAAAGGTCTGGAAAGACAACATGACTCTATTGCTCGGGTCGCAGCCTGCCCTGGGCGCCAGTACTAGAAGGTACCAGGAGGCTCCTTTCAGCCTCTACTTGGAGAGCACAGCCAGCCAACACCTACTGTTCAGGCCCTACTCCTGCAACCTGAGGAGACCAGCAGCGCCTGTGTACCCACCTTCCCGATGACCCCACAGACACTCCTTCCCCACAGACCCTCCTTCCCCACAGACCCTCCTTCTCCACAGACCCTCCTTCCCTACAGACTCCACAGACCCCACAGACCCTCCTTCCCCACAGACCCTCCTTCTTCACAGACCCTCCTTCTCCACAGACCCTCCTTCCCCACAGACTCCACAGACCCCACAGACTCCACAGACCCCACAGACTCCACAGACCCCACAGACCCTCCTTCCCCACAGACCCTCCTTCCCCACAGACCCTCCTTCTCCACAGACCCTCCTTCCCCACAGACTCCACAGACCCCACAGACCCTCCTTCCCCACAGACCCTCCTTCTCCACAGACCCTCCTTCCCCACAGACTCCACAGACCCCACAGACCCTCCTTCCCCACAGACCCTCCTTCCCCACAGACCCCCACTTCCACACAGACGCTCCTTTCCCACAGACCCCACAGGCCCTCTTCTCCACAGACCCCACAGACCTTCCTTCTCCATAGACCCTCCTTCCCCACATACCTCCCCAGACCCTCCTTCCCCACACACCCTCCTTCCCCACTGACCATCCTGCCCTACAACTGCATCAGGACAGACTTGCCTTCTCCACACACCCACCTTCCCGGCTGACCTGCTTTACCCTTTGTAGTTCGCATCCCCACAGCCCCCACACCTGCCTTCCCCTGTTTCCCTACACCATCCCCCACAGACCCCATGCTGGTGTCCTCCTGAGAGCCTCAGGCCTGCCCACCAGTCAGAGAGAGATAACCTGGCCATTACCACCTGGTGACCCCCTCCCGGAGGGAGGAGACAGACAGGAATGCTGGGAGCTTCCTCCTCAGCACAGCCCAGAGCCACAGAGCAGGGAGGGAGCAGAGCCTTTTCCGAATGCATTAACTGATCCCTGAGAGGGAGGAGAGGGCGGCTGGGCAGTGCAGGAAATGCAGTACGCCTGGGCAGAGGGCGGAGAGTCACGTCATGGCCTGTGCTGCCACCCTCACATGAGTCCCTCTTGCAGAGTCAGATGAAATGATGACTACCACCTTCATGATGTCTCCCCAGAGCGAGGACCGAGTTGAGATCTCACTGGGAGAGGTCAGCAGGCCACCTCCAACAGATGTCCCCCACCCGGGCATGGCATGGTCCTCCCAGCTGACCCGGCCACTCGGGGCAGGAAGCTCTGGACAGTCCAGGCGAGACTCACGCTTAAAGCTGGCCGAGGGGCCGGGCTTCGGGGCCCATCATGGCACTCAGGCAGGGCGGCCTCTCTCTGGCTGTGCAGGTCCGAGAGGGCAAGATCGACCCCTTCTGCTCCGTCAGAGTGCCTGTCATCTTCACCCCTGCCACCCCCGGAGTGGTCAGAGCCAAGTTCAAGATCCTGTTCAAGAACCAGCAGTGCCCGGCAGTGAGTACCCACGGCTGCTTCCCGTGCATCCAGAGTGGGAAGCGACTGCCACGTGTGCGAACATATGAATAGTCTTGCCCCTCATCACGCCCGATGTCTGTCTCTGCCTGGCCAGCCTCAGGCATCATGGGGAGACTCAAAGCGCTGGAGCGCATCTGTGTGTCCAAGGCCACTAGGTCGACCCCTTCAGGGTGTGACCCCCAGGCACCCCCAGATACGGCCCAAGTGGGCCCCAGCTTCTTCAGGTCCAGTCACAGCACCATCAGGCCCAGGCACTGCAGAGCGGGCTTTCAGATTTATACATATGAAGGGCCAGAGAGATAGTCCAGTGGGTAGGGCCTTGCTTTGCCCAAGACCTACCCAGGTTCAATCCCCAGAATCCCACAGTGCCCTGAGCCCAGCAGGAGTGATTCCTGAGCTCAGAGCCAGGAGTAAGTCCTAAGCACCGCAGTGTGGTTCCAGAACTAAACAAAAATAAAAATAATATGTGCAAAATTGCACTCCAAGATGATGAGACACTTTATTTTTATATTCTTGTCTTCTGGTGCTGCTGGGAATCAAACCCCAGATCTCACACACACACAGGGCATCTGTGGCCCCTCAGAATTTGATCTGAAAACTTGAAAATTTGTTAAGGACAGGGAAATGCTGGAATATGGGCACTGCACCGTCTGCAGGTGAACCCTGAGCACTGAGCCCGGCATATTGTCCAGAAGCCAAAACCAACGAGAAATCTGGCCAGGTGACCCCTCAGCCTCCTGGGGCACAAAGGCGAGTGCCCGGACCAGCCCAGCTCCCCCGGGTCTGCCTGTGCTGGAGGAAGAGCCCACGCGAGGGCTGCTCTCAGGGCACCCTGCCCCCGTATCCTCCTCCTCTCGGCTCCCCGGGCACCCTCCCTCATTTTCCTGGGCCTGGGTCACATGACCCTGCAGTCCCTCACAGAGCCCACTGCACCCCAGTGTACCCCACCATACCCCACATGGCCCTGCAGTGCTCAGCAGGACCCGCAGGGCCCCTGTGCTGAGCGTGTGGCCACTGAGGTGTTGGTTTGGATTACGGGAAGGGAAACGGCTCTCCCTTCTTCCCTTCCCTGCCCGTGGGCTCCTGGGGGACAGCTCTGCCCACAATGCGTGTCTGTGGGTGGTGGCTGTGGCCCCAGCAGGGCTGCTCCTGGGCAGCCTTGATGTGTACGCATGGGCTCTTGGCTCACCTGGACAGAGAGTGGCCGGCAAGGCTGAGCTGCCCCGTCTCCTGCGCTGGCCCTGGCAGACTCGGCAGAGGAGGGTTTGACCCTGGAGCTGCGCGGCCTGCACAGGAGGCTTACGTCATCTTGCTTTGTTCTTTGAAAATATTGGCAATTAAGAGGATTTTGATTTATTTGGTTTTGGACAGCCCCGAGCTGTGCTCAGGGATGACTCCTATATTCTTATAAGTCATCCCTTATATGACTCCGATATTCTTATACATATTCATATATGTAATATAAGGAGGATACGGGGGCAGGGTGCCCTTGTGGCTCCCAGGGATTGAACCCAGGCTGGCTGTGTGCAGGCCAGCCCCTTGAGGCCTGGATTCTCTCTCCCGCGCCAGGGTCTTTCACTCTGATAATCTGAGTAGTGCCACAGAACTCTAAACCATGGCAGTTTGATGACCAGCCTTCCCATTTTAGTAGCGTTACCAAGACTCCGTCGCTGAGCTTAGGTCTGCTTGAAGCTGGCGGACGGGACGGCTGCTGAGTGTGCGTGTCCATCTCAGCTCCTTTTCAGCGCCATTGGCACTGCTGTGGACGTTCCCGTCTGGGTGCCGAACCCTGAAGTGGACCTGAAGATCTGCATGTATGACCGACTGTACCAGACCTCCATCCTGATCCAAACGCGGTGAGCCAGGGCCTTCTGGGGCTCCTGACACCTGCACGCTGCCCAGAGACCCAAGGGCTGTGCTCTGGGCTGGGATCCCCGATGGGTTGGGTCAGCAGGGTCAATCCTCCTATGCCAGCCCAGCCTCCCTGGGGACCTGGCGGGTGGAGCAGGGTCAGCCAGAGCCCGGCTGCTTTGTAGGGTGATTTCTGGTTCTGCTTAATTTGGCCAATTTTCTGGGCCCAGGCATGGGTGAGATACTGGGGGCCCCCAGCCAGCACAGACATGTGCAGTGTGGACCAGCCCCGGCGCAGGAAGGCCCTAGGGCTCTGGATGGCAATGAGAGAGGACCAACCCTGGCCCTTTCTTCCTGTAGCTCAGCCAGGCGGCCTCAGGGCCTGTGGTGGGCGCAGTAAGCATAGGGAGGGGTCCCCATGCCCTGGGTTAGCAGAAACCCTGGCCGGCAGAGGATGGAAGAGCTTTGGAGGCCAGGGGCTGGTGGCTTGGCCCACCTGGGGACCCAAGCATCGTGCAGAGCTACTGCTGAGGGCTGTGAGGCCAGCCCTGCCCACAGCCTGCCCACAGGCTGGAGAAAGGTGGAGCCTGGCTGGCCTGTGCCCCCGTCCTGCGCCTGCCAGCCAGGTCTTCCCAGAAACATGGCCATCTCCGATGGTGGCGAGGCCCTGATCGGGGAGAGCCCTTCCTGGCCTGGCCTTTCAGCAGCGCCCCTGAGGCCTGAGGCACACGTGGAGACGGGGTCCTGCCGTCACTGACTGACTCGGGACTTCGGGGCCCTCAGGTCCAAAGTGGCCCTGCGTCTGAAGCTGGAAGTGTGCAAGGAGCTGAGGGCCCACTTTGAGCTCCTTCCCGAGATGGGCTACATCCAGGCCCTGTCGTCTTTCTCGGTGCAGCTCAAGTTCCTGCCACGGTGAGTGTGTGCCTGCCTGTGTGTACTTGTGTATGTCTGCATATGTGTGTGCCTGCATGTGTGTGCATGTCTATGTGCCTACATGTGTGTGTGCGTGTGCCTGCATGTGTGTGCATGTCTATGAGCCTACATGTGTGTGCGTGTGTGCCTACATGTGTGCGTGTGTGTACATGTCTGTGCCTACATGTGTGTGCATGTGTGCCTGCATATGCGTGCAGGCAGGGGAGTGACTGTCGGGCCTGCCATCCTCATGCCTGGCCCCCACGCTGATGAACACCTGGCCCTTCCTGGAGCTGAGCTGTCCCCTCCACTTCCCCAGCAAGCGTGTGTGCCTGCTGCCCTTGCCACAAGGCAATCCCACGACTTAGGGGGACTCTCATCCATCTCTTGTTACTTCTGAGACTGTTTCCTCCCCTTGGCCTGTGCTTTGAGATCGAGTCCACACATTGGGTCTGTGGCTGCCTCCCTCCCCACCCCATTGCCTCCTTCTGCCCCTAGTCACAGCCAGAGGCCCAAGGTTAGGGCCTGGTGCTCTGTCTCTCCTTTTTTGTCTTGACCTTGTCTTCAATTCTCTTTTCTGGGGGCTCAGGCACTCTGAGGCCACCCAAGGACCACGCGGTACCAGGAGTGGACCCAGGGCCCCATCCACCACGCGGCCTCAGGAGCCCCTTTGCCTTTTCCTGACATTTCTTACCAACTTAACTCTCTTTCAGGAAATTTTAAGGAAGCTTTTTTTGGGGGGTGTGTGCCACACCTGGTGACGCTCAGGGCTCTGTGCCCAGGAATCACTGCTGGCAGTGCTCAGGAGATCGATCCCTGGTCAGCTGGCCAGCTGCATGCAAGGCAAACACCTTACCTGCCGGGCTGTCGCTCCTCTCCCAGAAATAACTGGCTTTAAGTGATGGTACTGTTTTAGGGTTCCACACGCATGCACTGTGCACACGGGGCGTGGCGGCTCTCAGTGCATCCTCCCCTTCCCGCCATCGCCTGGGTCGGGTTTACCAAGGCGCAGGAGCTCCTGACACTCCTTTTTCAGACACTCTCTCCCAGAGGACGCAGGGAAGTACTTCGACAAGGAGAGCAGAGTTCTGGAGGCCCCGATGACCATCAGGGTGGCTGACCAGGTCTGTGCCAGGTGTTTCCTGGGATGCAGTGGGGGTCTTCTGGGGGTCTCTGGGAGCTGAGCAGTTCCCAGGAGGCAGACCCTGCCCCTGGGCGCCATCCCTCTGCCCCCTGCCTGTGCCTGCTTGGCCATCTGATTGTGTGTCCGTGTACACATGTGCACACTCACTCCCTCCTCTTGGGCACCTCCTCTCCAGCGCTGGGTGGGGGGAGCGTGAACTGCCGGTGAGTGACCAGCTGTGCCCTTCGCTCCTCAGATCAGACCCGTGGAGTTCACTGTCCACGCCATCGTCACCACGTCGGACCTGCAGCTGAGCCCCTCCGTGGTGGACTTCGGCTACTGCACCATCTATGAAGCCATCAGAGCCGAGATCAGCCTCTGTAACTGTTCCCTCCTGCCCCAGGAGTTTGGATTCGTCGGGCTCCCCCAGGTGCCTCCTGCTGCAGGGAGCGGCGGAGGGGGCTGAGGCGGGCAGAGCCAGGGCGCTCTGGGCAAGGCCTGTCCAGCTGCTGCCCAGGTCCTGTGGCCACTGCGGGGCAGCCTTGTACGCTCCTCGACGCCTCCGTCCCCTGCTCATCCCTCTTCTGTACTGCTGTCCCCACGCTGCTCTGCCAGCCTCATCCCTGTCCTCTCCCATTCTCCCACTTCTTCCCCCACATCTCCCATCCCTACCTTCCTCTCTCTCCCTCCTGCATCCCTCGCTCTCCCCCTTCTCTGCCCCCTCTCTCCCTCTCTGCCCTCCCCCTCTCCTCCTCCCCCCTCCTCCATCCTGGCACAGACCCAGAACCCAGGACTTCACCCTCCAGTCTACAGAGCAGACAGGAGGGTCCCAGATCAGGGTCCCTCACTCCTTCCTGCACTGCCCCACCCACTCATACATGCTGGCTCACGGCACACACAAGTGTGCACATGATCAGACACAGACATGCAAGCGTCGTACTTGCAAACCCACATGCACACATGCTCACACAGAGACATACACAACAGGTATAAACACGCTCCTATATGTAGGTGCACACATAGACATGTGCACACACGCATTCACACACATGCTCCAACAAGGATTCATGGTACACACTAGCTCACACACATGTTCACAGAGTTATTAATGACATGCATACTCACATAGCACACATGTTCCTACAGATACCCATGGTGAATGCACGATCACATTCACACACATTGTGGCACATGTGTGCTCACATACACTCACTCATGTTCTCACATGTACTCAAGGCGCATGCTTGCACACATGCTGCTTACACTCACACATACTTGCACAAGCACTTGTGGCACTTTTGTACTCACACACATGCTCTCATAAGCTCGCATGGAACATGAGTGCTCACACACACTCACACAAGCTCACATAAGTACTCATGGCACATCCATGCTCACATACACTCTCATGCTCACACAGTACTCATGGCACATGTGTGCTCATACACGTGCACAGGTTTCACGGACATAATGTGCTCACACAGGTACCTCGTGACACGTACGCTCACTCACATGGTGCTCTCACGAGCTCTGCCCCACGGCACCCCTGAGCAGTTTGTGTCTCTGGTCTCCTCCACGGTTCCTGCTGGCCAGTTTGTGGATATTCAGCCCAGTGATGGTTTTGGGACGATTCTGCCCCTGGAAACTCTGCAGCTCGACGTGATCTTCCAGCCCACCAAGGCCAAGGAGTACAGCTTTGAGCTCATCTGCAAGTCCGAGATTGGCCGGTGAGCCAGTCAGGGGTGCGGGGAGTCTGGCTCAGCCTGCGGGGGGGTGCCTATTTCTGTTCCAGAGACACACTGCTGGCCAGTGGGGTTTCAGACCAGGGACAGGACACCGGGGCCCGGGCAGCATTTCCCACGGGAGACAGTGGGCGGCGGCACGTGGCAGCTCGCACTGCGCAGGGAGACAGCGGGTGCCCTGTGCGGCACTGCGCGCGGAGACAGCGGGTGCCCGTGTGCAGCACTGCACGCGGAGACAGCGGGAGCATGTGGCAGGTCACACTGCGCGGGAGACAGCAGGTGCCCATGTGTGGCACTGCGCAGGGAGACAGCGGGTGCCCATGTGCGGCACTGCGCGCGGAGACAGCAGGGGCACGTGTGCAGCACTGCACGCGGAGACAGCGGGGGCACGTGGCAGGTCGCACTGCGCAGAGCTGCCTCAGGGCACCAGGCCTGAGCTTCCCGAGCAGAGGAAGACATGGAGCCCCTGGCAGGGCCCTGAAGCAGCCCTCTGGGCACCTGCACCCAGCACTCACACGCAGGTGCTGGAAGCCTGGGCCTCCCTCTGCCTGGGCAAACGCCTCAGGGTGGAGAATGGATCATGGCAACCTGGAAGCTTCACTTTGGGTTTCATGGGGAAGTGCTGATGGCTCCTGAGCAGCTGTGCAGTGCTCCCACCAGCACGTGTGGCACTGTGCCCCGGGGTGGGGGTCTGAGAGCCGAGGGCAGTGTCAGCCCTGAGGTTGGCCTGTGTCCTGTCCTTTGGCCCGCTTGGTGGTGACACACAGCCTGGCAGGGTGGGTTGTGGTCAGGGGCTCAGCGTGCCATGCATGGCCAGGACTGGCCTCGAGGGCTTGCACGAGCAAGGCCTGCGTCCCCCTCTGTCAGGGCCAGCCCATGCTCTCAGGTGGCCCTCTGGGGCAGGGCTCACTGCATGTGCTCTTCCAACGTGGCGCCAGGCGTCCTGGGCACAGAGCACGGAGTCTGTGCCTCAACAGCGAACTCTGGCCCCCCACCTCCAGGCCGACGCGTGTACACCTGTGGCATGTTGGGAGGCTTCTCACAGATCACGTGAGGCAGTTACACAGCTGTTCGTGATTGGGCTTCAGTCCCTCAGTGTCACCAGGGCCCAACTCCCAGCACCAGTGTCCCCAGCTGGCCAGACTCTCAGACTCTCCTGCTAGATTTGTCCCGAGCAGCCCCCACTCAGCTGTGCTCGCTGCCTTACGCTGCCGTCTGTGCAACATTCTTCACAGTCCTGCGCCAGAAGCAGGTGCCAGAGCTGCGGTGCACGCTCTCCTGGCAGCCCTGTTCTCTTGCCGCCTCGGCTCAGCCCCCCGCTCTGTGGGGACCGCCTGTCTTTCTGGACTCGGAGGGTCGTGGGGCGTTCTCCACGGCAGTGGGGGGAGCAGCTCGCGCCTTGCTCTTGTGGTCGTACTGTTTGAGGGAGCATGGGATTTTGTAAATCACAGGTTGGCACAGTAACCCCCGAGTGGCCACTGAGGCCTGAGGGGCAGGTGAGTGGCCAAAAGTGACCGGTGGGGCCAGGGAAAGGCTGTGCGGGCCCAGTCCCTGGCACACTGTCCGTGACAGCAGCACGAAGTGGAGGGCAGAGGACCGGAGTCCCACAGACTCCAGGGGCCCCGCAGGACCCCCAGCCCAGCCGCACACGCCTCACTCTCACTGCCCGGATGGCTTCTGTCACAGCGCCTCCCGCCAGCCCTGAAGCCAGGCCACTGGGACAGACTCGGGGCTCGGGTTGGGAGGAGCAGGGGGCAGAGGGGCTGGGGGGACGACAGCTACGAGCTCGGGGACTTGGGGGACACTCCAAGCCAGCACGCTGGTGGCTTTCCAGAGGTCCTGCAGCACGTGTGACTCCTCCGACTCTCACTAAAGAACAGCCATTGGGGGTCAGGTCCCCCACTGGCCCGGGAACCCGAGAACTGTGGCTTGGAGTCCCATAGAAGAGGAAGGAGGGACGCAGCTGACAGCCTCACCTATAGCCCAGGAGTGCCCTCACCCCTGGCACCGCTGGCCCGCATGGGTGCCGGAGACAGGACTTGCCACACACGCTGACGGTCCCATGTGGGCGCCTCAGAGGTGGGCAGGGGCCTCAGCTGCCCCTCATGGCTCCCCCAGGTGCTTCAAGCTGGCGTGCCAGGCGGTGGCTGTCTCCCCGCCACTGGAGCTGTCCCACTGCCAGATCAAGTTTGCCACCACCGCCTTGAGCAGTTCTTCGGTGGCCACCCTGTACGTCATCAGCACTCACGGCGCCCCCGCCGGCTCCCAGGACGCCACCCCCGCGGGGCCCACCTCCTTCGAGTTTTTGGTGCCCCACGATGCACCCATCACCATCTCCCCCTGTATGGGAACTGTGTTTCCCGGAAAGGTGGGTGTAGGCCCGGGGGTCCTCAGGGCCAGAGCAGAAGGCCCGGAGAACCCAGCACCCTTGGCCGCAGGCCTGCTCCTCATTCCAGCAGCTGCCAAGGGGTGAGCGCGGCTGCACGGCCGCCGGGGGAGGTGAGAGATGAGGGGTAGCCCGGCTCAGGGAGGTGAGGTTCGCCCAGCCAGGGGAGGTGAGGGGTCGGCCTGGTCAGGAGAGATGAGGGGTTAGCCTGGCTGGGGGAGGTGAGGGTTGGCCCAGCCAGGGGAGGTGAGGGTTGGCCCAGTCGTGGGAGATGAGGGTCAGCCTGGCTGTGGGAGATGACGGTCGGCCTGGCCAGGGGAGGTGAGGGTCGGCCCAGTTGTGGGAGGTGAGGGTCAGCCTGGCCGGGGGAGGTGAGGGTCGGCCTGGCCAGGGGAGGTGAGGGTCGGCCCAGTTGTGGGAGGTGAGGGTCAGCCTGGCCGGGGGAGGTGAGGGTCGGCCTGGCCGGGGGGGGAGGGTCGGCCTGGCCGGGGGAGGTGAGGGTCGGCCCAGTTGTGGGAGGTGAGGGTCGGCCTGGCCGGGGGAGGTGAGGGTCGGCCCAGTTGTGGGAGGTGAGGGTCGGCCTGGCCGGGGGAGGTGAGGGTCGGCCCAGCCAGGCCACTCTCCAGCACTCCCTGTAGAGGTGCCTGGTCCAGGTGACCTTCGGGCCCAAGCTGCCTGCGGAGCTCCAGCAGCAGGGACTCTTCCAGACCAAAGACGAGGAGGTCAAGCTGGTGAGGGGCAGGCAGGGGTGGGAGGGTGGGGGTCGACTTCCCGCCACCTTTCTCCTGGCACCCCCACACTGGAACCTGGGGCACAAGCCACCTGAGCGTATGGCGACACCCGAGCCAGCTCCTTGGAGGGTGGCTGGGAGGCTGACAGGAGCCTCTGTCCAGGGACAGACGTCCAGGTCCTGGCCAGGGGGTCAGGCCTCAGGGATGCAGCAGAGCAGCACTGGGGGGGTCCCCCTCAGCCTTCCGGGTGGTTCCCAGGCACCCCTGTAGCAGCCGGAAAGGCACAGGGACACCGAGGCTGCCTCGGTTTCCCCTTGGGTGAAGGCTCCACCTGTAGGGAGTGGCCCCCAGCCGGCCTCTCCCCTGGCAGCACCGCCAGAGCACCACCATCGTGCAGAGGAAGGAGCCGCGGAAATCCTCAGTGTACCAGCGGCAGAGCCACGAGCAGGAGCAGCGAGCTCGGCCGTCCCATACACAGGAGCCGCCGAGCAAAGAGCTGGCGCCCAGGTGGGTTGGACCTCGCCTTCCCCGGCATCTGCCCCTGCCCACAGCCCGGCTTCCCCCTGCCAGCCTGGCCCTGGGCACGCGGCACTCGGGGGGGCTGTCCAAGGCACCTGCTCCCCTGTGCTGACTGGAGCCGCTGGGGCTGGGGCTGCCATCACATGGGGCTGTCCAGCCCTGTCCTCTGTGCCCGGGGCGGGGGCTGCATCTTGATGCCTCCCTCCAGCTCAGACCAGTACCAGGCTTTGCAGGCCAGCCTGGCCAGGTCTTTCCAAGGCAAGTTTGACAAGTTTGTGGTCCCCTGCGTCGTGGCCAGCGGCGACCTCAGGGACAGGGAGGGGATGGAGCCCCTGAACTTCAGGTGCGAAACCAGGGCAGGGGTGGGGTGTGGCCAGACCCAGTCTCTGCCTCTCCCTGGCGAGGGTGGGGGCAAGGCCACAGGGCCCCGCCCTGAGCCCCTGCTGCCCCTGCAGCCCCCACCACACTCTCTACCTGGAGCTGTGGTGTCCCACAGTGGCCCCGTCCATCATGGTGATGTCCAACAACGGCAGGACCGTGATCGAGTTTGATGAGGTGGCGATCGGTGAGTTGCAGGTGGCCCTGCCGCCCGCCCTGCCCCGCCCTGCCCCACCCGGCCGGCTGTGACCCCTGCCCCTGTTCAGGCCACAGCAGCCTGAGGAAGGTCTCCATCCAGAACGTGTGCTCCCAAGGCCTGGACGTATCCTTGCTCTGGGGCCGGGCAGCAGCGGGGGCCATGCCCTCCCCCACCTCTCCTTGACGTGAGGCTCAGGTGGACTTCTCCCTGCTGAACCCCGATGGCCCCTTTGTCCTGCTGAACCCTGTCAGCAAGCTGGCGACAGGCGAGAGCCACACCCTGGCGCTGTCCTTCTCTCCCCATGAGAACGTCCTGGTGAGCACCGCAGCCCGGGCCCGCCCCCACAGCCCTGCCCCAGCAGCCTCGCCCCTCCCGGCACACGTGCACGTGCGCGCACGCGCACACACGGACACACACACACACACACACACACACGCACACGCACACACGCACATACGCACACACGCACGCAGACATATGCACACACACGCACGTGCACACACGCACGCACATACGCGCGCACACACACACACGGCCCCGTCTCCCGCGCAGGCCCAGGAGGCGCTGGACATCATCACCAAGCGGGGCGCCCTGACGCTCACCCTGAGGGGCACGGGTGTGGAGCCCAGGATCACCTGCTCCATCCAGGGTGACATCCTGCACATGGGCTACGTCATCGCCAGGGAGACCGTGTCCATGGGTTTCAAGGTGCCCTGGGAGAGCCCAAGAGGGTGGGGCAGTGGGCTGGAGCCCTGCCCCTTTGCCCTTCCTGGCCCAGCTTTGAATGGGGCCCTGCAGGTTGAAGTGAGACAGCGAGGAAGGGGTCTGGAGGGGAGAGCAGCCCCTGTGACAGAGGACAGAGACGCAGGGGAGAGGGCAGGGACGCAGGGGAGGGACAGAGGCAGGGCAGGGACCCGGATGGGCCGGCCCACAGCACCCCCTGCCCGCCCAGCTGCAGAACTGCTCGTCGCTGCCCGTGGAGTTCTCCATGCAGCTGGACAGCCTGGCGGACAGCGGGCCCAACTCGCAGGTGCCGTTGCCGCGCTTCCTGGCAGCGGGGGCCGTGGGAATGCACCGGACGGAGGTCGTAGGTGAGGTGGGCCCGGGACGGGCGTGTGCCAGGCAGGGCCGAGCAGGGTCACCACTGCAGCGCCCACACCCCGCAGGCACACAGAACTACGGCGGGCAGAGCGTGTTCAGCGTGGCCCCCATGGAGGGCGTCCTGGAGCCCGGCCAGGCGCAGGACTTCACGCTCACCTTCAGCCCTGACCACGAGAGCCTCTACTTCTCGGACCTGCTGCGGGTCGTGCTCTTCAATAAGGTGGTGGCCGGGCGGGACCCACACCAGCCCCCCGCCCGCGGGGCTCAGCCTGACCAGGGCTCTGTGGCCTTCCGCAGAACACGTCCCGCCAGATCCTCCTGAAGGGCGCCGCCCGAGAGCACAGCATGTTTGTGGAGGGAGGCGACCCGCTTGATGTGCCTGTGGAGTCGCTGTCAACCGTCCCGCTGCTGGAGCACGGAGAAGGTGGGGCTCTCCCGCTTCACCCACACAGCCCCGCGTGGGCCCGGGCACGCTCAGACACTCGGCCCCTGTCGCCCCCGGTGCCCCCTAGGCAGTGCTCCCCCCTTAGAAGGTGAGGAGCTGAAGGGCATACTGGTGACACTGGACTACATTCAGCTGGACGAGGACACACCGGCGTCCCCGGCCACCCGGGAGCTACAGGTGGGCTGCATCCGAAGCAACCAGCCAACCTCCAAGAAGGTGAGTGCACCCCCCAGACGCTGGGCAGTGCTCCCTGCCCCGTGCTGCCCGTGCTCCTTGTCTCATGCTCCCTGTCCCATGTTCCCCGTGCTCTCTGCACCATGCTCCCTGTCCTGTGCTCCCATGTTCCCTGCCCCACGCTCCTCACCCCATGCTCCCCATGCTCCTGGCACCATGCTCCACATGCTTTCTGCCCCGTGCTCTCTGTCCCATGTTCCTCGTGCTCCCTGTGCTGTGCTCACATGCTCCCCGTCCCATGCTCCCTCCCCATGCTCCCCGTGTTCCCTGCCCTCGTGCTCCATGCTTCCCACCGCACGCTTCCCACCCCATGCTTCCCATACTCCATGCCCATGCTACCTGTCTTGTGCTCCCCATGCCCCCTGTTCTGTGATCCTCGTGCTCCCTGCCCTGTGCTCCTCGGGGCCTGCCTGCCTTACAGGTGGTGGACTTCAGTCTGGACAGTGTCTCGTCCCTGCAGCACAAAGGCTTCACCGTGGAGCCCACCAAGGGCTCTGTGGAGCGCGGCCAGACCAAGACCATCAGCATCTCCTGGGTGCCACCCCCGAACTTTGATGTAGGTGCTCAGGAAACCCCCAAGAGCCCAGGGCCCTGGGCGGGCTGGGCAAGTGCAGTGGCAGCCCCTGAGTGCCCTCTTCGCCCCCCACAGTCGGACCACCCCCTCGTGGTGTCGGCCCTGCTGCAGCTCCGCGGGGACGTCAAGGAGACTTACAAGATCCTCTTTGTGGCCCGGGTGCTGACGAGCACTACCACCCCCGGCCCCCCAGTCCTGAAGCCAAGAGCGCCCACCCCCACTTCCACCTCAGAGCTGGCGTGAGCCCCTGTGAGCCTCTGGGCTTCTGGCCCAGGGCCCCTCAATAAATGCTACTGTCCCCAGCCCTCCGCACTGCAGGTCAGCGGCAGGAACCGCAGCTCATCATGCCTGGCTGGGTCCCTCCTGCCTGTCTTCCCCGTGCCCGCTGGCCACGGCAGCATGGACGTCCCTGCCTTGCCTGGGATAGTGTGTCCTGGGAGTGAGCCCAACCCCGGGGACAGCCAAGGACAGCCAGCCCCAGCCCTGTGTCCTCTGCACTCTGGGTGGTCTGCAGAGTGACCAGCCAGCAGGGCCAGCCCTTGTTCCTCCAGCCCAGGCCCCTCCTGCTTCTGCCGCCTCTGGACGGGAGCGCCCAGCACCTGCCGCCCACACCCCCACCAGGCCGCTTCCAAGCCGCAGGGTGGACAGTGAGGGCCTGGCCCATGGCACTGGGACCTGTGCAGGGCCAGTGTCCCCACACCAGACACTGGAGGAAGTGTGGGCCTCCTGCCCTCCCCTCCACACAACCCACAGCTCTGTGCAGTAGTAACCCCTGGGCCTACCGCCGCCCTTCCAGGAGCTGGACCTGGACTCTAAGGCCCCTCAGCCTACAGCCCGTGTGGCTCTGAGCAGGTCCCTCCTACGAGGAGGTGGTCAAGGTGTTCACGCAGACGGGGAGAGGCCCAGCAAAGGGTCCAGGATCGTTCCCTGAGCTCCCAGCACAGCCGGAGGGATTGGCTGCAGCTCTGGCCCGGCCCAGAGACATGACCGCGGGCCCAGGGCTCAGCGGCTGGGAGAGTAAAGCGACTAGTCGCCAGCTCCGTCTAGAGGAAGGTTCTGGGAGGGACCCTGGTCTGCAGGCACCAGCGTGCCCCGTGCTGGGAGGTGTCAGAGTCCCCAGGCCACCAGGCCCACCTGTGAGAAGCCCTTTTCTGCCAGCCCCCAGGACAGATGCACGTGTGAGAAGGGCCAGAGATTTTACAAGCCGCCAGCCTGGGGGAGGGCTCTGGGGGCAGCAGCGCTTTCCTCGTGACCCTGCCCCGTGGCTGCTGCCCCTCATGCACCGTCCTGAGTGACCGTGGGTCTGATGGCAGAAGCCGACCAGCAGTGGCCCCCTGCCAGCCTCCTGTCATGCCACCATCAGCCCCGCCTGCACGAGTGCAGGGCTCTGCACCTGTGGGTATGGTGAGACAGGCCTGCTGTGGGGGGCCCAGCCCTGCTTGGACATGCCCAGTGCGTGTGGCCCGTGACCCCCTGTGGAAGACAGAAAGAGCCGCCCCTCGGCCCCCGGCTGGGCAGCCCCAGGACTGCACACAGAGCTGTGGCCACCCGCTGTGCTTGGTGGGCGGACACCTGGGCAGCTCACGAGTCTGCAGGTCGCTGTCCCCCTGCCACCTCCTTCACTCCACATCAGGAGTCAGACCTGCCCCAGCAGCCCAGGCCACAGCCCCTCCTAGCCACCCCCGGGACGAGGCTACCAGCCAGAGGTGATCCTCAGTGCAGGAGCACAGGCTGGGGGGTGATCAGGACTCAGGGAGCACTGTGGGGTCGGCAAGGAGGGTGCAGACACCAGCGGGGAGCCCGAGTGAGACTCAGGACTGCGGGTCCAGGGGACCCGGAAAGATCTGGCGGGGCAGAGGGGCCAGAGCTCAGCCTCTGTGCGTGCCACTGTGCCCTTTTTCTGGCGCGTCCCCACCCATGGGAGGCCTCCCCTGAGGGGGGCCGCTCCCTGCAGGCCCTGACTCTGAAGACCCCAGAGCAGGAGCCCAGCCCTCCCTTGGCCGCGCTCCCCTGGAGGGCCTGGGCTTCCCTACCTGGCAGCGTGCCAGGTCCTGCCCCCTCCCAGTGCCGGCTCAGGGAGGCGTTGTTTGTGGCCCCCAGAGCTTGGTGGCACTTTTAGAGTGTACGGAGCAGATTAAAGCGACGGTGGGATGGGCCCAAGGGCTTTATGGGGATCTGGATCTTCCTCACCCAGAACAGCAAGTCCCGTGCCCCCAGGCTGCTCAGTGGGCCAAGGCCCCACCGGAGTCTGCACAGAGTGGGCCGGGCGGTAGGTGGGGCTGATGGAACAGGGCGTGTCTGGTGGGTGGGGCGGCGGTCCCAGGGCTTCCTGCCCAGGCCTCAGCTTGGCCTTGGAGCCCTGGGCAGGAAGGTTCCAGCAGCGCCAGGCCGGCCGCCATGGCAGGCCATAGGAAGGGCCCACCCGGGCTTGGGGGGCCTCCCTCTTCGTGCCCACCGCCCGGGCTGTGGCTTCCAGCTCTGAGAGGGGGGAAGGTTCTGAGCCCCATTTCCGTGCCTGCGCCTCTGTGGGGTTTGACCTCCAGCACCCAGATCACAGCCCATAGGGTGAAGCATCGAAGTGACAGCCAGGGACACCCCGCCAAGTGTGCGTGTGCCCCCACGGGTATGGGGAATCCATGGAGAGTAAGTCCTGGAGGGAGGCCCAAGCCGGAGCCTGGGTGGCCCCAGGAAGAGTCACGAAGAGAAGGATGATGTTAGCTGCACCACACTCAAGCCCAGCCAGGGCAGGGCGCCTACAGGAGTCGTGGGCAAATGTCCCTCAGGCTGTCCAGGCCTTTGCTTTCACAAGGCCCGAGTTCGTGTGTGCACATGCATGAGTATACGCATGTGTGCCCACGTGTGCCCATGAGTGCACATGCATGTGTGTGCACGCATGCATATTTATGTACACATGTGTACATGCGTACACACATCTGCATGTATGTGCGTGCTGGTTCCCATGGTGCTGCCCTCAGATGTCCCCAGAGAGGAGTGTGGTGTGGTGGCGCCTCTGTGTGAGAGAATCAACATCTTGGCCTCCACAGGCGAGCACCTGCAACTCCCCTTTCTCTGCTTTCCTGCCATGGAAGCTTCCCTGAATAGCCCCTCTGCGCCGCTCCCCTGCGCAGTCCCCTCTGCCCCCCATCCCTGCACAGCCCCCGCTGCCCCTCACCTCTGCACAGCCCCCTCTATATCCCTCACCCCTGCATGGCCCTTCTGCCCCTGCCCTGCACAGCCCCCTCTATATCCTTCACCCCTGCAGGGCCCTTCTTCCCCTGCACAGCTCCCGCTGCCCCTCACCTCTGCACAGCCCCCTCTATATCCTTCACCCCTGCAGAGCCCTTCTTCCCCTGCACAGCCCCCTCTATATCCCTCACCTCTGCACAGCCCCCTCTATATCCCTCACCTCTGCACAGCCCCCTCTATATCCCTTGCCCCTGCACAGCCCTTCTGCCCCTGCATAGCCCCCTCTATATCCCTCACCCCTGCACAGCCCCGCTGAACAGACTGAAGAGCCTCTTCTGCCTCCCTTACCCCCATCTGTTGGAACTTGGGGGCTGCAGGGTCTTCTCCCAGCTGGGATCTGGCCCAGGGTTTGCCCATGAGGGTCTGTCTCTGTTCCGTCAGTGTCCTTGTATATGTCCTCATGTGTGGCTGGATTTGGGTCAGAAACTTTTTTTTAATTTTATTTTTGTAAAGTTGTTCACAATATTTGATTACATTTGATATTCAAACACCAATCCCACCACCATTTTACCTTCCCACCACTGTATTTCCAACCCGAACCCCAAACTCTGCCCCCAAATGTCACTGTTACTGTCACCCTTTTGCTCATTGATTTGCTCAAGCGGGCACCAGTAATGTCTCCATCGTGAGACTTGTTGTTACTGTTTTTGGCATATCGAATATGATCTGCAAGAGGGATGGAGGAATCGGAGAGCCCGGCAAGCTACCGAGAGTATCTCGCCCGCACGGCAGAGCCTGGCAAGCTACCTGTGGCGTATTTGATATGCCAAAAACAGCACCAAGTCTCACGATGTAGACATTACCGGTGCCCACTTGAGCAAATTGATGAGCAATGGGATATATATCACTTGTATCACTTGTCATCCTGTTGATCTTCGATTTGCTCGAGCGGGCGCCAGTAAGATCTCCATTTGTCCCTGTCGCGTGCTAGTGTAGCCCAATGAGATCTGCTCGCTCCAGGAACAGGAAGAGCCTCAAATCGTTCATTCAGGATTTTGATGAAGAAGTCTGACCATCTCGTTGGTGGGCGGCCACAGGGTCTTTTGATGTCCCATGGAATCCAGTTGGTAACAGCTCTAGTCCAGTGGTCATCTCTGAATCGCATTACGTGTCCGGACCATCTGATTTTTGATGCTTTGGCAAACGAGACAGCATCCCTGATTCTTTTTTTTTTTTTTTTTTTGCTTTTTGGGTCACACCTGGCGATGCACAGGGGTTACTCCTGGCTCTGCACTCAGGAATTACTCCTGGCGGTGCTCAGGGGACCATATGGGATGCTGGGAATCGAACCCGGGTTGGCCGCGTGCAAGGCAAACGCCCTACCCACTGTGCTATTGCTCCAGCCCCAAGCATCCCTGATTCTTGACCGTTGATGGAGGTCGGAACTCTGGATTCCTTCTCTTACTTGAGTGAAATGTGATACTCCTAGCATGGCTCTTTCGATTCCTCTTTGGGATACCTGAATAGCATTCTCATCCTGTTTTCGTAGGGCCCAGGTCCCTGAGGCATTGATATATATATATATATATATATATATATATATATATATATATATAGTGTGTGTGCAATATATATATATATGTGTAAATATATTTACCCTAAGATCGGTTTCCTTTTACTTTAAACCCAATCAAGTGTGGTGCACTACACTTGGTATATTGGCGGTGTAAAGTATGAGATGTTGCGCGGCAGCACTTTCGGTCCAGGAATAGATTCACTCATCTATTCATTTCACAGGTGAGCTTGCCCGAGCAAGTGGAGCACGTTCGTGAACATGGCGGTGGTTGACTTCTGTTTCAGCTTCAGGGCTGGCTCCACCGGGGCAGGGAGGGGCCTCACCCACTCCCCTCTGGGTTGCCCGAAATGAAACAGCCTGGCGCAGGGTCTGGCGGCCTGTCTGTGCTCTCTTCTGAGAGATTCCTATTGAGCCTCTGGATCACGGCTGTTGATGAGACTGTATGGCACCTGTGGCAGTTTGTAGCAGTGACTGCCAAGCTGCCGGAAGTAAGCGGAGATGGGGGGAGGTCACTCATTCCTGAGAATCTCTTTTTTTTGTGGAGGACTCACAAATGGTGCTCAAAGCCTCTCCTGGAGGTTCCCAGCCACCCCCGCCAGTACCCCCAGTGCTAGGGCCTGGGTCACAGTGACAGTGACGCCCAAACCCCAGGCACTCTGTGCTCAGGGCCTCCAGGGCTGCCTCCCCACTGTGCTCGAGACCGTGTGGTGCCCTGAACCCTCTGTGTGGTACTAACACTCAGTTTTCAGATGGACTGAGTCAGGGCCACCCACCACTCATGGTGAAGAAGCTGCTGTGAATTTGGGGAGCTCCAACGTTGAAGTTCTGAAGAGAAACCTAATTGTTCCCAGGAAGGGCCACACTCAGCCACGTCCTCGAGCAACACCCCTGGCTCTGTGCCGGCATCTCCCTGCAACTGGTCTGTGATGAAAGCCACCTGCCCCCAGTTCCATTGAGAGTCCGGCCTGCTCCGGATGGGACGAGAATTGGACAGAAGGCCAGGGAGGCCATGCAGGGCAGAGAGGACAACAGGGACCCCAGGGAGAAGACATGGGTCCCCTACTGCCGGCCTCAGCACGGAAGGGGGATTCAGGAGGAAGCAGCTGTCTCCAGGCAGCGTGGACACTCGTCACTCCCAAGGGGAAGGTGGATGGGGAAGGGCTCTGAGGTCTCAGCAGTTCTTCCCGAATCTAAAGCTATTCAAAAATACTGTCTCCTCTGTAGTAACATGTAAGTAATCTCATCCAAGGGCTCCCGGGTGAGATGCAACAACCTTCACACACTTTCTTTTAAGGAAATCTTTTTTGATCATTTTTAGCGAATTAATCATAACAAGCAATACAAAATAAATCATTTCGGGCCTGCTCTTGGCGCAGGCTTGGTTGGTGGCTGGGAAAATAGAAAACAATGGGGTCGTGGGAAGATGTAATGGTGGTGGGATTGGTGTAGGAATATTGAATGTAATAAATCACTGAACGATTTTATATTTTTTAATTAAAAAACAAAAACCAAAATACTGTTCCTTAAAGAAATGAAAGTGAGGGCCCACAAGTGGCCCCGGGGCTGAGGCAGGCATGAGTCCAGCACAGCTGAGCAGACACATTTACTGTCCTACTGATGAAAACTCTGGCCCAGAGGGCCCAAGTACCGCTAAGAGTGGCCCTGGGTCCTCTAAACATGCCTGGAGACTGCAGAATTACCCTCATAAAAACACAAGAGAAAGTACAAAGGTTAAGACACTTGCCCAGCACATGGGCTACTACCCTGGTTCCAATCCAACACCACGTAAGGCCCCTTGAGCACAGAGCCAAAATGTAGATAAATCCTTAATCAAAATAATGCGATATAAATATTTTAAAATAAATAAATAATGCCTTATAGCACGAAGAGATTATGCAGGGCTAAGGAGCCTTCATGCAGGTCATCCAGGGTCTTCTCCCAGCCACCACATGGTCTGAGCATTGCTGGACACAGCTTTGGGTGTTCCGGGTGGTCCTTGGTACCACAGGACCCAAGCAGCATTGTATCCTTGGGCCCCTGCCAAGAACTGCCCTTGTTAGCCAAGGCTAACAGCCGGGGCTCCCTGCACTCCCTGAACACTACTTGGGAGGCTAAAAAGCTTTTCGGGCCAGAGCCTAGTGCAGTGAGATGGCGCTTGCCTTGCATACGACTGACCCAAGCTCCATTCCCGGCACCACATTCATTTCCCAGCCCCACCAAAAGAGATTCCTGAGTGCAGAGGCAGGATAAGTCCCAAGTACTGCCAGGTATGGACCAAACCAAACCAAAACAAACATTTTACAATAGTTGTCACTTAATTTTTTTTTTGGGGGGAGGCATACCAGGCTCAGACCTCCTGCATACAAAGCCTATGTCAGACTCCAGATAACTGCCACTTAAAAAGGAGATTGTGAGGCCAAAGCAATAGTACAGAGGGGATGGATTTGCCTTGCATGCAGCCGATCTGTGTTCAATCCCTAGCATCCCATATGGTCCCCCAAGCACCTCCGGGAGTAATTCTTGAGTGAAGAGCCAGAAGTAACCCCTCCGCATCACTGGGTGTGACTCAAAAAATAAAAATAAAATTAAATAAAAAAGGAGATTGTCAGAGAATGAAGACTAAAGACCAAGGGGACCAGAGCAATTATACAGCGGGGAGGCAGTTGCCTTTCTCGTGGCCTACCCAGGTTTGATCCCCATCCCATATGCACCACCAGGAGTAATTCCATAGTGTAGAGCCACGAGTAACCCCTGAGCATCAGCGGGTGTGACCCTAAAAGCCAAAAAATAATAATAAAGACCTGGGCCAAAGCCATAGAACAACAGGGAGGGCACTCGCCTTGCTCGTGGCTGATGGGGTTCACACCCTGGGACCCCATAGCACCCCATGAGTACCACCAGGAGAGATCCCTGAGCACAGGAGTAACCCACCCACGCCCAAGAGTGCCTGAAAACAAGCTCTGGCTGAGACCCCTCTGGAGACGCAGAGCACATGACTTGTGCGTGTGAGTTGCTGGACACCCAACTCCCCCTGTGCTGAGCTGGGCATCACTGGGCACCACCCTTCAAGATTTAAAACTATTATGTTGGATGGGTCAGAGTAGGAGAGAACCAGGGACCAGGGGAGACGGGATGCGGTGGTCGCAGTCAGCAGCAGAAACGTCATGGAACACGTCACCTCTGGAGCTCAGCGCTGCCTCACACGCCCAGTGGGAGCCCAGAGGCTCCGTCCTGCGGACCCCACAACCTCACAACAAACGGAAACAAGGGTTCTTGTCCCTCAATAGACCTTCGTGGCCACGCCAAAGAGCTCCGGCCCGGCCCCGCCCCGCAGTCAGGCCCCGCCCCCAGGGTTTAGGCCCCGCCCCGCCCCGCCACCCGGCCCCGCCCCGGCGCCAGGCCCTGCTCGGCCCCGGAAGCGCCCTGGGCGCCTCCCGGCGCTGTCCAGCAGGCGGCGCTAGCGTGCGGCCTGGAGCGCGGGAGCCGGGCGGGGCTCCACTCCAGGCCCAGGGGTCCCCCGAGGCCCCCGGCGCCCCCGAGGCCGGGGAGCGCGGCTGCGGCGCTGGGCCGGGCGGCCCGCCGGGGCCTCTCGCGGCGCCCCGGGACCGCAGGCTGCGCCCGCCGCTCCCAGGCGCGCGTCACCGGGACCGCCGCGCCCGCTCCGGGGCGGGTTTCCAAAACAGCCGCTCCCGGGGGCCCTGCGGGACGGCACAGCCTCAGCCCCCGGGACCAGCCGAAGGGGCTGGACAAGGGAGTGAGGGCAGCGGGGACCCGGACTCACCTCTGTCCTGCTCGACCCCCAGGAGTAGCGACCGGGGGCCGAGCACAGGAAGATCCACGTCCGTTCCCTGGGGGTGCTGTGCTGCCCCCCCCACCCCCCCACCCCCGCTTGGTGTCGGGTGCCTCCCAGGAACCCGCCCCTTTCTCAGCCTCCGGCCCCCTCCTGCAGGTGGACAGGCTCTCAGTCCCAGGACGTCCTCCCGCAGCTGTCCCCTCCCCCCACGCGTGCTGGCTGCAGGACAGCTGTTCTGCCCACTGCTCAGGGCACCCACCTGGGGCAGCCACGGACCCACAGGGGTGGAGGGCACGGACAGCGCAGGGAGCTGGAGACTGGGGCGGGGGAGGGGGCAGCAGGTCGCCCCCAGTCCAGCCTCAGAAGGACAGACAGAGCCTGAAGGACACTCAGCCGGCCCACTGTCTCAGGGAGAGGAAGATGAACACAAGCTTCACCCCGGCCCTGCAGGGCTGCCCAGGGCTAGACTCTGGCATCCAGACTTCATCAACCACAGCCAGGGCAGCAGGCAGAGGGGCCGCGCCCACACGCCCCCAGAAGCACCCCTGCAGGGCTGGGCCAGGGCCACATGGCCAGGGGAAATACCCTCAGAACTTGAAAGCCTGTGTCCAAACCCAAACCTGCAGGTGTGACTGTGCCGTGGGCAGGCGCTGGCCTTGTACGTGGTGAATTCAGCTTGACCCCCAGCACCTCATATGGCCCCCCGAGCCCACCTAGAGTGACCCCTGACCACCACCCTGTGGCCCAGAAGACAAAACCCGAAAACCCTCGCAGGCTGGACTGCAGACGACACAGGGGTGAATGTGCCCACCTGGGCTGGAGCCCCCCACACCATGGGCATGAACCCTCGAGCCACTGGCATCCCCAGGTGTGGCCACGAGGGGTACTCAGAAGGTTGGTTGGAGCTGCCAGGCCCCCAGACCCGCTCAGAGGGGGCACAGAGTGGGGGGATGTCAGTGGCCCTGCCATGTGCCACGGGTCTGAGCCCTTACAGGCATTAGTGGCTGATTTCGTGGCTGCCTAGACTGGCCAGGGAGGGTACCCAAGGCAACAGCCCGGGGAGCTGGCACCCAGGGGGCTCAGAGGGTGCTGACCAGAGTGGGAGGGGCAGACAGGGCTGGCGTGGCTGAGGGCTCGGGGCCCTTACTGCCACCCTGCTGCCCACCGCCCCTGCCAAGGGCCCAGCCAGCTCGGGCAGCTTCCAGGAGGGCGAGGTGCAGGGCCGGGGGTGGCTCCCGCCCATCCCCCCACAGGCTCCAGGTGCTGTTTACGCTGCAGAGCCGGGTCCCCACGGAGCCACATCCCCGCAGGAGCGTGTGCCACAAAGTTATGGCCCCAAGGCCCCCGGGGCCAGTGGCAGCTGAGGGCAGAGGCCCAGCCAGCGGCAGGCCAGAGAGAAGTGGGGGTGGGTGGGCTGGGGCGCAGACCCCCTCGGTGGCTGGCTGGGTCATGCGGCCTGTGAGTGGGTTGGGCTTGGGGCACACCTCTTGGCCTTTCTCTCTCCGTCGCCCAGTGTCCAACCCCGCAGCAGGCAGCCGGCCTGTGGCCTGGAGCTTCGGGGGGTCCCACGGCCCGGCTGCAGGAGAACAATCGGGGCCTGGGAGCCAGGGAGCCGCCCAGGCCGGCCAGGAAATGGGCGGCGGCTGAGGGCCCGGGCAGGCGCAGGCTGGGGGTCTGTATATCCAGCACGGCTGGGCCCCACATCCGGCCGCCTGTCCCTCGCCGGGAGCCGTCCTGCAGACAGAGCCCCGCTCCCCTTCTCCTCAGAGGCTCTTGGCCCATTCTTGCTTCAGCTTTGCAGCCCGGCACCTGAGCTGAGCCCTGGGGACTGCGTCAGCCTTTGCCCCTGCATCGGGTCCCCCAGGGAGCCCTTCCCCAGCTCTGGTCCAGCTGTCCAGGCTTTGGCCCCGCTGGAGGTGGGGGCTGGCTGCAGCCTCTGGCCGGCTTTATTAAGAAATAGTGGGCCTTGCGCAGAGAGATAGGGTGGCCTTGTGAAAACGCTGACCCTAGCTCTAGTTCCTCCACCGCAGGGGTCCCCGAGCATCAGGGGGAGGTGGTGTGCCCATAGCAGGTGTGCCACCCTCCACAGGGACAAAGCCGGGGTCTCTGGGGCCGGGGGAGGCCAGTTAACTCCCCGTCTCCAAGAGATGCACAAAAGGAGCAGCAGGTGGGGCGGGAGACGGCACGGTGGGGAGGCATTTGCCTGGCTTCAGCCCCTGCACCCATGTGGTCCCCCGAGCTCTGCCGGGAGTGACCCGAGAGCAGAGGCAGGAGTCAGCCCAGAGCACTGCTGGGTGTGTGGCCCTCAAACAAGCCAACCAGCCACCCGCAAGAGGCAGAGCTGCCCCCACTGTGCCCTCTGCCCAGGCACGGGCCTTATCCAGAGCTAAGCCATGCCTGCGGTCACTGTCCAGGCCTTGTCCCCATCACCACGCCTGACACCTTCTGGAGGTTTGGTCTTGCCTTTCTGGGGCTCCTTGGTAACGCCTCAGCCCCACGGGGCGTGATGTGGAGCGGGGAGTCCCTCGAGCAGCTGCCCGCCTGGGGTGCACTCCCCTTCACTCACCTCCCACTCTCTGCCCCTGATGGTGTCTGGGCCCAATGGCCAGGGGTCAGGGCTGGTGGGGTTGGCCTCAAGCCACCTCCCACCAGCTTCCCACCCACTGGCCTCTGGTCCTGGAGTGGACACAGCTGGGACTGCACCTTTCTGGTCCTCAGGGTGCACTAGTGACTGCCAGAGAAGGAAGGAGGGGCGGACCCCGAGGGCTCCTGGCCCGGTTCTTCCCGGTGCGGCCCAGGAAGCCCAGGACTAATTAACCGCCTTCCGGGTCACCTACATTCGGCCACGGCTGGCCTGGGAGGGGGCAGGGCGCTGTCTTGGCAGGGCCGGACCAGGATACTGGCTCCAGTTGGGCCCCGGGCCAGACCCAGGCCTCCTGCCTGCCCAGTCGGGAGGCCCCTCCAGGCTGGCCTGGGGGTACTGGGTCCTTCAAAGCCTGAAGTGCAGCTCTGCTGCTGTGCGCAGGTTTGAATAATTCAGGGGCTCCCTGGTCGGAGGGCCCAGGCGCGGCAGGGGGGGAGGGAGCACCCCCAGAAATCACACAAGCAGTGCTCCCCACAGAGGGCCCCTGGCAGGGCGCAGCCTGCCTCAGAGGCACCCCCGGAACCCAGCTGGAGCCCGCAAGCTGGGCCCAGTGCCCCGCAGGCCAAGCCACCCGGGAGCAGCAACCTGGACCTTCCCCCTCCTGCCCCCTCCTTTGCCCCCCACGCCCTGCCTGTAAAGGCATAAAGGAGGGCAAACTCCAGGGAAGGCCCCGGTGCCTTTCTGTGCTGCCACTGGAACGGGGATGGGCCTCACCAGCGTGGCCACATCAGGGCCCAGGAGGGCGTGACCTGGGAGAGCCCCCCACCTAACACTGCGGCCCTCTGTTCCCGCCCCTCCCCCACTGCAGGCTGCCTCACTCCTGTGCAGGACGTGGCTCAGGCCCTGGCCTCAGAGCCCCCCAGGCCTGTGCTCCCCAGGACCCCGGTGCCCTTCTGGTCCTAGAGGGTGGTGGGCAGGGGGAGCTGGTAAAGTGCAGGGGAGGGGCGGTGTGCCTGGGAGATGTCCTGCGGGGGGACCGTGTGGTGGGAGCCAGAGGGAACGCAGTGGCCTTTGCTTAGGAGCAACGGTGCCCAGAGTAGGGGGCCGCTGGACCTGGGCTTGGGCTGCGGCCGCTGTTGGCTCAGAGGGATGGGGGGTCTGCGGGGGAGGGCAGAGGGGGGACAGGGGGGTGGAGGGAGGGTTGTCTCTGGCCGCCTGCTGGCCGCCCGCCGCGACAGGGCAGGACCCGGGCTCCCCGAGAGGCCGGCGACGGCAACGGCGACGGGAGGACGGCGCGGGGCCAGCAGGGGCTGGAGGGGCGAGGTTCCCGGCCAGGGGTCAAAGCGCGGGGCTTGTCAGATGAGATAAGGGCCGCCATGAACGCCCATCCCGTCCCTCCGGGGCTGGCCCTCCTGCCCTCGCGGAACATTCTGGAGGTTTCTGGGGGCCGGCCCGTCTCACCCCTGGCGCACGGCCGGCCGGGAGCGCGGCGGCAGCACGTGCAGGCCGGGTCTCGCGCGGCGCGGGCTCCAGCCGCGGCCCCTTTAAGCGGCGCGCGCGCGGGGCGGGGCGGGGGCGCGCGGGCGGCGGGCGCGCGCGCGCCGTGCGCGGTGACGCGGCCGCGGGGTTTCCCGAGCTGCGGGCAGGGGCCGCCGCGCCCATCCCGATGGCTGGAGGCGTCTGAGGGGCGGACTGAGGCGGCGGCGCAGCGCACGGCCGGGAGACAGCGGCCGCGCGGGCCCGAGCGACTCGCCGCACGCCCGACGCCGGGCCGGCCGGGACGCGGCGCCAGGTGAGGGCGCGGGCCGCGCGGCGGGCGGGGGGCCCGGGCGGGCGCGGGCGGGCGGGCGGGCGGGTGGGGCGCGGCTCGGGCCGGCCGCGGTCTCGGTTCCGGCCCGGCCCGCTCCGATGAATGGCCGCGCGCCGGCCGCCCCAAGATGGCGCGCGCGAAGCCTTTGTCCCGCGCCCCCCGCGCCCCTCGCCGCGCGCGGGCACGCGCCGCCCCCGCCGCGCCCGGGCCCGCCGACCCCCGCCCGGGCCCGCCGACCCCCGCCCCGCCCGGGCCCGCCGGCCCCGGACCCCGACCCCCGCCCCCCGCCCCCGCCCGGGCTCGCCGACCCCCGCCCCGCGACCCCCGCCCGGGCCCGTCTACCCCCGACCCCCGACCCGCGACCCCCGCCCGGGCCCGCCGACCCCCGGCCCCCGCCCCGCTCGGCCGGCGCGCCCGCCGGCGACGTTTCCTGCCGGGGCGGGAGCCGCGGGGCCGCCCTGCTGCCTCCGTCCGCGGACGTGCAGCCCCCCATGGACACGTAGGCCCCGTGGGTGTCGGGCGCATGGGCGCGCGGCCCCCGTGGACGTGTAGCCCCCCTGGCCGTGCGGGCCCCGCCGGCCGAGCCCGCGGGCCGGGTGTCCCCGCAGCCCTCGCCGCCTCCCGCGTCTCCCCGGCTGCCCTCCCGGGGCCGGTCCCCGCCGCGTTCCCGCCGGAGGTGTGCAGGGAGCTTGCCCAGAGGCCGTTTGGTTTTCGGTTCTGGGCCACACCCGGCGGTGCTCGGCGCTCTCTGCCTGGGATTGCGCCCGGAGAGGCGGGTGGGCCGCTGGTGGGCAGCGAGGCGGTGGGATGGGGCCCGGGCAGAACAGGCGCCCGCCCCTTCGAACCCCCTCTCCGATTTGATTCCAATCTGGGCGGCCCCGGGGCCTGGTGGGCGTTTGCTTTGGTTGGGGCCCCTGGGTCCCTGGGCAGTTATGAAAACGTACAGATCTTATGAGAAATTTCTTGATTTCTCGAAGCTCTGTTCTGTGAGCTTGACTTTCCTGCAAAGTCGGCTTATTGCAAGGGTTATCTCTGTAAATGGCACCGGGAAAGGGGCTCTGATCCCCTTTGAACTACTACTGTTAATTGGCTTTCAGCTAATAATTGAGTGGATTCGCATTTCTGTTTGAGATGTGCAGTAGCAGTGTTTATTAGAGATGCTTCATTGGATTGTTTTTTCTCTGCCCAAAGATTTGGCTCACGCTGGTCTCTGAATTGGATTAAATTCTTAACTGCCTACAGACTGGCTTTTAGCATTAGTGGGTTGGTAATAGATAGTTATATTAGCTGGGCTTGGCCATATGGCCTGTTGTATTATTTTGAAACCCCTAGTTAGCATAAGTCTAACAAGGTATTGAGCATAACCTTATAGAATTTGGGGGGGCAGCCACACCCAGTGGTCCCCAGGGGTCACTCCAGGATTGGGGATTGGCCCTGGGTGGGCTGGGCATGCAAAGCCAGTACTTTACCTGCTATATTATCTCTCTGGCTCCATGTTTTACAGAATTTCTTTTTCCCGTTTTTTGGGCCACACCCGGTGGTGCTCAGGGCTTACTTCTGGCTCTGCGCTCAGGGATCAAACCTGGATTGTTGCTTGCAAGGCTAGTGCCCTCACTGCTTTGGTCTCTGGCCCATGTTTTGAATTTTTTTTTGTAACCCTCTTTTTACAAGTTCTGATATCATGCTTCTGTCATTGACACAGTGGTCAAAGGCCTGATAAACTAGGGAGTTCAGTTTGATCAGAGAACATAGGGTGTGTGTGGGGGGGGTAATTTTGACGGTGAGATTAGAGGAACCATTGACAAAATGCGATGTATAACATTGAAAAAACACAGCTCAATTGTACCTGGAGGGTTATTCTTTATTTGTTGAAAAAAATTGATTATTTTGGTTTTGGGGTCACACCTGGCAGTGCTCACGTTACTGATGGCTTTGCATTCAGGAATTTACCTCTGGCTCTGCGCAGGGAACCGTATGAGATGCCATGGATCGAACCCAGGTCAGCTGTGGGCACTGTGCTATTGCTGTGCCCCATTGTGAATTTTGGGGCCACACCTGGAATTGCTCTGGGCGTCTGTGGTGCCACGGGTCAAACTCCGGCCTCCCCCATGCAGAGCATGGGCCGCAGCCTGCCAGACATGCCCCTGACCCTCGAATGTCCAGCAGTCCTGTACTTAGAGCAGGCTGAGAGGACAGCGGCCAGTTGGAGTTCGATCCCTGCCACCCCGGAACCCCACCCGAGTGCAGAGCCAGAACTGCCGGGTGTGGCCCCCAGACCATATATATGCGTATACGGGGAGACAAGGGAGAGGATGCTGGTGAGCGAGTGTCAGCCCACGGAGCGCTGAGAGGGCCCGGCCTTCTCGCCCAGAAGCGCCTGAGTCCGGGCCTGAGTTTCCCCTTAAGCAGTGTCGGGTCTGGAGAGTGGGCCCGTGGGACAGTGAAGCGTTTAAGCCCCGTGCCTCCTGGTGGCAGGGCGTGCTGTGTAGTATGCCCAGTAATTGCTGTCTTCCCACAGTGGAGAGGCGTATTTACGGGGTGGGAGGTGGCGGGGTGCGGGCCCGACCTGGCGGTGCTCGGGTTACTCCTGGAGATGCTGGGGATCGAACCCGGTCGGCCACGAGCAAGGCAGGTGCCCTCCGTGCTGTCCTGTCTCTCCGGCCCCGTGTTTGCTTGGCCCACCACACCGTGCCGTCCTCGGGGTCTTACCAGCTCTTGCCTGTAGGTGGGCCCTGGGCTCGTTGGACTCTCCTTGGCCCGAGACTATTCTGTGAGACCCGGAGACGGAGAGCTTGTGGCTAACTGTACCCTTCTGTGTCTCCGGCCTCAGCCCTTGGCGATTTTAAACCATCCCCACAGAGGACTGCAGATTCTCTTGGCTACCTGTCCTGCCACTCAGTGAAGCTTTAGACATTTTGGACACTTGCTAATTGGACAAAAAAGTGTTCAGAAGCAGTATTTGTGACTTCTGGTTCCTGAAATGCAGGGAGGAAGAGGAGGGAACTCCTTATTTCTGGGGGACTGAGTGGGGCTGGGCTGCCAGCCGCACCTTGGGAGGCTCCGCCCGGGGCCCGCCTTGGTGGTGCCCATCCCCCTCGCTCCTCTGGGAATGTTCCAGGGCACGCGGGTCTTTCTTCCCAAGGGCTGCAGCAGGAACGGGATGGAGACACAGGTTGCTTCCTTTGCAGATCCCTGTCACTTCCTCCCTCTTGTTGCTCCCGTGCGCTTTCTTTCCTTGCTGTTGCTTGTGGGATGCAGGACCGTGCTGCTTTTTGGGGGGAGTGGGATTGGGGGTGGCTGTGCTGCACCTGGCAGTCTAGGGTATCACGTGGACCCAGGGATCGAACACAGGGTTCCCACTTACACAAAGCCTATGTGCCCACAGTGCAAGTGTGTGGAAGGAACCGGGCCCAGGGCACACAGGCGTCAGGGCCCAGTCTGGGACAGAGATGGGCAGGGAAGGGCGTGCATGCCATGGCCAGCGCCAGCGGGCCCCTCGACGCAGGGCAGCGCGGCACAGCCGGGGACAGAGCACCAGCAGTTTCTGTGCCAGAAGGTCGGCTACAGCGCTGAGTCCGATTCGCATATGAACTGGTTTTCCCTCACACAAGCCCTTTAATTCTAAAAGATTGTGTCCACCTGTGATGTCCCATCTCTCTGATATGGGAGGACAGGTGAGTGAGTAAGGAGAGGTGACGGCGTGGAGGGAGGGTGGGTCTGAGAAGGACACACACAGGATGATCCGGGGAACAGAGCGACAGTGCACGGACATAGACAGTGTGAGAACAGTGACAAGACCTTGGCCTTGGATCACAACTGAGATTACCAGCAAGGGGGACTGAAGGAATGGACTGGGTGTGACACTGGGACAATGGTGTGGGATATCGGCCACTTGATGGTGGTGAGGGGCAATAACTACCTTGATAATAACATTATTGAGCCCATAATGCTAAACTATTTAAGTGTAGTACCTTGTGGACTGGAGAGATAGGGCCGTGGGTGAGGTGCTTGCCGGGCATGTGGCACACCTGGGTTCAATCCCTGACACCCCCTGTAGTCCCCTGAGTCCCTCCTGGAGGGATCTGATCCCTGAACTCAGAGCCAGGAGGAAGCCCTGGGCACCGCTGCCAGGTGTGGCCCCAAAACCTAAATAAACAGGGTACCTTAACTACTAGAATAAAAAAACATTTTAGGCAGTAGAGTATTACAGGGGGGGGGGGAAACTACAAAATCAGGAGAACTCTCCCCCCACCCCTGCCGCAAAACACCTGCAGAGGGGACCCCAGAGCCATAGTACAGTAGGCAGGGAGCATGCCTTCCCTGTGCCAGCCCGGGAGCCACCCCGGCATCGTGTCGCCTGTGGTTCCCCTGAGCCCTGTCATGAGCGAACCGTGAGTACCGCCAGAGTGTGCCCCAAAAGAAGTAGAAGAAACGGGTGCTGAGTGAGAACTCCCTCACCCGGCCAGCGGGGTTAAGATTGACCTGATCAGAGGGCCCCCCACTGGCCTTGCTCGAAGGAGGAGAGGAAGGGATGGACTAGGTGAGGGAGCCCGTCTGCGGAAACAGAAAGGAGGAAAAGACCCGGTCTCTGTGCTCCATGCCCTGTTCTGTGTTGGCTCCCAGACTGTGAAGTGCATTGGGGGTGCTCGGCCAGTGGTACTCAGGGACACCTGGTCCTGTGGTTGAGAGACCCTGGCTGTGTTGGGTGACCACCCATGGCACCTGGGGTTCAAACCAGCCACATGCTAGGCCAGTGCCTTGATCTCTTGTGGCCCCTTGTACTGAGCAGTGCCTCCCGGTGTGCAGTTGAGGGGCTGCACCGAGGGTGCCCCATTCCTTGTTGAGGGAGGCCTAAAAGTCCCTTCTGGACGCTCTGGCTGCTGCTTGGGCCCTGGAGTCGGGCTGGGCACACACAGTAACGCTACTGTGTTCATTTTGCTTTGTTTTGTTTTTTGGCCACACCCTGCAATGCTCAGGGCTTACTCCTGGCTCTGTGCTCATGAATCACCTCTGGCATTCTGGGACCGTCTGTGGTGCAGGGAACTGAACCCTGGTTGGCCACTTGCAAGGCAAGTTTTCTCCCCTCTGTACTTTCACTCTGGCCCTATTACTTTATTTTTGCCTCACCTGGAGAGAGTGAGGGCTTACTCTTACCTCTGTGCTCAGGCATCACTCCTGGTGGTGCCACGGATCAGACCCAGATAGACTGGACGCAAGTGAGTGCCTGAGCCCTGCACTGCATTCTCTGGCCCTGTGGTGGCACCAGGGTTAGACCACAGTCCCTCAGACACCTCCAGGAGTAGCTCCTGCGTGCTGCTGCTGGGTCTAGCCTACCCCAGGCGTGTGTGTGCTCTGTGTGTGTGGGGGGGTGACTTCAGCAGAGTCTGGGGGCCTTTCAGGGGCATCGCTGGGTGGGGAGTGGGTTCCTGGGAGTGCGGTCACTCGGTTTTCCAAGCAGCCCTGTGGACTCCTGGGGGCCCCTTAGAGCTGATGCATCTTCACAGTCACATCCAGGTGTTTCTGGCTTTCGTTCAGGACATTGCATTGAAATGTGGTGTGTGCAACTACGGGTAGATTAGCCAGCACGTGTCCGTGTGAGGGCAGCGGACAGGGCTAGGAACCACCCTCACCACCATGCGCTCGGATTAAGACAAGAAGTCTAGGCCGGTCCAGTTCCTTGATGGAAGTGGTAAGGATCTGTTTTATTCAAGGCCTTGCCCATGTAGTCTGAGAAAACGACTGTGTCCCAGGACACAAGAACATCTGAGGGAGCAGAGAACAGCAGCAGGAAGTACTGGGGGGTTATTTATGGGGTTACTTGCTGAAGGCTGAGCCATTCTTCAGAGAGGACAAATGGTAGCTGGAGCCATAGGACACTTGCCCGCCTGCCCAGGTTCAGTTCCTGGCATCACATATGGTCCCCTGAGCTCTGTCGGGAGTGAATGCTGAGTGAAGAAACCGGAGCTGCGAGTAAGCCCTGAACACCAGGTGTGGCCCCAAGCCCCCCATCCACCTGCCAAGCCATCTTCAAAACAAAAAAAAGGGACAAAGTAAGCCAGTTTGAACAGCAAGGTTATATGAGAAGTGGATTCAAAATTCTTTTTGATATCCTAAGCGCCTTGTTCTTCAAACCTGAAAAAATAATGATTTTCTAACAAATTATTTACTTATTTATTTTGGTGTTTGGGTCCACCTAGTTGTGTCCAGAACTTATTGGCTTTGCGCTCAGGGATAACTCCTGGCAGGGCTTGAGGGACCATATGGCGTGCTGGGATCAAACCCTCGTTGGCAAGACAAATGCCCTACCTGCCGTACTATCACTCTAACCCCTGCTCATTAATTTTTAGTGTGCGCTATACCGATCTGCTCACTGATTCAGTGCTCAGAGAGCACTTTTGGTAGTGTTCGGGGTATTTTGTAGTGCCAGGCAGTGAACTCAGACCTAGTTTGCAGCTCTTCAAGATGGCTCCATCGGGGGCTGGAGCGATAGCACAGCGGGTAGGGTGTTTGCCTTGCACTCGGCCAACCCGGCTTCGAATCCCAGCATCCCATATGGTTCCCTGAGCACCGCCAGGAGTAATTCCTGAGTGTAGAACCAGGAGTAACCCCTGTGCATCGCCGGGTGTGACCCAAAAAAAGAAAAAAAAAAAGAAAAAACAAGATGGCTCCATGGCTACTGGGTGGGGGTTAGCAGATGTTTTCTCGGGCATAACACAGTGAACCAGATTCTAAAAGGGAAACCACAGATGTCTTTGGTGGCAGTGATAACGTTGGAGCTTTCAGGTGGAAATGGGGATTTCCTTCTGAAGAGGTGACTCGGGGCTGGGGAGATAGTACAATGGTAGGGAGTTTGCCTTGCACGAGACTGACCCAGGTTTTATCCCCGGCACCCAACATGGTTCCACAAAAACCAAACAACAGGAAAACACAAAAAAGAGAAACATAATTATGCTACCACCTCTTTTATTCTTTTTTGATTTGGACTACTTCTGAAGGCCCTCGATAGTCCTCCTGGCAGTGTTTGGGGGGCCCTGTGGGGTGTTAGGGTTTGAGCTTGGGTTGACAGCATGGGTGACTGCGTGGGCCTGTCCGCTGTGCTATCTCCCCAACCCCAGTTGTTTTGGGCCACTCCTGGCACTGCTCAGTGCTTATTCCTGACTCTGCTTAGGGGTCACTTCTGGCAGTGTTGGGGGGACCCTGGCAGTGTTGGGGGGACCCATGGACCATGTGCACTGCTGAGTTCTGAACTGGATCAGACCCCTGCCTTCCCCACTGGACTGTCTCTCTAGCCCTGTGGCCAACTCTTCAAGCTTAACACCTCGAGCAGATTCCTCATGACCGGCATCACAGTTGTCTCCTTTCATAGAATAGTTGAGGACTCAGTGTGATCGGATCACACAGATCAGATAAACTGTTGTGCACTTAGCCAGAGTGGAAGTGTAGGAGTTTGCTGCCATCACCTGCGTACTTAGCCTGATGTAGGCACAGGTGTTAACCGCTGTCACCTGTGTGCTTAACCGGAGTGGGGCGCAGGTGTTAGCCTCCTGTTAGCAGCCTTCGCCTGCGTGCTTAGTCTGAGTGGGAGCGCAGGTGTCAGCCATCACCTGTGTGCTTAGCCTGAGTCGGAGCACAGGTGTTAGGCGCTGTCACCTGCATACTAGCCTGATGTAGGCACAGGTATTAGCCACTGTTACCTGTGTGCTTGCCTGAGTAGGATCAGAGATGTTAGCCACCATCACCTGCGTGCTTAGCCTAATGTAGACACACAGCTGTTAGCTGCCGTCATCTGCATGCTTAGCCTGGGTGGGAGCACAGGTGTTAGCTGCAGTCACCTGTGTGCTTAGCCTGGGTGGGAGCACAGGTGTTAGCTGCAGTCACCTGTGTGCTTAGCTTGATGTAGGCACACAGGTGATAGTCGCCGTCACCTGTGAGCTTTGCCTTGTGGGAGTGCAGGTGTCCGCTGCCGTCACCTGCATGCTTCGCCGAGTGGGAGCGCAGGTGTTAACCGCCGTCACCCGAGTGCTTAGCCTGATGTAGGCATACAGGTGTTAGCTGCTGTTAGCCGCCGCCACCTGCGTGCTTGCCTGAGTGGGAGCGCAGGTGTTGGCTGCCATCACCACCCTCGCTTATGATGCCTCCTTCCTGCTGACACCCAGGCCACGCGTCCCACCTCCCCGGTGGTCTCCACCGTAGCTTCCAAGGGCCTTTGCTGGCCCTGAACTCTTCCTGTGGGTATGGCGTGTGGCTGCCGCAACTCTCAGTGGTTCTTTCTACTTTTCAGTTTGGGGCGACACCCAGCAGTGCTCAGGGATCACCTCCTGGCGGTGCTGGGGGAGCGTATGGGATGGCAGGGGTTGGGTGCGGGTCAGCTCTGGAGTCCTACCCACGGTCTTATCTCTCCGACCCCAATCTCCTGAGTTAAGAGAACAGAAATTTCAGCTACTGACAGGGCAGCCCCTTTGCCTTTTTCTCCCTTGTGGTGGTTGCTGGCCATGCAGACCAGGCCTCAGTGCCTTCGTCCTGCCTCTCTGCTTCTGAGGCCGGTCATTGGGCTCGCCTCCTCCCACCCCACGCACTGGGAGCTTAATTCACGTTGTACCCGGGAAGACCCTTTTTCCAAACAGTCCTTTACAGCCCTCGGTGAGTAGGAAGTTTTCAGGGGATGCCCTCCCGCCCCCTGCAGTCCTAGAGCTTCTTGGCCCTGCCCTTGGCATTGCTCACACCGTCCTTGTGCCCCGCCTCTGCCAGTCCTGTGGAAGAGCCTCACTGGGAGAGAGTACAGGCTTCAGGCTCTTGCTCTCTGCAGCTGATCCTGCTGTGGTCCTCCGGAGGCACACCTGAGCACACTCGCCCCCAGGAAACACTAGCAAAATGCCTGGCGTCTGGTCGCGTCGCAGGGCCCAGCGTGGGGAAGGAGCTGGGCTTCTCTGGTGGGTGTGGGGTTGGGCGTAAGACCCTGTGCAGAATGTGCCCTTCTCAGCGCTCTTCCCAACAAACGCCAGCTCTGTTTTGTTTTTTTTTTCTGAAGCAAGATCGTTTTCATTTCGACTTAGATGAGAGGGGAGAGGTGAGGATGTGAGAACATCGGCTTCTCCAGCGTGGAAAAAGTACACGTGTTGAGGGGCAGCACTGCACACCGCTGACCACCACCTCTGGCCACCCTCAGCGGTGCTGGGCTCCATCTGGGGTGCGTGCAAGGCCGGCGCCCGCCCTGCTGCGCGGTGGCCCGTGCTCGCCTTTGCAGATTCCTCTTGTGCTTGCTCTGCATGCCCTGACCTGGTGCTTCCGTTGGCCGCTGCGACCCTCGATGCAGAGCTCCCTGTTGGTGCTCCCATCTGCCCCATCTGTTTCTGTCACACAGTGTCCTGACTTGGGATGGCTTAGAGCCAGGTCTGCATCCCAGTCTTGCTGCCCTTGGGCCATCCCTCCAGCTGTTCACCAACATCTGTATTTATATATTTTATGTTTTGGTTTGGGATCATGCCCAGCGGTGCTCAGGTCTGCACTCGGGTCACTCCTGGCCGTGCTTGTGGGACCAGGTCGGCTGCGTGCAAGGCCAGCACCCTCCCCGCTGGACAGTTGCTCTGGCCCCAGCATCTTTATTTCTGTTGCTGCTTTTGGTTGGTGGGAGAGGAGACGGTTGGGCCACACCTGGCAGTGCTCAGGGGTCAGGGTTGGGAACCCATATGCTGTGTGGGGAGCCAGTTGGGGTTGGTGCGTGCGAGGCAAGCACCTTATTCCCTGGACTATCGCTCCAGCCTGCCTTATTTCCTTTTTTTTTTTTTTTTGGATCACACCCGGCAATGCACAGGGGTTACTCCTGGCTTGGCACTCAGGAATTACCCCTGGCGGTGCTCAGGGGACCATATGGGATGCTGGGAATCGAACCCGGGTCGGCCACGTGCAAGGCAAACAAACGCCCTACCCACTGTGCTATTGCTCCAGCCCCTTTATTATTTTTTTTAATACGACCATTTACTATTTTATTTTGAAAAATATGTTGAGTATTACATGTTTTCAAGAGGGCCACTGATTTGAGTAACACAGTTTCCTTAACATAACAAAATTAACATGGTTTTCTTCAGCTTCATTACACTTAATCCAAAGAGTTTAAACCTTTAAACCTAGATTTCACAAGTTGGCAGTTTTGTCTTTATATATTCCAAACTCTGTCCATGTCAGCTTTGGGATTCTAATCTTGTCTGATACCGTGAGACACAGGGTAATTTGATCAGAGGCCAATTCTGAAAGGCCAGAAGACATTGTTCTAACTTACGCTGTTGAACCATTTTTCTTGATCATGTTCTCTAATTCCTTACATTCCAGAATGTTCAGTGGATTTCTAATAAACTCTCAAGATGAAGAGGAATTGATTATTGTTTGCCTGAAATCTTGGCTCGTGTTCATCTTATTAAACAAAAAAATAGGCAGGACTGGAGCAGTAGGACAGTGGGGAGGGCACTTGCCTGGCTCAAGGCCAACCTGGGTTTGATCCCCGGTCACCACCAGAAGTGATTCCTGAGTGCAGAGCCTGGAGTAACCTCCTTAGCGTCGCTGGGGATTGCTCGAAAACCAAAACCAAACAAAAAATAGGCTCCGTAAATGCCCACCAGTTCTGCCATGGAAACTGGAAAGCTCTTGTTTGCCACTGGGTCCTCGGGCAGCTCCCCTGAGCAGTGTGCGCTCCCGAGTCCTGGTCGTCCGTGCCAACTTGAGTGTCGTCTCCTTCCTGCTTTTGATTTGTGTCTGGGCCACACCCAGTGGTGCTCAGGGCCTGCTCCCAGCCCTGTGCTCCTGGAGCCATGTGGTGCCGTCCGGCCTCCCGCTCGCAGAGGCCGCACTCAACCTCTTGGGCTCTCTCCAGCCCCCGCCACTCATGCTCAAACATTGTTCAGTCCTTGCCTTGCTGGCATTGGCATCACCCAGCAGCGACGGGGCCTGTGGAGCCATTAGCCTAAGACCCACTCAAAGGCTGTGGTTTTGGGGGTGCTGCTGAAGACCTGGTGGGTTGAAGGGAAGTGGACAGTTTTTCAGGGAATTAGAGCAAACAGGTAGAGTCTCTGCCTGACTCGAGCGGGAGGCCGGACAATGCGTTTATTCAGTCAAGAGTGGCCTTTCTCCCTGTCTACATTCTCACTCTTCTCTCTCTTCCTCTTCCTCCCCCCACCCCTTCCTTCCTCTGCCACTCCTGTAGTGTTCAGGGTTTACTCCTGGTGGTGGCTGTGGTGCTCGCGTGCTTGCCAGAAGGCAGAGTTGGCGGTATTGCCATGTCCTTTCGCTTCGATGCTCACCAGGGTTGCACCCTGTTTTTGGTGCTTGCATATACCTGCCTTAGATTGTTGTTCTCTGTGTGTGTGGCCTCGGAGATTTTAATTCATGATCATATACTTCAGTTACTCAGCCCCTGCTTTGCTCCTCTGGGCCCTAAAATTGTTGAGATTTCTGAGTCGGGACAAGTGATTAGGTGTGTGTGTGTGTGTGTGTGTGTGTGTGTGTGTGTGGTGTGGTGTTTGGGGCCCACATCCCATCGGGCAGTGTCGGTCTGTGGGGGGTCACCATGGGATGGAGCCCTGGCCTTGGAATGTAGAGCCTGCAGTGTGCTGGGCCTGGAATCACTCCTGACAGGCTCAGGAGACCCTCAGGGTGCTGGGGGCTAAACCTGGACAGGCAACCACCCAAACCACTGTACCATCCTGCCCGGAGATTTACCTTTTGATTGGGGCTGGAGTGTGAGAAATGTGCCCCAGCCCGCCAGCTCTTCTCCCTGGCCCTTCCTCAGCGTGCTTCCTTTTGTGGGGGTATTGAACCCCGGCTCTCACAAGGCACGTGCTCAGCCCTCGGGGCCACCTCTCTGGCCGCTGGGTGCTCAGCCCCAGTGCTGGTCCCCCCCGCCCACCAGGATCTGGCACATACAGGGTTGTTTCCTTGTGGTTGGCGCCCCACCTGGTGATGCTCAGGCTTCTCTTGGCTCTGCACTCAGGAATTAACTCCTGGTGGCGCTGGGATCCATCCTGGGTCAGCCGCTTCTTACGAGGCAAATGCTCCACGGGCTGTACTGTGGCTTTGTGTTTGTTTTGTTTGGGGCCACACCTAGCAGTGCTCAGGGTTCCTTCTGGCTCTGCAGTTGAGGAATCACTCTTGGTGGTGCTCTGAGGCCATGTGGGATATTGGGGATCAACCCTGTGTGGGCCGCATGCAAGGCAAACGCCCTCTGCACGCAGGAATCCCTCCTGGTGTGCTCAGGGGACCATATGGGATGCCGGGGATCCGACCTGGGTGGCCACATACAGGCGGATGCCCTTCCCGCTGTGCTCTCCTCCGGTCCCTTGCAGGGTTTCTGCATGTCGTGTTCATCTTGGGTCAAGCCGAGTCCCTCTCCTTGTGCTCGCTCTGTCCCAGAGCAGTGGTTGACGACCCTGCGGGTGGCTCCGTCCAAGTAAGTAGAGGCTCCTGCTAGTGCCCCCTTCTCACTGTCCGCTGGGAGTCAGGTTGGAGCAGAGATCAGTGAGCGGCCAGCCAGGAATGCCCCTGAAGCCATGAATCAGCTTTTGCCGTGTCCAGTCTCTGGTCTGGCCCTGTGTAGTGGTCATGGCCCAGGGTGTTGTCTGGCAGCAAGAGGTCGGCCAGCCCCAGATGCCTGCGGTGCTCAGGTCGTGAAACTGCCTTACATGGACACAGTCACATCGCATGGTCTGAAGAGTTACGGTTTCTGAGTGCAAAGCCAGGAGTGAGTCCTGTGCACTGCTGTGTGGCCCCAACACATCAAAACAAAGGGAGGAAATGGCTCTGTTGGGGCCGGGGCTATAGTAGAGCCAGTAGGGTGTTTGACTTACACGCAGCCGACCTGGTTTCCACCCTGACATCCCATACGGTCCCCCAGGCACTGCCAGGATTGATTCCTGAGTGCAGAGCCAGGAGCAACCCCTGAGCATCTTTGGGCATGGACACACCCCCCCCCCAAAAAAAAAAAAAAAAGAAATGCAAAAGAAATATGGTTGTATTTCTGTTGGTTTCTGTGATTTGAAGGGCAGTTGTCCGCGTCAGGCTCTGGGAGGAAGGTGAGAGGCCCGCAGCGGTCCCTAAAGGTTTGCTTCGCTGACTTAGGGGTGGCACATCTGTCCCTGCTGAGGGCTCACTTCCGGTGGGGCTCAGCTCTAACTCCAGTTCTGCAGATTGAACCGGGCTGTCTGCGCGGGCCAAGTCCTTGCCGCTGGGGTGGGGCAGGTTTATGGCGTAGGGGCCAGGGACTCTGACTGCACCTTTGCAGTTTGGGCCCCACACTGTGCTCTCGGGGTCACGCACTCCCCTGGCTTCGGGGCCGTGTGTGGAAGGAGCCGCCCGTGTCCACGGCTTGCTGGTATGTTGCTGTGGCAGAGAGGGGCCCAGTGGCTGCCCTGTGTTGAGGGAGTGGACTTTGTTCCCTGTTCCCTTTCTTGGGCCACGCCCGGCGGTGTGCAGGCTTACTCCTGTCTCTGCTCATGGCTCGCTCCCTCCCCACTGCCCTGCACTCCGTGAGGGGAGCTTTGTACTGTCTGTTAATTGGGGTTGCATCCCAGTCCCCTGGGGGCTTGTTAGCTGCAGTGTGGCGCCTGGAGCAGTTTGCTAACAGGCCCCCGAGGCAGTCAGCTGGCGACAGGTGAGGGAGGCTTCTGGCATTCTCTGGCCTTTGTCCAGTGACTGTGCAGCTTGTTTTTCAGTTGGGGCGCAGGGGCCCCACACCTGGCTGTTCTGGAGAGACTGTGGCAGTGTTTCTGGACACGGTGCTGCTGGGTCCTCGGCGACTCTCCAGCCCAACGCCGTGATGTAAAAAGCAGTTTGAATTTGTATAAATTTTGATTTGTTTCATATTTAATGTCAGCTTTCAGCAAAAACTCGCCTGACTGTTAAGCACAGAATGGTAGGTTTGCAGAGACAGGGCAGGTCTGAAGGACTGGGCTTTGTCCCTTGTCTGAGATACGACAGAGCAGCCGGTGGCTGGCTGGAGCCCCTTACTGACCTGTTACGGAGCAGGCTCATTCCTAGGGGAACTGGGTCACCATGAGGGGCTGAATGACTGTGATTAGGCAGGTAGGTTCCTCTCGCTACCGCCCCCTCATCTTCCCTCCCATTCTTCCCTCGACTCCGAGATGGCAGAGACTCATGGGGGAGGAAGCAGGGACAGTGCCAGGTGCAGCCGTGCCGCCCCGCCCCATCCTGTGACCTCACGCCACACCCCTATGCCCGGAGTCAGCAGCTTCCTCCAGAGAAGTCGGTGATGGGTGGGAGTCCCACGGCCAGGGAAGAGAGGCTGTGTCTGCCCGTGGCCCAGCCCGGTGGTCACCAGGGGCTGGGAGATGCTGGGATGTAACCAGGGCTTCGTACTTGTCCTTTTTTTCCTAATTTAGTCTATAGTAGGAACTAGCTTCAGGGCGTGTGGCTGCTTTGCATGGCCAGAGACCTGGGTCCAGCCCCGTGCACCCCACTGAGCAAGCACTGCCAGCTGAGGCCCTCAAAAGAGTTGTTTTTGTGTTTGTAGGCAAATAGGAAATGCCATTTCCATTTTTTCACTTTCGTTTCTGGTATTGTTTTTGCTTTGTTTGGGGGCCACACTGGTGGGGCTCAGGGTTGACCCTGGCTCACGCTCAGGCATCACTCCTGGTGGGTGAGGGGGCCTGTATGGGGCGATGGTGGTTTGAACCGGGGTTGGCAAGTTGCAAGGCAGGTGGGTCACCCCTGCTCCCCCTCTCCTGGCCGTGGCCCTCACCCCTGCTCCCCCTCTCCTGGCGTGACCCTCACCCCTGCTCTCCCCTCTCCTGGCTGTGACCCTTACCCCTGCTCCCCTCTCTGACCATGACCCTCACCCCCTGCTCCCCCTCTCCTGGCCGTGACCCTCACCCGTGCTCTCCCCTCTCCTGGCCGTGGCCCTCACCCCTGCTCCCCCTCTCCTGGCTGTGGCCCTCACCCCTGCTCCCCTCTCCTGGCCGTGGCCCTCCTGCTCCCCCTCACCTCCCCTGCATCCCATATGGTCCCCAGAGTAAGCCCTGAGTACAATGGGCGTGCCCCCAAACAAAGTCAGTAAACACAAATGCAGTGTTCCTGTATTACATGACAGAGTATTCGGTTTAGTTCTGGGGCTCAGTGGTGCTTAGGGGTTACTCCTGGCCCAGTGCTTAGGGGGTCAGTCCCAGTGGTGCTGGGGATCATCCAGGCCTTCAACATGCGAAGTACTTCTGTTGGAATAAATGTCGCTAGGAATGAGCTCTGTAACAGGAAGATGAGGGGATGCTGTTCTGTTGGATATAAGCGAGATCAGAGTCTGCGGCCGTAGGCGGGATGAGGACTCTAACGGTGTCGGAGTTGAGGGGAGCTAGTTCATGGCTGGTGCAGCGTCTCGGGCACTGGGAGCACGTGGCGTGCAGTGAGATGTTGGGTCACTCGGCAGTCTGTTGCAGAGTCATGCTGGCAGGGGCCAGGGAGAGAACACAGCGGTTAAGGCTCTTGCCTTGCACGAGGCTGACTCTGGCCGTTTGATCCTGCCCCGTATGGCATTCCCCCTTACCCTGCCCTGCCTCCCACCTCCTGACTCCGCTCAGGGACATGTGGGGCATCCAGGCGGGACCCCCCACCTGCAGCCATGTGTGCTAGCCCTTGGACCCTCCCCTGCCCGCTGTACTGACACTCCAGCCCATGACGAATGCTCCTTGTGGAAAGGCATGTACTGCTTAGGAGTGTGAGGGAGAGAAAGAAGGATGTGTGTTCAAGAGGGAGAGCAGGCTTCCCAGAGGGGGAGGAATGACCCAAATGATTTCTCTTTGCCCTCTCCGCCCCTCCCCCTAGTACTTTCGGGGTCACGCCCTTCTCCGGGAACATGCTAGGCTGAACCTTGGACACCCCATGCCGGCTGGGGGGCCAGAGTGCTGGCCACCAGAGCACTGAGGACGGAAAGGGGAACCGAGTATCTGTGTTGGCCTGGAGCACCGTGGAACTCCTCGGGACGCTAAGGACACCACGAACTGGGAAATCTTGGTGCGAACCCGCGCGCCTGCGTCTTCGAGGGCGTGAAGGGAGGGCAGGCTGTGCCTCCCCCGACGCCACCGCGCACACTCGCTTCCCGCGTCTCCCGGAGCCTGGGGCCCACAGACAGAGATGGAGTTGGGTGAAGGCCTGTTGGCGTTGGTGTTGCCGGCGGCTAGGGAGAAACTGAGGAGCTTGAAGGAAAGACCAGTTGGCTGTGGTGGTGTCTGCAGTGGCCTTTGATGGGAGCCGCGTCTCAGTGGAGGAGCTGGCTCCAGAGCTGACGTGCGGCCCTGGTGGGACTCGATCGCTGCCACGCTGGGCACGGCTGCAGAACACAGCCCTGGCTTCTGGGGGCGGGAGAGCAGGGGCACGACGCTGGCAGCACTGCGGCCCAGGGTCCTTGGTCCCAACTTGGTCTTCTCTGGTTCCATGAAAGCAGGAAACTGGGGCAGTGTGAGAGCAGAGAGGAAGCAAGATAAGAGACGGGGGCGGGGCACTGACTGGGGGGTCACAGTCCAGAATCCGAGTTTGCCAGGTACCGAGGCTGGGGAGTGGGCAGGTGTGGCAGAGAGAGGGAGATGCGATGTGGAGCCTTGGTGTCTGGGAGTGTGTGGGGGCAGCTTGTGTTTGTCGTCTGTTTCTGGGAGCTGAGTTATTACTTGATTTATGTATTTGGATGGTGTGTGACACTTTGTGACTCACCCTTTTCAGCTGCAGTGGCCCCAGGCTGTCGGGAGTGCTTTCATGACCTGCCTGCCTGCAGAGAGGAGCCAGGGGCACGGTGGAGACCCTGTCCCGGGCTGGGGGCACCTTGCCTCCTGTGCCACTGGCCTGGGGACAGCAAGCCCGTGAGCGGGGCTGAGCGCTTCCTGATGAGTTTCAGGCGTGCACTGTCCCAACCCGGGTCCCTCACCACGGTCTTGTGTCCCTGCAGCCCTCTCCACCTTCAGGCCTCCCCATCCTGCTCCCCTTTCTTTTCTTTCTCTTTTTTTTTTTTTTTTTTGCTTTTTGGGTCACACCCAGCGATGCACAGGGGTTACTCCTGGCTCTGCACTCAGGAATTACCCTTGGCGGTGCTCAGGGGACCATATGGGATGCTGGGAATCGAACCCGGGTTGGCCGCGTGCAAGGCAAATGCCCTACCCACTGTGCTATCTCTCCAGCCCCCCTGCTCCCCTTTCTCTTGCCTTTGGGCATTATTCATCCCTGGGGGGGGGGCGGTGAGGTGCTTCCCAGCCCAGCTGGTGGAGTGTGGCGGGGAGGACAGAGAGCAGCACCCGCCGGCCCCTCTGTCTCCCCTGAGGCCTGTTGCGCCTGCGCAGGAGAGAGGTTTACGTCGTCAAGAGTGTGGGAATGGCCTGTTCATGGACACTCCCTCGGAGGTTCAGCAGGTCTGAAATGTCTTTTCTATCCTTGAATTGATGCTATTTTGGGCTTTAATTTTTCAATTCTTTTTTGGTTTTTGGGTCACAGCCAGTGCTGCTTAGGGATCACTCCTGGCAGTGCTCAGGGAACCGGATGGGGTGCTGGGGATCAAACCCCAGTTAACCACGTGCAAGACAAGCACCCTACCCACTGTACTATCGCTCTGGGCCCATCCAAACTTATGTTCCTGGTTGCCTGGCATGTCATCATACTGGCCGAATTGAAATGAGGAAAAACCACATGTTGAAGAAATAGGGGTGCAGCGATGTGACTTAGTGGTAAAGTACTCACCCTGCCTCTACGAGGCCGTGGATTTGATCCCTAGCATAAGGGCGGGAAAAGGAAGAAGGAAGGACGATGGAGAAAGGGAGGGAGGGAGAGGATGGCGGGAGAAGGGGAAATGTGGAGGAAAGGATGGAAAAAACAAGCACTGCAGGGGCTGGAGCCATCGCACCACGGGGAGGGCGTTGACTTTGCACGCAGTTGACCCGGGTTCCATCTCCGGCGTCCCTTAGGGTCCCCTGAGCATCGCCAGGAGTGATTCCTGAGTGCAGAGCCAGGGGTCAGCCCTGAGCATCGCCAGGTGTGAGCCCAAAGGAAGAGAAAACGAACCAGGCTTGGCACTGCAGGGCCTGGTATTTGGGAGTGCCCGGCATTATTCCTGACCCTGCTGATACCCAGGGTCCGTACGTGGTGTCGGGGATTCAAGCCAGGGTCGCGGCCACTGAGGCGACTTGTCCCACGCCGGCGAGTCCAGCTGTTCTCACTGGCCTCCTCTCGGGTAGCTCACGGTTGGCCATTTGCCTGCTGGGAGCCCAGGGAGCTCGTCCTCACCGCGTCCTCACCCGCTGTGGGCGGTGCCTCTGGCTCTGCCGTCACTCAGGCGCGTGGGTGGGATCTCTCCTCCTTGCCTCTTCCCTTGTTATTCCCAAGGCTTCTGGGGGAATGTTTGCACCTAGTGATTAAGGAGCTTCACCTTCCTTGAGTCTTTGCCGGCAGCAAGGTTAGGAAGGAAAGCCTGGGCCACAGGCTCGCGCTGCCCCCGCGCAGGCGCAGGTTTGGCTTCTGGAAGCTCCTGAGCTGGGTAGAGGGGAGCCGTGGGCGCGTCTTTTCAGGAATGGAGAAAGTAGGGTTCGTGTCTGTCCACTCCCGTGCTGTCCCAGACATGCGTGGGAGCAGCTGGGCCTCGTGCTGGCCGTGTGTGAGGCAGGGCCTTCCCTGCTGCCAGCCATTCTCACCTGATTGCTTCCTCTGAGTGCTGGGGGTACCTGAGCCTCCATCCGTGTCTGCCTGCCAGTGCCTGGCACAGACTTGATTGGCACCTGGAAAGGGTGGTTCCCAGATATGAACCAGATTCCCAGCCATTTTACTGTGTTCAGGGACGACTCCTGGCTCTGTGCTCAGGGATCGCACCTGGTGGTGCTTGGGGGAACCACATGGAGTGCCGGGGATTGAAGCTGGGTCAGCCGCATGCAAGGCAAACTCCCTACCCACTGTACTATCTCTTCAGCCCTGGGAGCTGAACTTGGGTCGACCAGATGCTCAGGAAGTGTCTTCCGTGCCGTACTGATCTCTGGAACAGTTAGCTGTGCTAGGACTTACTCCTGGCTCTGCTCAGGGATCACTCCTGGCACGGCTGGTAAGACCATAGTGGTGCCAGGGATTGAACCCGGGTTGGGCGTGTGCAAGGCAAACGCCTTACCCGCTGTGCTATTGCTCCAGCCCCCCAACCCCCCTTTTTTAAAAAGTTTTTTTTTTGGGGGGGGAAGACACTCCATTTTGGAGTTGGCTTGGGTGCATAATTTCTCCTTTTGGGCCCCTCCCATCGTCCCCATCCTCATTTTCTGAATCTATTTGCTTAAAAACACCAAGGTTTGTTTGTGATAGGGGCTGGGGTTGAACGCAGGGCTTGGTGGTACAATGCTAAGCTTTGCCCCTCGTCCGTGAAGTGCTCCAGGAGCTTGTCCCCGCGCTGCTGTGGAGTTGAGTGGAGGTGTGTGCCCGTGTGCCTGTGTCCTTCAGGCAGACCTCAACTGGCACGGGGCACGGCGTGCCAGTCTGGCGGCCCCACATGGCCGAGGATGTCAGAGCAGCTCTTGCAGCTCGGGGCCGCCTGCTGTGTGGGGCTCTGGCTTCTGGGCCTCCCGGGCGCTACTTGGGACTGAGGTGTGGGAGTGAGAGCAGCTGCGGGAGTCAGACCATGGCTGTGAGGGCCGGGGGGGTGTGTGTGTGAAGAGATAGGTCCTTTCCCTTTTGTCTTCTGGCCACATCGGTTGGGCTCAGGGATGACTCCTGGTTGTGCTCAGGACCCTGTGTCATGCCAGGGATTGAAACTGGGTCACTGAGATGCAAGGCGAGCACCCTGTGTGCTGTGCTGTGTCCCGGCTCACGTGTCCCTTGTCTTGACTGTGGGGTGATACTCAGCTTCTTAATATAGCCTGATTCTTCTAGGCAGGAGCCACTTCATGTTTCTAGGATTTCTGTGAGAGAATAGCAGTACGGTGCCAACCCCGACAGACAGACAGACAGACAGACAGACAGCACCCCAGGCTCTGGAGAGCCTCAGGCGCACCTGCTGGGGCTTCTTCACTCCTGCAGAACTGCCATGGGGGAGTTCTGGGATGCTGGTGGGGAAGGGAAAGGGCTTCAATTAGGTCGGCGGAAAGTTCGCTCTCCTTCCGTGGGAGGCCTATTTAAAGATGCGGCGCGGAGGAGTCAGATGTCAGAGCCGTCCTTCAGAACGCTGAATGAGGGAGAGGGCGGCTGGTGGTCTCGGAAGGAAAGGCCCGAAGCCACGGCAGGGAGCCACAGTGGCAGACTAGGTGGGGCCTAGAACCAGGAGGTCACAGCCAGGCCACAGGTGCTTCGTGTCGGTGTGGTTCTGTGTCTCTGTGCTTTCATTTCAGTCACTTGATGGCAGGAGACAAAGCAACTGAAGCTCTTAATTGACAGAAAGAATACCAAATCTACCCCCCCCACACACACACCAGAGCAGCGTTTGAGAAGGACTGGCGTGTAGAGGGGCCTGGGCAGGGAGAACAGCCTGGTAAGGGAGAGTGCCCACACCCTTTCCCTCTGGGCGGCCGCTCCCCATGTCCCTGTCCAGAGCTTGCAAATGCATTCCCCACTCGCGTGTTTCAGGGCACGTTGTTTGGTGCTGGGGCTCATTTGGTCTTCTTGAGCTGGCTGCCTGCCCGAGGTTTGGGGGAGCAGTAAGAGGGGGAAGCTGAGCAGACACCCCTGTTGCCCCCAACCTTCTCACCCCTTGACAGGGGAGCGTGCTCAAGAGGCGGGTGGCACCTGGCGCTGGTCCTCTCTGAGGTTGGGGGTGTCTCCTGCCGGATGCATCGGTGCAAAGGAACATTCTAGTAACTGCTCTTGCTTTTCTTTTAAAATACAGACTCATGATTCTAAAATGAGAGTCGGGCTGGGAACGTGGCTCAAGGATGCCAGCTTGGCTTTGGTCACCAGCACTGTATCCCCCACCCCCTGTGGCTCCATAGTAAGATGAATGCGACTCAGTGAGAATGGCAGGGATCACTCCTTTGCACCCTGGCTGAGTCAGGCTGCTCCTGACCCCCGTCTGGCCCAGGCTAGTCACCGGCCTCCGGTTGCTCTCAGGCATCTCTGCTGCAGTTCTGTCGGCTCACAGTTGCGAGACAGGATAATTGCGTTGGGTTCCTGCGGCTTAATCAGATGCTGCCTGTGAAGCCCTTAGTGACGGTATCCGGTCTGGAGTGAGTGCCTAGCACACATTTGTGGTGGGTTGGAAATCACTTGAGCTACGCTGGAGTGATAGTACAGTGGGTAGGGCGCTTGCCTTACACGTGGCTGACCTGGGTTCGATCTCTGGCATCCCATATGGTCTTCCGAGCACCGCCAGAAGTCATTCTGAGCGCAGAGCCAAGAATAACCACTAAGCATCGCGGGGTGTGACCCAGAAGGCAAAAAAAATTTTTTTTTCATTTCAGTTTTTTCCTTTTTCCTTTGACATCCTTTGTGGATGAGCTGGGGGATTTGGGCCACATCCAGCAGTGCTCAGGGCTTACTCCTTACTTAGTGCTTAAGGGTTGCTCCTGGCAGTGCCCCAGAGGTCTTAGGGTGCTGGGAATTGAACCCAGGCCTCCTCCTACACGCAAAGCCACACACGCAAAGCTATGCACGTAGTCAGGTGAGTCAGCTCCTGGCCCCTCAGCTCTGTACTTTAAATTATTTTTAAGATGAAATTTTATGTTTTATTAAACACCATGATTTAGTTGGCGTTTTTTTGTTTTGTTGTTTGTTTGTTTTTTGGGTCACACCCAGCGATGCTCAGGGATTACTCCTGGCTCTGCACTCAGGAATGACTCCTGGCAGTGCTCAGGGGACCATATGGGATGCTGGGAATCGAACCCGGGTCGGCCATGTTCAAGGCAAATGCCCTACCCGCTGTGCTGTCGCTCCAGCTCCCCTAATGTAGTTGTCTTAAGTGCTCAGTGTTCTAACAGTAGTCTCACCACCGGTGTCCCCACTCCCCACCCCTCCCCCAAGCCTGCCCCCTTAGCAGCCTGAAAATGACTTACTTCATCTTGCTTTTCATAGTGTGTATCTCAGATGGTGTTGCTGAAGCTGTTGTCCCGGGATGTGCTGAGCTGCCCTTCGAGGGCCCCCACACAGCCTTCCCTTCTGTTCTGCTGTGCTCCTGCTGGGCTGTCAGCACTGCGAAATCGGGAGTGGTGGTGAGGCCGCGTGCACTCCAGGGGCTGGGAGCCTGGCCCTTGTGTGTCCAGCCCCACCTGAGAGGCCTGGCGTCTCAGCCTGGGGCCGAGGCTCTGGGACACCCAGCAGTGGCTTGTAAGTTTTGAAAAAAAATTAGAGGTTTGCGGCCACACCTGATGGTGCTTAGGGTCAATTTCTGGATCTGTGCTCAGAATCGACCCCTGGCAGTATTCGGGGACCATAGTGGTGCCAGGGATTGAACCAGGGTTGACTGTGCAAGGCAGGTGCCTTAACTCGGGCACTATCTCTGGCCCTCAGGATTTGCAACACTGTTTTTGCCAGTGCTCAGGAAGTGCAGTTCCACAGGTGCCGAGGTCCCTCCCACCTCACTCTCGGCTCACCTGTCCCAGACTTGCGTCTCTCAGCAGGTCGCGGGATCATCTGGCTTTTGTCCTTTTCTCTTTGACTCACTTTGCTCAACTTGACCCCACCGATTCCTTCTATGCAGCAGTGAACTGGGGGTTTTCATTGTTCTTTTCCAATTTTTTTTAAAGTATTTATTATTTATTTATTTATTTATTTATTTAATTTTTTTGCTTTTTGGGTCACACCTGGCGATGCACAGAGGTTACTCCTGGCTCTGCACTCAGGAATTACTCCTGGCAGTGCTCAGGGGACCATATGGGATGCTGGGAATCAAACCCGGGTCGGCCGCGTGCAAGGCAAATGCCTTACCCGCTGTGCTATCGCTCCAGCCCCTAAAGTATTTATTTTTAATTTTTTTATGTTTCAATGAATCACTGTGAGGTACAGTTACAGACTTACAAACTTTTGTGCTGCCAATGATTGTTTTTTCCCTCTTTTGCTGTTTGGGTCACATCTAGTTTTGTGCTCAGGGATCCCTCCTAGCAAGCCTGGGGAACCATACGGTGTGCTGGGGATCAAACCCAGGCTTGATGCAAAGCAAGTAGCCTACCTGCTGCACTATTGCTCTGGCCCCTTTTGGAGGAGTTGTTGGTCGTGCACTGGGGGTGGGCTGGGGGCTCTTACACTGGCGCTGCTGAGGACTGAGTCCTGGCTCAGTGCTTAAGGGCTGAGTATTGTCACACCTGCCGGCCAGGCCTTTGTCCCTGTCCTGAGTCCCCTCGCAGTCATCTTCTCGCACATCTGAGCAGTGTTCCATGGTGGGCAGAGAGGGCGCTATTATGGGCACTTGTTTCCAGATCTTGGCTCTCGTAAGGCCTGGGAATGTTTTTCCTCTTGTTAGCTCCCAAGCAGTTAAGGTAGATTAACGGGAAAGCTGAGGGGCGGAGAGCTGAGTGGTGCAGGAGGTGACTGCACTGTCGGTGCGCTGGCCCTGCCCCTGGTCCCGTTCCTCCGGCACTCCCGAGAACAGCCCCTGAGCAGCCGTAGATATGACCCCAAATACCACCCACCCCCTAACACCGCCGGGTGTGGCCCCAAAACAATTAGAACCCCATGAGTAACAAAAATACAAGCTTACGTACTGGGGTGAAGTAGCTGGGACTCTGATTTGAGAAGGTCTCGGGGCCAGGAAGACCGCTCGGCCCGCAGAGACTTCCTTATGTCAGGCCCTGGGCTGAGTCCCACTCCCAAAATATTCTATCATTGTCATCCCGTTGCTCATCGATTTGTTCGAGCGGGCACCAGTAACGTCTCATTGAGAGACTTATTGTTACTGTTTTTGGCATATCCAATATGCCCAAAACATTAGTTAAAAATAAAAGTAAATTTTTACAGAAGAGGGACTTACAAAACTTAACTAAATTTCTTCTGCTTTCTCCAAAATGCCATCTTTGAATAGGGCCCTGGGTGGGGTCTTGGGGACCAGGCGGCTCCAGTGAGGTTTCTGGGGTGGGCTTGGAACCCTCTGGGCATGTGCTTCACCACGTGGCTCCCCCTCCCCCCTCCGCCTTGTGTCCGTTAAGGGTTTAGACAGGCCGGGGTGCTGGCCGTGGGTTCACCCCCCCTGGGGCACTGACTTTGAGAGAGCGTTTGGCCACCTCCTAGAATGTCTTGCTTTTGGAAATACTCCCTAATATTTCTAAAGAATGCCGGTGAGATGTCGTGTTTTTTTTTTTTGTAATTCAAGTTGTTCAGGGCGGGATTTGTCCCGCCTGGTGTTGCCCAGGACTTATTCCTGACCATGCTCAGGAGTGACCCCTGTGGACGGTCCCCCGGAAGGCGTCTGACCTGTACTACCTCTGGCCCCCTTTCGGTTTTTTTAAAAAAGTGTTGTTGTTGTGTGCTGTGTGTTGAATTTTGCTTGTGTTTGGGGCCACACGGGGCGGGGGTGCCCAGGAATTAGAGCTGGCAAGGATCGGGGGCCCTCTGGGGTGATGAGCCCGCTGGCCGGCCCGGTTCGCTCTGCTGCTGCGCGGTGTGTGGCTCTGCCCGGTGCTGGCGCCCCGGAGCTGCTGGCCCTGGGAAGTGGTTCCGGAGTTCCCTTTCCTTTAGCAGAAGCCCTCCTTTCCCGCCAGGGGGTTTCAGAAGCCCAGCTGTGGGTGGGCACGGGGGACGCTGATGGGTTGGGAGGTGTGAGCACCCCTTTTGGGTTTGGGGTCACTCCCAGCAGTGCAGGACTTACTCTTGGCTTTGTGCTCACGGACCAGTCCTGGGGGGCTGGGGGAACAGTATGTGGTGCCAGGTCCCAGATAGTAGAAAGTCACTGTGTCATATTATAAAGGGGCGGGCTCACCGCCCCCCACAGCTCATTGCTCCAGACACCCTCTTTTTTCCCCCTCCAGTGCCCAGGGCTCCTGGTGGGTCTCAGGGGAGGAATGGGCTGGGCCCAAGCAAGGCGAGCACCTTCCCCGCTCTCTCCTTGTTACTGTTTCTGGCAGTACTCGGGGCTTCCAGAGATCACTCCTGGTGGGGCTCCGGGACCCTCTGGCTTCCAGGGGTCTAAGCCAGCTTGGCTATGTGCGAGGGAAGCGCCCTACTGGCCTACCACCTCTCCAGCCCTGCAAAATTTTAACTTTTTGAGGAATCACCAAACTGTTTTCTTCCACACTCACTTATTGCCAGAAAAATATGCGCTTCCTTATAACATAAGCAGTATAAATCAAAAATAAAAATATTTTGTTAAATAAATACCTTAGAATTTGCAGTTCAGCTGAGGACATTGTCGTTGGCCAATTCCTCTCCTGCTGCCAGACTGAGTCCATGGACAAGCTAGTGGGTTCATCAGTAGGCTGAGGAACCATGAATCACCCCCAGATGATGGTGGGGTGGGGTTTGCCCAGATGGGCTCAGGGGTCACTCCTGGTAGGGCTCTGAGGAGCCTAGGGGTGTTGGGGACTGAACCCGGCTTGGCAGTGTGGAGGGAAAGTGCCATGTCCACTGTGCTCTCTCTTACCCTAAAGGGATTATTTTTAGATTTGGGTCCACACCTCACTGTATTTGGGGCTTGGGGACCATTTTGGGTGCAGGCGCCCTCCGGAACTGTTTTCTTGCCCTTCATAGCGGTTTTCCAGGGAGGTTACCAAAATGTCTGTAAGTGTCTGAAACTCTGCTTCGGCGGAAGAGCAGCAGATATTTCTGAAGAAATCTGGTATTGAACGTACTGGTGCTGACTGCATTGGGGAGGGGAGCGTGGAACCTGCTGTGTTTGATCTTGCCGTGGTAGAGACTGGCCCGAGGGGCTGTACCAGGAATCAGGCTGCAGCCCAGTTCCTGCTGCAGCCGAGTGGCGGAGACCCCTGAGGCCATGCCCTGGGCAGCAGTCTGGGTTACAGCCAGCGGGACGCTTGCCCAGCGCTCACTTCCCAGACCCTCTAAGGACATTTTTTTGGAGGAATGGCGGTGGGGGGCACACCCAGGGATGCTCAGGGATAACTCCTGGCTCTGTACTCAAGAATCACTTCTGACGGGACTTGGGGGACTGTGTGGGGTGTTGGGGATTGAGCCCAGGCTGACCGCCACAGGGAAGTCCAGCGCCCCCCTCCTGTGCATCACTTGGTGCCTATAAGGATTTTTTAAAGAAATTGAGAAAGATACTTTCCCTTCTCTCTCACTGAGAACCTCATTCTAAGCTGATAATAAGTCCTAAGTGATTCTGGGCAGCAAATGCTTTTGGGGAAGACTTGGGCTGAGTGTGTGGAGCTGTGTCCGCCCTCGTGCAGTGCGGATGGGCCTGGTCTGATTGTGGAGCTGTGTCCGCCCGCGTGCAGTGCGGATGGGCCTGTTCTGAGTGTGGAGCTGTGTCCGCCTGTGTGCAGTGCGGATGGGCCTGTTCTGAATGGAGCTGTGTCCGCCCGTGTGCAGTGCGGATGGGCCTGTTCTGAGTGTGGAGCTGTGTCCGCCCGCGTGCAGTGCGGATGGGCCTGTTCGGTCTGAGTGTGGAGCTGTGTCCGCCCGCGTGCAGTGCGGATGGGCCTGGTCTGAGTGTGGAGCTGTGTCCGCCCACGTGCAGTGCGGATGGGCCTGGTCTGAGTGTGGAGCTGTGTCCGCCCGCGTGCAGTGCGGATGGGCCTGGTCTGAGTGTGGAGCTGTGTCCGCCCGCGTGCAGTGCGGATGGGCCTGGTCTGAGTGTGGAGCTGTGTCCGCCCGCGTGCAGTGCGAATGGGCCTGGTCTGAGTGTGGAGCTGTGTCCGCCCGCGTGCAGTGCGGATGGGCCTGGTCTGAGTGTGGAGCTGTGTCTGCCCGCGTGCAGTGCGGATGGGCCTGGTCTGAGTGTGGAGCTGTGTCCGCCCGCGTGCAGTGCAGATGAGCCTGTTCTCTTTCTTTTGCAGACTATTTTACATGTAGTGGAGACCAGACCAGAAGCACTTCTGATTAAAGGTAATTTTGTTGTATGATTCTGATTTAGTCTTTAAGGTATATTTAAATTTCTGTTTGGTTTGTGTTTTGCTTTGTCTTTTCGACCACCCCTAGTGGTGCTCAGGGCTTCCTCTTGTCCTGTGTTGGGGAAACCGCATGGGGCGGCGGGAGATGAACTTGGTTAGGCTGCATGCAGGGCGAGCACTTTATTTCCTGTACTACCTCTATGACTCCAAGTACATTTAATTTTTCATACTTTGCTTTTTATGGTGCTGCAGATCAGATGCCTGGCCTCACCAGGCCGACCACGTGCTTTCCCACTGAGTTACAGCCTGGCCTGGCCAAGTTGCCTTTTTTTTTTTTTTTAATTTTTTTTTTAAGGATGAAGCCATCTTCAGCAAGGATGAAGATCCAGGGGATTATGGTTTGAGCGGAAAACAGTTGGAAAAGAATTTCTCCAACTGTTCTACACATTTCAAATCAGCAGAGCTCCCCCTCCCCCCCGCTAAATCTTACGTGGAATATCTATAGAAAATGTAAAAAGATAAGGTCAGTGACTTAGAAAAACATTCCAACATGTTATTATTGGCAGGGACATGTATGTGTGAGGTCCTGAGTTGGCCCCAGCACTGCTGTAGACTAACAGCTTCATCCCTGTGGCCGGCCACAGCAACAGGGAGGGGTGAGGCGGAGGCACTCTTGCTATTCTCTGTGCTTGTGGAATTGTTTTAGATGCAAGTGAGCTTCGTCTGAGAGACTGGGCAGGGGACAGGGCCTTCCGGCACTCCAGTGGCTCCCACGAGCCCCACACTTGGGGTCACTCTGGGTGTGACCCCAAAATCTGAACAACAAATCGAGTCAGCTCAACAGAATGAGTCAGGTGCTTTGACAGGGCTCGGGGAGGCGGGATTGCCAGCACTGACAGAGAGGCCAGGAAGCCTCAGGGAGAACAGACCCAGGAGACTTGAGTTAGGCGAGAATTCCTAAGTTTGCCGGGCCTAAAATGGCAAGCATTTTACATTGAACCTAATTTTTTTTTTTTTAATTTAGCCACTGTGAACTACGGAGTTGGTGTTCAGCAGCAGTCCCTTCCCCACCGTCCACTCCCTCTGCCTGTGGGTGGCCCTGTTATCCTCCCACCCGCTTGCCTGCCTCTGTGATGAGCTTTCTGTTTAAATAGGTATTCAGTGCTGTGGCTTACAGAACTGGCTCCGGTAGGTTTCATGCGTGATGTTTTAGTGCCTTTTACCTTTAGCGCCTTTTACTGCCCTGTTGCTCTGTCGCCTACTTCCTGACCAAGGCCACTTCTGGTGTTCATTGTTTCCCTTGCCTTCGGGCTTTTGTTCTCCCACTTCGTATCCTGAATGTGAGAGGGATCCTTCTGTGTTGCTCTCTCTCCCTCTGACTGACTTCCTTAAGCGTGATACTCTCCAGATCCATCCATGGAGGGCCAGAATTGCGTGATTCCATCTTTCCTTCTAGCTGAGTGATAGTCCACTGTGTATATGTACCACGGTTCCTTTATCCAGCCGTCTCTTCTTGGGCACTTGGGTTGTGTCCAGGTTCTGGCTGCAGTGAACACAGAGTGCAGAGGGCTTTTCTGCATTGTGCCTTTAGACCCTTAGGAGTACACTCCAAGAAGTGGAATTACTGGGTCAGATGGGCGCACAGTTCCAGGTTTTTTGAAGATTGGACTGGTTCACGTTCCCTTCAGTGGGGAATGAAAGTCCCAGTCTCCCCGCATCCACTGGTTGTTCTGTGATGAAGACAGGGTGGGGGTAGGGGATTCACGTCTTTCAGATAACTATTCCAGGACATAGAACTCTGCCTTCCGTTTTTGTACAGCGCGTCTTGGATAGGCACTTCCTCGAGGGTATGCAGCACTGGTTTAGCCACATGAGACCTCGGCAGAATGACTTGGGCCTGGGGGACTATGTCTGCCCACCCTCAGGTGGGGAGCCGGCGCCTTAGGGTCACGGCCACGTGCGCATCAGTAGGAAAGGACTTAGAATGTTCCAGAAAATGACAAGAGTGTAGGAAAGCAGATCTCAGTGGAGGGTGGACCTAGGGGCCCTGAGGAGCCTTGCAGTGGGAATATCACGTGGATGATGGATATTTTCATGTTTATTTTCTTTGGGGGCCGCACCCAGTGGCTTGTGCCTCCTCATGGCCCGTACTCGGGTTGTTCCCTGGAGTGTTTGGGGCCATGCCGTGCCAGGGGTCAAACCCAGCCCTCTTGCATGCAAAGTGCACATTCACACCAGTGTTCTCTCTGTAGTTTCACTTATTGACCGTAATTGTGGTGAGGTTTCAGAGATGTGTGTGCCTGTCAAAATATGTTCAGTTCAGGGCAGAGATATGGGCAAGGGATGAGCAGCATGTGTGAGACCCTGGGCTCTATCCCTAGGTATTAGATCACATGCCACATACATAGAAATAAGGAAATTAAGGTGGTAGAGCACTTCCTTGCTTGTCTGCAGAGTTATAAAGAAAAAGGAGAAAAAATGGAACAGGATTCATGCTGTACAAAGTGGACTCTTACCCTCCTTATCCAGCTGAAGACTGCTTAACTAAGGGACTTCACTTCTCATTTGAAATTGTATTGTGGGCAAGAGAGATAGTACAGCCAGTAGGGTACTTGCCTTACATGCTGCTGACCTGGGTTCGATCCCCCGCATCCCAGATGGTCCCGCCAAACCGCCAGAAGTAATTCCTGAGGACAGAGCCAGGAGTGACCCCTGAGCATCGCTGGGTGGCACCCCAAAACAAAAAAATACGTGTATTGTGGGCTGGACTCAATCTCAGGCACTAATAACGTTCCCAGGCTTCTCAGTAGTGAGTTCTGTGTACCACTGGGTGTGGCCCGAACACCAAAATAAAACAAAAACTGTATCAGAAGGAAAAACTTTAGAGAGTAGATCGTGAGGGCAGAATGTTAAAATATGTACAACCTAATCAATTAACTAGACATAGGTGTTTTCAAATAATGTAAACCTTTTCTATACTTTTAAATTTATGTTTTAGGTTTCCTGTCTTTTATGGGGGGGGTGGGTTGTTTGTTTGTTTTTGGTTTTGGGCCACCCCTGGGCTTACTCCTGGCGCTCAGAGATCACTCAGGTGAAATTCTGGGGACAGTGCAAGGCCAGCGCCCTCCCCACTGTCTGCTGCCGGCCCTGCGGGCGGTGTAGCCAGTTCAGGCTCTCGTTTACCACGTGATCGCTGGTGCCTGAGGTGCAGGGTGGCTGGCTAGGTGGGCTTGGAGCCCGCGGGGATGGAGTGTGGGAGAACGAGGGCGCCCTAGGCTTGGCTCTGGCTAATTTTAGGGGGGATGTGTGTGTGGCAGGGTGAGCGGAGCACTGTCACCTTGCCGAGGCCCATGCAGTGCTGGGGTCTCCTCTCTGGCAGCATTGGCCTGAATCGGGACTGACATGGGCCTGGGAATGACATTTTATAAAACCGGTAGAGGAGTCAGAGCGATGCTGCCGTAGGCAGGGCGCTGGCCTTCACGTGGCCAACCAGGATCCCTGAAGCTTCCAGGAGAGGTCGTGTGCCGTCAGGAACGCCCCACACACAGACTGGAATGTAAAAGATGAAAGCGCAGGTGGAGTTGCCGTTGGCCCCCCGAGTGACGGTATTGGTGAGAGGTGTTCTCAGAGAGGCCCGGGACGCCCCCAGTGTGTTGTGCGAGCTGTGGAGTATGGAAGGGTTTCCTGAGCCCCGGCGGGTGTAGGCCAGTGGGCAGATGTGGGGCCCTCAGCAGGGCCAGTCTTAGTGGTTAAGCTGGCGAAGGCGCCGCGTCAGCACAGCCAGGGCTTAGTGGGACTTGGCGCGGCCGAGGGGCCCAGCCGCCTGGTGGGAGGGTTCCAGAGGCGCCGAGATCGAGTGAGAAGTGCTTCTTTCCATGTAAGTATGGCTTTAGATGGGCAGTCTCTGGCAAAATAAGAAAAACTTGTACTGGGAAAGCAAAGAGAGATATTGCCAGTAATTTTTTAAATCGAAGAATGTGGGATTATGGGCCAGAGCTATAAGAGGGTGCTTGCCTTGCATGCTGCTAACCAGGATTCAGTCCCCGGGGGCCCAGACGCGCCCCTGAACACTGCCAGAGTGATTCCTGAACACAGGAATGACCGCTCAGCATCGTCGGGTGGGACCCAGAAAACAAAAACAAAAACGTGGGATATAGCCATTTCAGATATGCCTCATTGGAAATGCGGATATAATTTAACAAAAATGCTCTGTAGTGTTTTAAAGTGTCATTTTGTACTTAACTGTTTACACAAATGTTTTAATTTAAATATGATTTATTTTTTTCCAGATTTTCACATGTTCTTTATCATTCTTAGTAATCTGTAATACTTCGACCAGTGATAATTTCATGTGAAAACGATGATCTCACAGTAAGAGGTGGCATTCCTTCCAGGCAGTGCCCACAGTCCCTGGGCGTCCGTCCTCCTGGTGACTTGGGGCCAGACGGGGAGACGGTGCCCGAGAGCTTTGGGCAGGGACCACATGGTGCTGGGGACTGAACCAAAGCATCCCTCTTACCCCTGTACTTTCTCTCTGGTCTCCAACTAGATTCTTAAAAAAAAGAAAATAAAAGGAAGAGAGTTTTGTTGTGCTTTTTGGGCCCACTTGGCGGTGCTCCAGGCTGACTCCTGGCTCTGGGCTCAGGGATCACTCTTGGCAGGACCTGGAGGGACCACCTGGGGTGCCAGGTGTTGAACCCCAGTCAGCATGGTGAAAGGCAAGCCCCTGGCTTGCTCTTCAAGCCTGTCTTCCATGTAACACATTGCTCACTTGTTTGTCTCTATCTTTGCCTTTTTTTATCCCGTTTTTCCCTTCCCTCCTCATGTTTTCCTAGGAGAGTTATATTCAAGAAAAATGGCATTTTTTCACCACCACCTTCCAAAATAGTGCCTTATCCACGTACTATCTCTCTGACCCCCAACTAGCTTTGTAAAATAGAGTTATGGAGAAAATCAAGTAGCTCTTTCTTGGTTCCAGGCTTCAGAACACCCTGTTATATTGTGTGTGTGTGTGTGTGTGTGTGTGTGTGTGTGTGTGTGTGTGTGTACATATTAGAACTGTAATCAATAATGTGTGAAACCAAAGCCGCTCCACCATTCCTGTCTTTCTCCAAAAATAACACTGTTAACATTTTCTCATATATACAGAAAAGATTGCTTACATGAGCGTAGATGTTTCTCATTGTGTACAGAAGCGTCGCTTTTCCTGCAGCGCTCTGGGGCTTGTTTGTTTCAGCTGCATCTCCTCAGGACTGGAGCCTTCCCAGGCAGTGGGAACCGGGAAGTTGCGTGCTTCCTGTTAGCTCCCACGGCGTCTCTACCCTCCGCACAGGATGACTGTGGCTCCCTCTCCCTGTCCACCCTCCAGGGCGGTTTCTCCCGCTCGGGGGCCTGATGCTGTCCCTGTGCCAGACCCTCTCTGGTGCCGGGCAGGCCGCAGGTCCACGCTGAGAACCCTTTGTAGATCGTTCACCCGTGAGAGCTCTTCCTCAGCTTATCCTTGTTATTCGCTTGCTTGGGGCCCACAACCAGTGCTGTGCTCATGTCAGTCGGGAGGTGCCTGGGGACGGCCCTGTGCCCGTGCAGCATGCACACACATGTCCATCGACCTCTCGCTGATCTAGTTTCTTTTTTTGGCTTTTGGGCCACACTCATCTGTGCTCAGGTCTTACTGCACCCAGGGGTTACTCCTGGCCGAGTTAGTGGCCCATATGGGGTGCTGAACCCAGGTGGGCCACGTGCAGGGCAAGCGCCCTCCCTGCTGCGCTTTCTGGCCAGCTCCCATTCTCTCCTCTGGACCATTGTACAGCTCCAGTTAGGTCTTGCAACATCTTTCTCTTCATTGCGGTCGAAACAGGAGCCCTCGGTGGGGTCCAGCCTCACTGCGTGCTTGCCTCGGCCAGTGCCACTGGGCATTCAGTCGCAGGCCTCCGGGTGTGGCGCTGCTGAGAGCCAGCGGGACTTCCTGGGGCTCTTGTTGGGGGCAACTCTAGGATCCCGAGGCCCACAACGCCAAAGGCCATGCTCATAATTCATCATGACTGATGAAAAGAAATGCACCTGGCTGGCTTTCTTTGTGAGTCAAGATTGAAGTCAGTGAGTGCGGGAAGCATTTTTGCTTGAATTTTGTAAATAACTGAATTAAGTGAGCTTCTAATTTTAGGTTTTGAGGAAATTAACTTCTCCAGATAAAAGCAGAATAGCTGGGGGGGCTGGAGCGATAGCACAGTAGGTTGGGCATTTGCCTTGCACGCAGCCGACCTGAGTTCAATTCCCAGCATCTCATATGGTCCCCTGAGCACTGTAATTCCTGAGTGTATTCTTGAGTGTAGAGCCACGGGTAACCCCTGTGCATTGCCAGGTGTGACCCAAAAAGCAAAAAATAAAATTTGTTGACTAAAATGAACCATTTAATTCAGTGTACCTATGAAAATTGTAATTGTAGTTTCTTCGCTGATTTTGCAGAGATTGTGTCCTAGATTCTCTGATGTGGGAAGGGCGTTTGCCTTGCATGCGGCTGACCCGGGTTCGATTCCCAGCATCCCATATGGTCCCCTGAGCACCGCCAGAAGTAATTCCTCAGTGCAGAGCCAGGAGTAACCCCTGTGCATCGCCGGGTATGACCCAAAAACCAAAAAAAAAATAAAAAAGTACCCCAAGTGTGTGGCAGAGAATCCCGAGTGTAGGGACAGGGCTCAGGAGCACACCCCTGCCTCCCCTTTTATAGGCTCTTCTGCTCTGGGCTCTCCTTGGGCCACACATGGGTGGTCACACTGGCCCTGTCCAGCCTCTGTGCTGAGTGATGCTCCACGCATGTTGGGGTTGGCTTGGCTCCTGAGCTCCGGGGACAGGGACCGTGGGCAGAGGTGTGATAGGAAGCAGTCCTATACAAGGTCTTGGGGGGCAGGTATCCTTAGCTCTTGTTTTCCTTGGGGGGGGGCCACACTCGGTGGTGCTCACGGTTTACTCCTGGCGCTGCTCTGGAGTTAACTCGAACCCGGGTTGGCCTCACTTGCAAGGCAAAGCCCTGGCCACTGTGCTGTCATTCCTGTCCCTCCACTAACTCGGAACTTGTGGTTCGGGTTTCGGTTGTTCCAGCAGCCCTCGTTTCGTGCAGAGCAGGCTTTATATGCACACCTGTGCAGTGGCACTTGGGCCTCTCCCCAGGTTTCTTGGGTCCCCGAAATTGTAAACGATTAATTTTTGGGGTATGTGCTTGTGACTTACACAAAGTCTAACTTGTGCAGAATTTCCTGGTTTATTTGCATAAAAAAACATAAATTTGGTTTGCTTGTGGGCTAATTAAATAAATTTAAATAATAAAATATTTAAACTTGTGTATTTAGGGGGGGCTGTACCTGCCAGAGCCCATGTGAGGACTGGGTCTGAGCTATACCTTTCTCTCGTTCCAGCTGCCTCCCCAGTCCCAGTCACCTTTGAGATCCTCACACTGTTCCTGACTGTGCTCAGGGGTGATCCCTGGCGGTGCTCAGCAGGACCCTGTGGGGTGCTGGGTACCCAGCCAGGATCCCCGTGTGTGAGACAAGCCCCTTAGCCTCAGTGGTGTTCCTTTTGACGAGCAGCGTGCGGGCTGCCTATGGGGGCTGGGGCCATGCTCCCACACCTGCGCAGACCAGGTGGTCGTCCAGTTGCCCACCTTGTGTAACACGTGCTGTCCGTGAACAGAGTCCTATGGGACGAGGTCATCGGTTAGGGGCACTGGGTGCCCCTGAGCTAGGGGCCCTGGGTTTTCTGGAAGCTGCCCTGCAGGTCTGTCTCAGGCTCTGGGTTCTGCTGGCCCCCTCAACCCCGTTAACACTTTGTGCCTGTGTCCGTTTCAGATCTCCGATTCTCTGGGACGGCAGTGACGAGCGAGGAGGTCAAAGATGAGCGAGCTTGACCAGTTGCGGCAGGAGGCGGAGCAGCTCAAGAACCAGATCCGAGTACGTGGCCGTGTGCTTGCTCGGCCCTGTGGTCCCCGCCCTGCCGGAAGTGATCCTGATGGCAAGCCAGCTTTAGGCCCAGAGTGGTCCAGAAACGGAAAGGGGGGAAGAAAAGTTCTCATCACTGGCCTAGGATGTACTGATCAGACTCAGATATTTGTCCTGGTGGATGATGTTTCAGGGTAGCGCTCTCTGAATATATGTAAATGTGCCCAGGGATCGATGCGGATTTTGGGTATTTCAGCAGGCTGTTAGCGAGAGGAGAGAGCACTCACTGCAGGTCGGTGACCGGTGGACTGCACCGTGCAGACCCCATCGCAGTTGGCCTCCCCCGGGTTAGGTGGGGAGAGGGACTGAGGGCACTAGCCCTCCGGTGTGGAATGGTGCTTGTTTGACACTGAGGACCTGCGGGAGCGCAGGCACTGTTTCCTTTCTCCGACTGTTACCCTGAGAGGGACGGAGGGAGTGGACAGGCCCGTCCGAACATGGCCCAGCTGGCGCTGTCCTTGATGAGGCACTTCTCTCTGGCCTGTCGGGTTCTGCCGGCATCAGATGCTCGCCAAGCAGTATTTTCTACACACTTCTGAACAGCCATTTAAGTTTTCTGAGTTCACCATAAGGACGGAGCTTAATTATGTTCTTCTGAAGCACTGGGTCTGTCTTCTGAAAATCTAATCTCGTGGGAGGGGAAAGCATCAGCATCATTTTACTTGAACTTCAGGGATGGACTTTTCTGAGAAATTTGCAGCCAAAGGGGAACCCAAAATAGCCTTTTACTGTAAGAATTCAGTATGGGAGCAGTGGCAAGATTGTACAGTGGGAGGGCATTTGCCTTGCATGCAGCCAGCCTGGGGTCAGGATCTGACACCGTCCAGTCCCCAGCCTCCTTATGAGGGAGCGACCTGAGCCAAGCATTTCCCACCCCAAATTAATTTTTTTATTGCTATTTTTGTTGGTGGCAGGGGCACATTCAGCAGTGCTCAGGGGTCGAACGTGGGTCTGTCACCAACTGTACTATCTCTGTGGGCCCCACTGGATGGGTGATGGAGGGGCTGTTCCCACCTCTATCCAGGGGTCTCTCCTGTGGTGCCCAGCTGACCAGGCCTCTATGTGTTCATGCTCCAGCCCAATGAGCCACACTCGGGCCCTTCCGCTGGGTCTTTGTGTATGTGTTGGTAACTATCTCCGTGGCTGAGGATTAGTTGGAACCACCAGGAGTGAGCCCTGAGCACACAGCCCAGAGCAAGCCTCTGGCAGCTCCAGGTGTGCACCAGAAACCGGCACAGGGCGGCCTCCAGAGGAACTGGGCGCACGTGTTTCCTTTGCGATGGCACCTGCCTCCCTGTGCTGCCCTTGTGGACAGCCGTGGTCGCATTGCCCGTCAGAAGATGCCATAGGCTGAAAACAGGTGTCCGTGGGGATTGCAAGATTGATTTTCTCGTAACCTTGAAGGTTTTGGGCACTTAAAGTTTTTAATTAGATTTAGTCTAGCCTTTATAGTCCTTACCTTGCTCTCCCAGTTTCCATGTAAGAAGGGGACACAGCGCATTAGCCGGAACTTTCCCTTGAACTTTGTTCTTCGCTCCAGACCTTTTGCAGCTTTCCGTGGATTTCAGCATTAATACTTGGTTCGGGGTAGAGAGAGTCACAAGGGTGCTTTGGGGGAGCCAGGAGGGAGCTCATGGCTTCATCCGTGTGAGGCAAGTGCGCTCAAGCCCCACGCTGTTCCCTCGGGGTCTCGAGGCTTCTCCTGACTGCGGAGGGCCCGGAGGAGGCAGGGAGCAGCTGGGGTCGGCTCACATCCCCCTTCTCTTTCTAATTCACTAGGATGCCAGGAAAGCCTGTGCGGACGCTACTCTTTCTCAGGTAAGCGCTAGGGCTGCAGGCCGGGCCTGGAGGGGTGGGGGGGGGGCGGGGTGGCAGCATCCGGGTTGGGACACGCCCGCGTGGGGTCATGGCCATGCTGGCCACAGGAGGGCCTGTCGCTCAGGCTTGGAGGCCTTTTCACCAGCTGCACCACAGCTGGGAGAACCTCCAGAAGAGGCTGGAGCTGGCTGGGCAGGCCGTCTCTGATGGGATGGCACAGGTGGGGTAAAGGGGGCAGGAATGGATGGGCAAGGAAGCGTGTCTCCTTAGCCTGCTCATGTACGTGGGCACAGACTCAGTGGGGTCAAATGAGACCTTCTAGAACAATCGCTGCACAGAATTCTCACACTAGAGACCAGACATGTGGAAAAGCCGCTACTGCGCTGCGTTCACTCGGTCCTTTGTGAATGTCAGCTCTTGATGTTGGACTGTCCACCAGTGTGGCCAGGAGCTCTGTGCCCTCGGCCTAGCCTGGGCTGGCAGGGCTGTGGGTGGGCAGGTGCCATGTCAGCTCAGCATTGAGGTCACTCACCTGCCACTCTTGTCTCCTAGATCACAAACAACATCGATCCAGTGGGCAGGATCCAGATGCGCACCAGGAGGACACTGAGGGGCCACTTGGCCAAGATCTACGCCATGCACTGGGGGACGGACTCCAGGTGTGTGGGCGCAGCTCCGCTCTGGTTTGGGGCTTTCTTGGGCAAATAGCCCGAGCTCCTTGGCAGTGCTTTACCCGGAAGAAAGGTGCCTGCACTGGAGCCAGCGTCACACGTCTGCCCCCTGTGCCTCGTGCTCAATTCCTGGCCGCTATGTGGGCTCTCGTGCTGTCTCTGGGGTGTCTCCTCTTTGCAGCCTGGCCAGAGGAGGCTTTGTGCCCCGGGGCACTGGGAAGATGGGGTAGAGTTGACTCTTGGCACGTGTGCGTGCCTGTGCTGTCATAGGCCCAGCAGGCCAGGGCAGCTGGCTGCCACCCTCCCTTCTCCAGGTGTGTTTGTCACCTCCCAGGCTCGAGGCCAGCAGCCTCTCTGCGTCCCTTCGCTTCCGTAGGCCTGTTCCTCCTTCCCCGGAGTGGGCACTTGTCCTCTGCAGGCCCCACCCTGTGCTCTTGGCTCTCCGAGTGTCTCTGAGTAGTATACTTTTGTGTCGGGGTTCTCTTTGTTCGTGAAATTGTCTGCTCTAGAGTGTAAACAGCTACGAACAAAGGATTCTATCTTTAGTTTGTTCTATACAGTATTCCATACAATTCCAAATGCAAATGAGAGCCAGCTCAGATCATTTTAATGAGCCCAGTCATCAAAAGGAGCTGGAAGGCAGATGAAAAGCAGACACGGAAGGGGGGCTTGAAGGGCCTTCCTGTCCGCGTGGTGACTGGGACTGCTGGCCTTGCTGCAGGTGTGAGTGCGGAGAGGGTGGAGGTGTGCATGGGCGGGAGGTGGCCTCCCTGCAGGAAGGAGGTGCAAGGAGTGCCGTCCTGCTGGCCTGGAGACTTTGTTCTCCGTCCTGGACTAACGAAGACGCAGAGCGGTCTTCAGAGGCCTGTGCTGGCCAGCGCTTCAGACCACTGAGGCACATTCTGAGAGCCAGGCGCATTCTTGGCTTTCACACCCAGAGCTTTCTGGAGTCACCCAGTTATGTAGAAGACTGTGGAGTTGTAGGGCTCAAACCTGGGTGCTCGGGCTTATTCCTGGCACCCTCCCCCTGGATTCTCTGCAGGTCCCTAAGTTCCTTGTTCCAGACGCACACTCTGCTGAGGCCATCTCACATTTCTGTCTCCAGGACGATTCTTGCCTGATTCACTGCACCCATTGTGACTGATCCCTAATCCTGCCAAAGCTCCCAGTGCTCCCGGCTGGCGCCGCTAACATGTCGCCTGCCGGAGGTTGATGTGGTGTGTTTTCGGCGCATTCATGCTTGTCCCGTATGGTGGTACAGTCCTGCAAACATGTTCTTTCCTTCAGTCAAAGCTTGAGGCCAGAGCTGGCCTGGCACGTGTGATGCTGGCTTTGCTCCAGGCCCTGCAGGAACCAGGGAAAACTCCCGGGCCAGTCTGTAGAGTTTGCCCCTCGGCTTGGGATTAGACATGTCCCCTCTCACCTTCGCGAGGATCAGTGTGCAGCTTAGCGCCTCCCGGCTCCTCAGCGAGTCAGCAGGTCTTAAGTCTCACAGGAGCCTCTGTAAGGTGACCCTCGGGGCCGCGTGTGCTGACGCTTTGCTCTGCTGCTTCACCACGCTGACGCCTGGAGCTAGTCCTTCGTGCTCCTCGGCCGCTTTTCCTTCCCAGTTAGCGCGTTTGCCTGTTGCTGCTGTTGCCTTGTTTAGTCTCTGGTCTTCACTGCACACAGGCAGGAGGAGGGCGCGCACACTCAGCCTCCACCAACAGCCCTGGCTGCTCGGGCTGGCTTTACCACGACTCTACCGTCAGCGCAGTCTGGGAAAGTTTCACGGCTTTTAGTGAGAAATGTCTAGAAACTGTTATTCCTTTGTATCTGGACTTCTGAGTGTCAGAGTGTCAGAATTTATGCGTGCCTACTTAGGCTTTTATTTGTTCATTTGTTTGGGGGCCACACCCAGCAGTGCTCAGGGATCACTCCTGGCAGGGCTGACATGTGGTGCTGGGCATCAAACCCGAGTCTACTGTGTGCAATTCAAACACCATCCTCGCCCCTGCCCCCCCCCCCCTCGGCCCATGCCCCTTACTAAAGGTGCGTTCGGCTTTCCTGTCAGGGTTAGTTGATGGTGAGAAACCCAGCACACGCAGGAAGAAGTTCCTTGAGTCAGGAAGAGGCTGTGAGTGCAGGTGCGGCCTGCATTTAAGATGTGCTTGCTGGGAACTGAGGCTCTCTGCAGAGTTTGCTTTGTTTTGTGTGGGGATTTGAGGGATTTGAATCAGACTCTTGTTGCCCAGGGGTGACCTGCCATTCTGGAGAACCAGACAAAGCAAGCACCTGAAAACCGTGCTCTTTCCAGCCCTCTGAGGTTGTTTTGGTTTTTGGTTTTTTCCTTCCCTGCTTGTCAGTCTACTCTAAGAATGAAGAAAAAGTTTTTTTTTGATTGTCTAAGCGAGCGTCCCTTTTCTCAGGTAAATGAAACGTTGGTGCACATGCGTCACCAGCTGCTATTGTCTCTGCGTTGCTGGGGACTGAGGCTGTGTCTGTCTCTTCCTTCCAGGCTCCTAGTAAGTGCCTCGCAGGATGGGAAGCTGATCATCTGGGATAGCTATACCACGAACAAGGTAGGGACACACTGCCTTCCCTCACACCGCCCGGGAAAGGGTGGGGCTGCTTTTGTTTCCCTCCTATGGATGGTTGTGTCTGGTTCTTGAGACACAGCAAGTGAACAGGACAGAACTCCATGAGCATGACCCATTATGGTTTGTCACCTAGTTATGGCACCTGACCCAGTTCGGTCCCCTGAACACAGCCAGCTGTGGCCCCAAAGACAAAGTAAAACAGTATTTAAATCCCACAGGCATAATTTTTAGGAATTTAGTGCATAGTTGTACTGAATGAAAACAGGCTGTCACTGGTCCAGGTATGTTTTGAAAGATGAACTTCATTGTATTTTATTGGAGATTATTCCATAATCATCATGGTAGGGGGGGCCAGAATAAAGACACTGCGGGGAGGGCGCTGGCCTGGGCACATGGCCAGCCCGGCTTTGATTCCTGGCGCCTTAGGTGGTCCCTTGAGTCCCTCAAGGATTGATTTGATACCTGAGCAGAGTCAGGACAGCCCTGAGCACAGCCAGGTATGGCCAAAAAGAAAAGGCTGTTTAAATATAGCTAAAATCAAGGGAGCTGTGCAGCAGATTTTTTTTTTTTTCCTTTTTGGGTCACACCTGGCGATGTACAGGGGTTACTCCTGACTCTGCACTCAGGAATTACCCCTGGTGGTGCTTAGGGGACCATATGGGATGCCGGGAATCGAACCTGGGGCAGCCACGTGCAAGGCAAACACCCTATCCGCTGTGCTATTGCTCCAGCCCCCATGCAGCAGAATTATTTTTAAATAGTTATTAAAACTAATTTGATACCTAGCTTGGTGGCCTGTGAGATAGTACAGGGGTTAAGGTGCTGGCCCAGTTTGGATCTTGGAACTGCTTCTGGTCCCGAGTACAGAGACCGGAGCCAACTCTGACTCCAGATGTGATACAACTGCCCCCCCCCCCCCCAATAAAGAAAATATCTGATTTGGTCATGTGAGTAGAAAGCCTTTGTTTGGGGTCGACAGACTGCGCACGTGTTTCTGCCTGTCCAGTCCCTGGCACTGACCCAGCCCTCTGGACGCCGAGTCTCTCGGCTTCAGACTGGGCAATGATGCGGCTGCCGGGGCCCACACAGATGGATGCCTCGGGTCAGCCGACACCAAGCTGATCATTGGTGCGGCCCCCGAAGACAACGGCGCAGGACAGAGCGTCCCGGTAGGAAACGCACTTGTGGAGCCCACAGCAGAAGAGTTTCAGACACCACTCCAGCAAAGCCCCTCGAACGTTGGGGTGTCTTTTAAATGAGTCTGGGCTAGTGCCTCTCTCTCAGTGAGGGAGTTGGACTCAAACTGTGTCAAAGCCTGCATCAGACTGGGGTCACCTTCTGTGCTTCAACAGTCGCCCCACGTGGCTGGACACAGTCTCTGAGGGTCAGCGATGGAATCAACAGTGCGCCACGCTTGGCTGGCATGGTCAGGCCCTGGGTTTCATTCCCAGCTCCGGAGGGGGAAGAGAGACAGACATTATAATCCTGGCTGTTATTTTTGTCTTGTTCTGTCACCCATGCAGCCAGTTGGAGAGTGGAAATGAGAGTTGGTGCCACTGTTGGTGCCCACCTGTGTGAGTTGGCGTCTTCTGTGCTTTTCCCTCAGGTCCATGCCATCCCCTTGCGTTCCTCCTGGGTCATGACCTGTGCATACGCCCCTTCCGGGAACTATGTGGCCTGTGGTGGTCTGGATAACATTTGCTCCATTTATAATCTGAAAACACGTGAAGGGAACGTACGTGTGAGTCGTGAACTGGCCGGACACACAGGTAATTTTCTTGTTAGCACTGTTTATTTCATGAGGTCAGGTGTAGTCATGGCCAGAGAGCCAGCATCAGGAAATGGGATCCACGTCCATCCTTGGTCGGCCTGGCCTGTGCAGCTCTGAATCCCCTGGGTGCCCCGGGCAGAGCTGCCCCACTCCCGGACCGTTGGCCTCCTTCACCCCCACAGTGCAGGACACCACTGCATGCATGCTTGTGCGGGGCTCTTTTCTCGCCCTGTGAGTCCCCTCTTAGGAGTGCCTGCTTGCCCGTCTGCTCTGCATGCAGCCGGGTCCCAGCCCGCCAGTCTCCTGTCCTTCGGAGAGACTCCACGTCGGCCCCTGTTTGTCCTTGCACTCCTCTTACCTTTGGGCTGCTTTCTCCTGAATTTCTTAGTGTTTTAGCTTCTGACTTGGTTTGGTTCGGGTTGGATTGGTTTTGGACCTGCACTGGTGGTGCTCAGGGGTACTCCTCCCTCTGTGCTCAGGAGTGAGCTCTGATGATGCTTGGGACCGTATGAGGTGCTGGGATTCGCACCAGGGTCACTGCATCCACAGCTACAAGCCAAGCAAGTGCCTTGTGGCTCTGACCCTAGTTGTGTAGCCTTTAAGTTGGCTTTAGCCTTTCTTCTTGTTCAGGCATATGCAGTGATCCTCTAAACTCAACCCGTTTGGTTTTAGCTACTTTCTCACTGTCACTGTTGTCCCGATGTTCATCAGTTTGCTCAAGTGGGCACCAGTAATGTCTCCATTGGGAGACTTGTTTTACTGTTCTTGGCATATCGAATACTCCATGGGTAGCTTGCCAGACTCTTCTGTGTTGGTGGGATACTCTCGGTAGCTTGCCAGGCTTTCCGAGAGGGACCGAGGAATCAAACCCAGGTCATCCTCATGCAAGGGAAACACCCTACCCGCTGTGTTATTGCTCCAGTCCTACTTTCTCAGTGTAAAAGTTTGGTTTGCTTTGTCTTGTTTGTTTATTTGTGATTCACACCCTGCAGTGCTCAGGGTCTGACTCTTGGCTCTGTGCTCAGGAATCACTCCTAGAGATGCTTGAGGAGACCATCTGGGGTGCCAGGGATCAGACCTGGGTTGGCCGCAAGCAAGGCAAATGCCCTACCCACTGCATTATTGTCCTGGCCCTGGATTTTTGTCTTTTATTGACTTTGAGACCTTTCAATAGTGTCTTTGAAAATCGTTTCTGTTCTCGGGTCTGTTCGTGTAGTCAGCATCTTCGTCCTCTCCGCCTAGTCCCTGAGTCCTGGCTTCTGGCGTCTGTCCTCAGGCCTGCCCTCCCCACCTTCTGAGTCAGGTCTTCAGCTCTGGGAGCTGCCCTAGGGGGCCGCCGCCCGCACCCTGCTCTTAACAGCTCTTCCTGCATCGCACTCTGGGCCAGGAGCCCAGCCAGCCGGATTGTCTCCATTCGTGTTGTCACATTTCACTTAGGCCCGCCTCGCCGTCTGCTGCCCTCCGGACCTCCGGAGTGGCCCCAGGAACCGGCGCTGGAGGCAGTGCTCCCTGACCCGACCCAGAAGCCCACCCTCTACTGCAGGACCCTACGCAGCGATGGCCTCTGAGGAGTGGGCTTCTGTTTGGGGGCCATACCCAGTGGTGGTTGTTTGGGGTTGGAGGGGGTCACACCCAGCATGCTCAGAGCTTAGTCCTGACTTAATGCTCAGGGATCGCTCCTGGCAGGCTCGGGGACCATGTGGGTGCCAGGGGTCAAAGCAGGTGCCCTTCCTGTTATGCTGCTATCTCCCCAGCCCTGAAGAACACGCTTCTCGAACTGTTGGTTTACTTAGCAGTGGTCTTACCTTTCTGATCCCATTCATTGGACTGACTTTCTCGTCTCTCTTCCCGCTGGTCCTGGGGGGAGAGGACAGAGAGCTGAGACCCAGGAGGACCCACCGCCAGCAGCATCCTGGGTCCCACTGGCTGTGGAGGCAGTGGCAGCTCTCGACCTCGGGGCTCTGCCTCTTGGAACCATCTTTCCTGGGCCCGGGGACTCCAGTTTTGGAAGGGGAGTGGTTTGGTTCACACCCGGTGGCTGAGGGCTGCTCCTGGCTTAGTATTTAGGGGTCACACCTTGTGCTGCTTGGGAAACCGTTTGGAGTGCTGGGGATCAAGCTCCGGTCGGTCTTCTGCAAGGCAGGAACTGTCATCTCTGTGCTGTCTTTCCAGCCGAAGATTTTGGATTTTAAAAATACGTATATTTTTAAAATACATAATACATATTAAATATATATATCCCGCACAGAAGAACCTGGCAAGCTTCCCGTGGCATATTTGATATGCCAAATACAGTAACAATAACAGTTCTCATTCCCCTGACCCTGAAAGAGCCTCCAATCATTGGGAAAGATGAGTAAGGAGAGGCTTCTAAAATCTCAGGGCTGGGACGAATGGAGACGTTACTGGCGCCTGTTCGAGTAAATCGGTGAACAGTGGGATGACAGTGATACAGAAATATATATATAAATATATATTATATATGTGTATATAATATATATGCCCTCTACCTTTTAGCTAAGGCACCGTGACTGACAGTTATTCTGCTAGAGTGACCTTCCTGTCACCAGTGTCCCGGCTTCCTCCCCTCCCACTTTTGTATCTGGTTGCTATCATTTGGGTCTTGTGTTGGTCTAACAATCTGGCCATGTGCCTACCTCTGTGCCACCTGGGCCCCGTCCTGCAACTCCTCTGTTCCTCTTACTGCCCCTTGACTTCTGCCCGTCCCTGCCCACTCCTGGGGGCCCGGGTAATCTGGGTGTCCCATCCCCCTCGGCACCGTGCATTTCCTCTCCCATTGTACGCAGGTAAGGGAGATCATCTGGTGTCGGTCACCCTCATTCTGCTGTTGGACCTTTTTAAACTCTGTTTGTTGGGGAAGTGGCCCAAGTGGCAGACCACAGACCATCCCTGGCACTGTGTGTCGCCTAAGTGCTGCCAGGCGATGCACCTATTGAAAAGGGACAGAAAGGAAACTGTCGCCCCAGCAAAAAGCAAGAGAGTGTCAGGAGGAGGATTTTAGAAATTGTGCCTCCCATATCAGTAAGATTTTGGTTTCTTTTGGTTTGGGTTTTGGAGTCACCTCTGGCAGTGCGCAGGGCTTAGTCCTAGCTTTGTGCTCAGGGTAGTGTGTGGGATCCCTGTACATGCCAGGGATTGTCCCCAGGTTGGCCATGTGTAAGGCTTCACCGTGTTCACTGTCTGTCCCCAAGATTGATTTGTGATTGTAGTTTCTACAAGTTGTGCCTCTTGAGAGTAGTTTGGGCCTGTCGAGGCAAAAAGACCTGATGCGGACTTTCCAGTTTGACGTGAGTTACGTGGACACTTGGTGAGCCTTGCCTGCAGGCCTGGTTCTACCCTGGCACCACCAGGGTTGCCCTGAGCAGCCTGGAAGGGATTCAGACCACACACAACAAACACAGACCACACGTGTGCACACACACACACACACAATTTTCTTTCTGAACGCTTAGAATACTCACTGTGTCAGATTAGAATACTCACTGTGTCATAGCTGTGGTGGAGGTCAGCGAGTTAATTTGGCAGGTCAGACGCACACCACCCCCTCGGCCAGTCCCTGTGGCCCTTGTCCCTGGGGCCTTCTCCCTAGCCCTAGCACTGCACCTCGAGCCCATTCGGGCTGTGGCCAGCAGGGTCTCCTGGGCACCAGGCTGAGCACCGCTGTTGCCAGTGCACAGGCACTTGGGCTCTGACTCGCTAGCCCAGAGTCCAGCGTGCCCAGCACCTGCCGTCAGGGTGTGCCCCTGACCGCTATCCCAGGAGCAGGGGCCAGAGTCCGCAGCTCTGCACGGCGCTCACTGGGCTCTATCCTTGCTAGGCTACCTGTCCTGCTGCCGCTTCCTGGATGACAATCAGATCGTCACCAGCTCTGGAGACACCACCTGGTGAGTGCCCGGGCCGTGTGCCGGCCCCTCCGGTCTACCTAGGCTGACAGCGGTGGTCTTGCCCCGATCCGCCCTGGGGACTAGCCTTCTTCCCACATTTAAGCAGTCCCCACAGGCCACCAGCACCTCTCCTGTTTGCGACTCAACCGTCCTGGCCGGTACACGCCCGTGTCAGCATCCACGCCTGACAGAGAGGCTCTGGCCAGGCGCGGTGACCTGCCCAGAGCCCGCATCCCCTGTGCTGCTGACAGTGGTCAGCGGTGTCTCGTCAGCACCGCTCTCAGGCCATGTGTCCAGGGCCGCTGTGACTCTCGGCACTGTGTTTCCTCACTGGGCATCTAAGAACCGGGCTCCGTGGCTTGTCCTGTGCTCCCAATGCAGTGCTTTGTGGGACATCGAGACGGGCCAGCAGACGACCACGTTCACTGGCCACACTGGGGACGTCATGAGCCTGTCCCTCGCTCCTGACACCAGACTCTTCGTCTCGGGGGCCTGCGACGCGTCAGCCAAACTCTGGGACGTGCGGGAAGGCATGTGCCGGCAAACCTTCACTGGCCATGAGTCGGACATCAACGCCATCTGCGTGAGTGGGGCTCGGGTTGGGCGCCACTTCCTAGACCTCGCCCGGGCCCCTCTCCCCACGCTGCCCCCAGGCAGCTGGCGCTCGCACCCACCCTTGCCCTGCCTTCCTTCGCAGTTCTTCCCCAACGGCAACGCGTTCGCCACTGGCTCGGATGACGCCACCTGCAGGCTGTTCGACCTCCGCGCGGACCAGGAGCTGATGACCTACTCCCATGACAACATCATCTGCGGCATCACCTCGGTCTCCTTCTCCAAGAGCGGCCGCCTCCTCCTCGCAGGGTACGACGACTTCAACTGCAACGTCTGGGATGCGCTCAAGGCTGACAGGGCAGGTGAGCAGCTGCTGAGCCTCAGCCAGGCTGGGAGCCTGGTGCTTCGGCCCTTTCTCGGTGGCATGCGCCCTCCCTGCTATCTCTCTCCCGGCGTGTGTGTGCACTCAGGCCGCATCTGGGAGACTCAAGGGACCTTAGGGGGTGCCGGGCATCTGAGGCCAGTTCATGGCTGCTGCCACAGGCAAGCGCCTTAGCCCACAGCCCTCTCACTCACCTCCTTCCTCCTGTCACAGCAGTTGCAGAGATTGCCATGTCCTGTTGCAGTGACCAGAGAGGCCCACTGAGGCCAGTAGAGCTGAGGCTGGTCCCCAGGGGACCCACCAAGGACCTGGGAGAGTGGAGACTAGACCAGGCTCCCTAAATGGTCTCTCACAGAAGCCTTGGAAAGACAGGGGCTGTTCTGACCGGTTGCCTGGGCACTGTTCACCGAATCTGCAGGAGTCCTCAGCTCAGCGCAGGCCCAGCAGTGACACAGAGGGAGAGGGGAAGGGAGAGCGAGAAAGGAGAAAGAGTAGGAGAGGGGAGAGGAGAGGAGGGAGAGAGAGAGGAGAGACAGAGGAGAGAAGGGGGGAGGGGAGAGGAGGGGGAGAGGAGGAGGGAGAGGGGAGACAGCAGAGAGAGGAGAGGAGGGGGAGAGGAGAGACAGGAGAAGGGGGAGAGAGGAGAGGAGCAGAGAGAGGAGAGGAAGGGGAGGGGGGAGAGCGCCAACCCCTTCCTTCCCTGCGTCAGGCCCTTTCCCCTGCTCCCGTCCTCCTGGCCTGCCTCTGTAGCCGCTGTGCTGTTGTCACTCCAGGTGTCTTGGCTGGGCACGACAACCGCGTCAGCTGCCTGGGTGTGACCGATGACGGGATGGCCGTGGCCACCGGGTCCTGGGACAGCTTCCTCAAGATCTGGAACTGAGGCCCACCAGGTAAGGGAGTGGCCCTGCCCCACTGTCCCCCCTGGGTGAGCAGCCTGCCCTGCTGTCTCCACCCCTCACGCCTCTGCCTCTCCCACAGCAGATCGGACACGCAGCGACTGGCGGACCATTCCAACGTGCAGCGTTGCAGTGATAGCATTTCCACCCCTACTAACGTGGACGTCCTGCTCCTCCCTCGAGCCTCCGAAGGGCCCCTCTCCTTCACTTACTGCTGAAACAAGAGCACAATTCCCACTGCGAGAAGAGTCTCTGTGCTGGCAACTAAAACAAATTGTGCATTCCTCCCGGGACCATTGTCTTTGTTTTCTTTTTGTCTTGAATGAATTTAAAAGGAAATACTATAATAAACATGTTAACCAGCAGGTAAACTGGAGTGTGCTTGTGAGACACACGTTTCGCTAGTGACCCTGTTGGTGTTCCTGCTAGGCAGCAGAGGGCGTGATCTTGTAATCGGTTCTGAATTTCAGGTCGTTTGTAGCAGGATTTTGAAGACAGAGATTTCCTTTTTCAATATTCCTTTGTGTTCTGTAGTCGAGCAGAGAAAGGCCAGTGCGGCCTCCCAGAAGGCGTCGCTGCCATCACCTAGTCTCTGGGGTCTCTTTCCCGTGAGTGTCCTGGCAGAGAGACGCACCCCGCACTTTGGCCCCGTGTGTGCGGCGCCCACTCGGCCAAGTCCGGCATCTCCCCCGCCCGCGCCCTCTCCCCATGCACTTCCGTTTTCGGTCTCAGCTGGGTTTTCCTTGTGCAGTCGGAGGAAGCTGACGGGGCGAGCCAGACACGTGGCCGTGCCCACCCCGGCAGGACCCTTTCCTGCGCTTGGTCAGCGGTCAGTTCTCTGTGTATGAACAATGTACAAATCAATGTTTTGGAAATAACAATCTCACACTTTCTAAGTTAAATTTTAAAAATTTGATCATTTACCATATTGGGTGGGTTTATTCTTAGAATCGCATGCTGTAGAAACGCTCCAAAGTGCATATAGGACTCGGCCCTTAAATGTTCTTTCCTTTCTGATAGACCCTCTGTCTGCTGCCGCCACCTGGCTCACCCACTCTGCTGCTCCACGCGGCGCCCCGCCTTTCTCTGTTCCTTTCAAACGCCCCGGCTAGGTGACCCTTGGGCAGGGGCAGTGGAGGCCCCGTGGTAGCCCCCCGCCTCCACCCAGCCTCCTCCTTAGCAGCAGTAGTGGCTTCTGTCCGTCCGTGAACTGTGCTGTCACCGGCAGGCCTGGACCTGGCAGAGAGGAAGCGCGAAGCCCCCCCACCCCCATCCCACCCGCCCTCTGTAGCTCTGCGGCCCGTCCCCCCTCTTCACCTCTGGTATTTAATTTTTAAAAGTCAGTGTACTGCAAGGAAGCTGGATGCAAGATAGATACTATACTCAACTGTACTGTTATTTAAGACGTAATAAAGCAGTTTGACATGAGGGATGCTCGTGTGGCTGTTTCTTTGCAGGCTGTCTCACTGGGGGGGCTTGGCTACATCCAGTTCTTGTACCAGAAATTAAAGGGTCCAGGGGCCCTGGGGATTTCTCCTGGACACCCCCTCCTGCCCCCACCCCATGATACTGCATTTGCCCTCCCTCAGCATCTGGGCAGATCCCTTGTTCGACACGTTATTCTGGGCCTCCGGGGCTCACCCATCACCACCAGCTGCCCCAAAACCAGGGTAGGGGTGGGGTGGCAGATGGGGTGCTGCTCACCTTGGCCTCTCAGACCTCCAGACTTGAGGACCGGGTGGCCTGAGGTGCCATGCCAGCCTCCTCGAATCCACCCAGGCCGTACCCCTGGGACTGCCTGGGGGAGTGTCATTCCCACTGGAGCCCCCCATCTCAGAGCCCTGTTGTGCTCAGCAGATCTTCCTGAAGTCCACACAGTCCAGGCCAGTGCTGTTCTCTGGTCCCTGGCCACTGATGATGCTCATGAACCACGGCTGCAGGGCGCCTGGTTCCCAGAGGCCAGGACAGAGGTGGTGTGCCCTGCCATTCTGCAAGACTGTGCCAGGAGCCTGTAGCACCCACAGGCTCCCCCAAGTGCACAGAGCTTTCCCCTTCCTACCCATCTGGTCCATCTCTACCCTTGGGAGGGCCCAGGTGTGGGGCCTGATGTGGAAGATGAGCCATGTGAATACACAAGCACTGAATCCTGGCACTGCCTGCCACTGGCTGTGGGAAAAAACTACTACCAGAGAGTGACCCCCTTTGCAGACCCAGAACCCTCAAGCTGACTAGTGCCACCCAGTCCCTTCTCTCTGCCTGTGAAAGGCCCAGGGCCTGCTGGGAACAATTGCACAATGCTCATAGGAGGGGAAGCAGTTTCCTCAGCTCTGAAAGGGGAAGTTCTTCAGGAAACGGGAAGGGAGGTGCATTGCCCAAGTTCCCCAAGAGGGGCAGAGCTGCTGTGCTAGGGCTCCCTGTTGCCATTCCTGGTTAGGAGTGTTCCAGTCAGATGGGCGGGCGGTATAAGAGGTGTGACGGGCTGCAGGCGTAGTGTGTTTGCGTTGCACGCAGCCAACCCAGGTTCGATCCCCAACATTCCATACGGTCTGCTGCTTGCCGGGTGTGTCCCCAACATCCCCCGAAGGTGTACATATTATACATATGATATGAGTCACCAGCCCAGAGCCCAGAAGCAGGAAGTCGAACTGTGACATGCAAATACAGGGCACCAAGGGAGGTTCCGAAAACGGTGCCCGGAACCAGTCTGGAATCAGAGCACGCTGGCGCCCCGGGGTTGGGTCTGGGAGCTCAGTAAGGGCTAGCAGCCTCGGTGTCCAAGCGAGCCCTTCGGTTCCCCCGCCTCCTGCTCGCCGGTCCCCGCTCCCTCCTGGCTGGGTGGCCCTGCTGACCCGGGAGCTCGGGCAGAGACCGGCGAGGACTTTTCGGGCTCCTCGGGTCCAGCCCGCCCTTCGGGGAAGGCCCTGCACTGCTCCTTTTCCAGGCACCCGGTGAGGGAGGGGGCCGAGTGCCCGCCCTGAGTCACGGGGCCTGGAACAGACAAGGCAGGGGTGGGGCGGTGCACACCCAGGGTGCTCTAGTCCCCGCGGCTCGTCCAGCTCGGGCGCGGGTGGTCCAGCACGCCGGTGGAGGGACAGTCCCGGGAAAGCACTTCCCAAGCTAGTGGGGGCCGGCGCCGACCTTCCCCGCCATCCCATGGGAAAAGAGCCGAGCGCGGCCCAGAGCCCGTTTCCCAGGGCCGCACGGCGCCCACCGACCCCGGTGACCTGCCGAGCACAGGGCGCGGCGTGGCGGGCAGGGCGCCTGCGCGGGGCAGGGGTAAAAGGGAGCGGGGCGGGCCTGGGCACTGGGTAGTCGTGCTGGTCACGGCGCCTGCGCGGGGCGGGGCGCGGCGCGCCTGCGCACTAGCTGGTCCTGCTGCTTATGGTGCCCGCGCGGGGCGGGACGGGGCGGGGCGCGCCTGCGCACTGGCTGACATGACTGCTCGGCGGCGCCTGCGCGGGGCGGGGCGCGCCTGCGCACTGGCTGGTCCCGCGGCTCACGGCGCCTGCGCGGAGCGGGGCGGGGCGGGGCGCGCCTGCGCACTGGCTGGCTCTGCTGCTCGGCGGCGCCAGCGCCGCGATCCGGGCGCCGAGGGGCTGCCATGGGGCGGGGAGCGGCCGCGGCGGCGGGGCCCGGCTGAGGACGGCGAGCGGCGGCGGGGCGGCCGGCCCTGTGGGCCCGAGCCGGCCCGGGGGCGGCCACGCGGGCGCCCACGTCAGCGAACGGTGAGTGAGCGCGGCCGCCGGCCCGGGGCGCGGGGGCGGGGCCTGCGGCGGGTCCGGCCGGGCTCCGAGTGGACCTGGCCGGGCCGCGCCTCGCGCCGGCGACGCCGCTGGGCTCGCGCCGGACGGTCCCGCCGGGAGCGCTCGGGGCGCTGGGGGCCGGGCCGGGCGGGGGGCGGGGTCGGGGCTGGCGGGGCGGCCGGGTGGGGCGCGCGGCTGTGGGCGTGGGGGTGAGCGACCCGCCCAGAACCGGTGACCCTCGACCCCGGTGCGGGAAAGGCGACGTCCCCAGGAGTGCCCGGTCCGGCCGTGGCCTGACTGCGGCCACGAGCGGGGTTCAGGGCAGAGGAGGCGCAGCCGCACGGCCGCGCGGTTTCCCCACCGAGAGCGCGAGGTGAGCGCGGGGGCCCGGGGCACGGCGGACCGACCCAGGGCGGACTCGGGCCTGCCCTCCCCGAGTGCTCAGGGCCCTCTCTCCGGGCGGGGTCAGTTCTACCTGGGGAGGAGCGGGCGCTCTTCCCCCCCCCCCTGCCGGTGCCACCACACCCTCGCCAGGGCTGGGCGGCACTGGGGATGATTAACCGCGCTGGCTTCTCCGCACCCGCCGACCTTTCCCCTGCAGGTCACGGGAGAGCCGCTGGCCCGAGCCTGCTTGGCCGGACAAGGTGGGACCCTCGGGACCACCCTCCGTGAAGCCTGGCTTTGTACTGCTCCCCGCTGCCTTTGAGTCCGGCTGCCTGGGGAAGGAGTGGTCATCTCAGAGCCGGGGTCATGTGTTTGGCACCGGCGTGAGCGGAATGCGGATGGTTTCGCCCTTTCAGGCAGTCACACAGGCTGGAGAGGGTAGGGGTTTGGGGCGCAGCGCTCCTGGCCAGCCCAGATTCAGTCCCCAGCGCCCCACGTGATCCACTGAGCACCTTTGATGTGCCCCCCCCCCCAGATGTAAACACTTCAACCTACCGAATAAACTTGAATTAAATGTGAGTCCTAGGGCCGGAGAGATAGTACAGCAGGAAGGACCTTTGCCTTACACGTGGCCTACCTGGGTTTAATCACCAGCACCACATATGGTCCCGGCCAAGTCTGGCCCAAAAACCAAAATGTAAAAATAAATGTGAGTCCTGATTCACTATTGTCGAATTGGGAGCAGGGGAGAGGGCCAGAGAGTACAGTGGGTAAGGTGCTTTACTCAGACACAGTAGCCGATCCTGGTTTAATCTCAGGCAGTTGATATGGTTCTCCAAATATCACCAGGAGTGAACCCTGAGCACAGAGCCGGGAGTGAACCCTGAGCACAGAGCTGGGAGTGAGCCCCGAGCACAGAGCCGGGAGTGAACCCTGAGTACAGAGGCAGGAGTCAGCCCCTGCTGACCTGGGAGCCAGCCTACAGGGAGGGCAGCCGAGCAGCTGGAGAGAGGGAGCTTGCTTGGCGTGCAGCTGACCCAGGTTCCGTCCCCGGGCCCTGCCGGGAGTGAACCCTGCGACTTCAGCTCCTCTCTCCCCAGCCTCAGCCCGGCAGCCCTTCCTGCCTCGTGCTTCTCACCAAGGGCCCTGAGCCTGGAGGCCTGGTGTGACTGCCGTCGCTGTCTGCTCCCCGCAGCTCCGGCTTTCACCCGCACCCCGCAGTCTGAGAACCTGCAGGTTGGATTCTGCGGGGCTCTGTGGCAGTGCTTGAGGGCGACTCTCAGCTCTGCTCAAGAGTCTACTATCGTGGGGCCGCTGATTTAGAGTCAGACAACCAGAAAGTTTGAGTTTATCAGCTGGTGGCTGCACGGGGCCCCAGCCCCGAACCACACAGCCACCATGGCAGTTTCCCGATGTTTCCACGGGGCCAGGCAGTGCAGAGGCCGACAGCCTTCATGCTGGGCATAAACACTGCAGCAGGGGAAGGGGCCTGTCCCCGGTGGGTCGGTCAGGGTTATCTCTGGGGTCTGAGGACGAGGTATGTTCGCAGTGCCTAGGACAGCTTCTGGCTTTGGCGTGCAAGCAGGCTTGAGCCAGGCCGTCACTTGCTCGTGACTGTGGTCTGAGCCCTGGGCAGCCCCTCCCTGTCCCTGGCAGTGCTCGGTCTGGGTGCCAGTGCCTTTGCTGTCTCACTCTTCAGAGCCACGCCTGCTCCTGCCACCTCTCCTTGGCTTCCTGAGGACAACAGGCAGGTGTGGCCAGTTTCTGCAGCCCTGTCACCTGCCCCCGGGTCATCTGTCCTGGACTCACCTGCCCTCTGTCACCTGTTCTTTGGGTCTCTCGCCCAGGCAGGCAGGGTCCTTTGAGGGCTGGAGAGATGGTATGGGGACAGTGCTGGCCTTCACGTGACTGACCTGGGGTCAGTCCCCTGTACCACTTTAGTTCCTTCAAGCACTACCAGTTTGGCCTCAAAGCCCAGAAAGAAAGGCAGTAGAGTGGGTCAGGTAGTTGCGCCACGCCACCACCCCGGCTTCCATCCCCCGCACCCTCTGTGGTCCCTTGAGCACCTCCAGAGTGATCCCTGAGCACAGAGTCAGGAGTACCCTGCGAGCATCCTTGGCGTGACCTCCAAACCAAACAAAAATTTGAGAAAGAAAAAGTGATGGCTTTTCCAGCTTGTTCTGTGGATCTTTCGGCTCCTTGGTCTGGAGGGTTCTCTCTGACCTGCAGGAGCTTGGGGCCGCAGGGGCTTCATCACGCCCAGCCCTAGGGGCTACGGCCGGACATGTTTCCAAAGCTGAGAGTCAAAGTTCTCTCTTACCCACTTCTCCAAACTCCACTCATGTCTCTGGTTTCTGGTCTATTTTTATCGCCTCTTCTGCTTTTCTTCCTTGCATAGCCGCGTTGGCTTCATCTGGGGCCGGCAGCGGGGAGGCGTTGGAGGCCCTGGCCCTCACCCTGCATCCCTGCATCCCTGTGGAGCCCTCAGCCGCTGGGGAGCAGTGCGGGATTCCCATACATCCTTCTCTCCCGGCTGGTATTTTCCAGTCTGGGTTTGGGGTCACTCCCGGCCCCTCTCGGTTTTGCGCTGTGGGTCAGGAGATGGGTGTCCCCAGCCTCGCTGACTTGGGAATGTTTCCGTGGCATCCGCCCTGGACTTGGGCCAGCCACGCACCGTGGTCTCCCCTGCCCAGCACCCCGTCCCCTTGGGACTGGTGAGGGGGAGACGTCTGCAGGGCTGACAGCTGTGGGTGCTCGTTGCTTCCGATACTGAGTGGGGCTGGGGGTGCAGAAGAGCCGCTGGGGTCACACTTGGCGGTGCTCCACGGCCCTGTGGGTACAGAGATTTGAACGCGGGGTGGGCGGAACGCGGGGCCCGCGCCTTAACCCCAGAGCACTCTGTCCGCCCTGAGTCGGGGTTCACTGACCTGGTGTGGGAGAGGCTGGAGGGCGGGCCAGCACCCCAGGACTGAAACCAGTGCGCCTGGCTCTCGCCTCCCGAGCGCTGTCTGCCCGCGCTGACCCTCCGTATCCTCCCTTAGGCCTCAGCGTGTGTCCCTCCCAAGCCACCACGCATCAGCTGCAGACATGGAGCGTGAGCGGGTCGGCGGGAGCAAGGAGCTGGGCGTGGCCACCCCCTTGTACCGTTGCTCGGCCTGCAATGGGGACGAGGACTGGGGCCTCGGCCACCCCATCCGGGGCCGTGCCAAGTCCCGCAGCCTCTCGGCCTCCCCGGCGCTGGCTGGCAATAAGGAGTTCAGGTAGGAAGTGGGCCCTGCCCCTCGAACTCCAGACCTGCTCTCCCAGACTGTTCCAGAGGCTTCCACAGGCTCCCGGCTGAAGCTGCCTAAAGATTTGCTCTGAGCTCTGTAGAGGGCGGGGCTGGGTAGGGCCGCCAGGGTCCAGAGCCCCAGGCTGGCCTGGCCCCTGCGTGTGTGTGGGGAGGGGGTGGGGCCGGTCAGCAAGGTCCGTGCAGTCCGGCCCCTCCCTAGCCACTCACAGCACCGGTCCTTGCACAATGCGCTTTAGTAAGCGCCTGGGAGCCGGCCCGGCCGGGCGGGGATGGCTCCTGCAGGAGCCACTGCAGTTTCCGGGACGGTCCTGGTGAGTGAGCGGGCAGCCGGGCTGGCCTCTGAGGGCAGCCATGGGGAGCCCAGGGTGGAACAGCCTATGCACAGTTCTGGAGAGCTTGTGGACACGGGTGACACCTCCACGCGGGTGGGCAGGGCTGAAGGGGCTGGCACAGCATGTGCGGACGCGGGAGGCCCGCGTGGAGGCCACTGTGGTCTGGACATGCATCCCAGCACCCTGTCCCGTGGGCAGCCTGACGCCCCTTGGCTCATCCCGGCTCTCTAGAGGCTGCGGCCCAAACGGCCACTTCCCCACACTCGGCAAGAGCTTCCCAGAGGCGGTGACCCTATCCCGAGGCTTCACTGTGCCCCTAGTGGCTGTGTGGGCGGTGTGGGGCCCTCGTGGGCGCCGCCAGTGCCTGGCTCTGACCGCACGTCTCTTCCCCCAGGAGGACCCGCTCACTGCACGGGCCCTGCCCGGTGACCACATTTGGACCAAAGGCCTGTGTGCTGCAGAACCCCCAGGCCATCATGTGAGTCCGAGGGCCGCCTGCCCTCCTCCCTGGTCCCCTAGGGCATCCCCGGCACACAGGGCAGGCCACACCACCTCTGGTGGAAGGGGATCCAGGTGTACCCCCTCCTTCTTCCCAAGACATTGGGGCTCCTGCTAGGTCTGACTGCTTGGGGACTCGGGCCTGGCTGGGCTGGCCTGGGCTCAGGGCACAGGGATTGCCAGGGGCGCCACCACCAGGCCAGGCCTGCTGTGCAGATAGGCCCCAGGTGGCGTGTCCACATGACTGCCACCATCGCCCGCAGGGCTGGACCCAAAGCCCGGTGCCCCTGCTTCCTGTTTACACTGGCACGGCCCTGCCCTCGTGACCTCTCCTCACCCTCGGCCTCTAGAGCTCAGGTGGAGCGCTCCCTGGTCAGGGTGGTTAGGGTGGGTGTGCCCAGCACAGGCCACGGGCCTCAACCCTGGCAGCACCCCATCTGGCTTCCCTCGTCGCCCTCCTGGTTTGTCAGTGGATGAGGTGCAGCAAGATCCTGGCCAGGCCCCCTCAGCCCAGCTGCTCTGACCCCCTCCCCGCTGACTCAAGGGGCTGAGTTTGGGTGTCTGCGGTCCCGTTTGGCTGGTTGTGGGGTGCCTTGTCCATGCCAGCCACCTGCTCAGAGGGGTGGGTGGTGGCTGGTGGGGGACATCGACAGGGAGGCCCACTGAGCTCCCCGCTCCTTCCAAGGCACATCCAGGACCCTGCGAGCCAGCGGCTGGCCTGGAACAAGCCGCCGAAGAGTGTGCTGGTGGTGAAGAAGCTGCGGGACGCCAGCCTGCTGCAGCCCTTCAAGGAGCTGTGCTCGTACCTGACGGAGGTGCGCAGCCATCACTGGGGCGCGGGGCAGGCGTGGGCTCAGGGCTCAGGGCCCGGTAAAACTGACGGGGACCTCATTCCAGGAGAATGGCATGATCGTGTATGTGGAGAAGAAAGTTCTGGAAGACCCGGCCATTGTGAGCGATGCTCACTTTGGACCAGTGAAGAAGAAGTTCTGCACCTTCCGCGAAGGCGAGTCCCCCGGGGCCCGGGCGGCTGCGGGCACCCCAGGGCCTTCTGGGCGCCGTGTGACGCCCGCGTGCCTGTGTCTCCAGATTACGATGACATTTCCAACCAGATCGACCTCATCATCTGCCTGGGTGGGGATGGCACGCTGCTGTATGCATCCTCTCTCTTCCAGGTGCAGGACCCGCCCACCCCCTACCCCTCGGGCAGTGCCCCCTCCCCCCACCGTCATGGTCTCTCACACTGGCCCCTCGCAACCCCCCTGCAGGGTAGTGTCCCCCCAGTCATGGCCTTCCACCTGGGCTCCCTGGGCTTTCTCACGCCCTTCAGCTTCGAGAACTTCCAGCCCCAAGTCATGCAGGTCATCCAGGGTGAGTGACCCTTTTGCACATGGGGTCTTCCTCGCGCTCGGTTTCAGCTGGGGGGTGTCAGCACACCCAGTGCCACTCGGGGGTCACCGGCGGGGCTCCCTGCCTTCCCTGCCTCCAGGCCCACTTCTGGGCCTTAGTGCTGTAAGAAGCGCACTCGCTGGTTCTCGCTCAGGGTGTTGTAACCATCCCCTTCTTCCTCAGCCTGGAGGAGGCTCAGCACGTCACTGACGTGTGACCTGGACGTGTGGCCTGCTGAGTCACAGAGGAAACAGGCGGGAACTGGTTTCGCAGGAAACCTTTTCAGTGCTGGGGAGAGAGAGTTGTGGGGTCCTGCTCACAAGGGTGATGGGGCCCGGGTGTGCTTCCCACTCACTGCCCTGTGTGCGGCCCCCAGGGAACGCGGCTGTGGTTCTGCGGAGCCGCTTGAAGGTCCGGGTGGTGAAGGAGCTCCGCGCCCAGCCTCCGGCCGTCTCCAACGGTCTGAGTGAGCACCTCAGTGAGCACAGGGTGCCGGCCACCGCCCTGGACGTGGAGCTGGGGAAGCAAGTGATGCAGTACCAGGTGTGGGGGCCCAGCCCGCAGGACACGCCCCGGGAGCCCCCCTCGGTGCTCAGGGCTGCGTGAGGGTCAGTCCTCCTGCACATGCCTCCCGCGCCCACAGGTGCTGAATGAGGTGGTGATTGACAGGGGCCCCTCGTCCTACCTGTCCAACGTGGACGTCTACCTGGACGGGCACCTCATCACCACGGTGCAGGGGGATGGTAGGTGTAGGTGGGTGCCCAGGGGTTGGTGGCGGGAGGCCGCTGGGATGCACCTGTGACCCCCCCTCCCCCAGGTGTGATCGTCTCCACCCCCACGGGGAGCACGGCCTACGCGGCAGCCGCCGGGGCCTCCATGATCCACCCCAATGTGCCGGCCATCATGATCACGCCCATCTGCCCCCACTCGCTGTCCTTCCGGCCCATCGTGGTCCCTGCAGGGGTGGAGCTGAAGGTCAGAGACCCCAGGTGCTCCCCCTCACCCCTGCAGGCTGCCCTGACCCTGGCCGTGTGTCCCCTAGGAACGGTTGCCCGGGCTGTGGGCTGAGTCCCTGGCTGGCAGCAGAATGCCTGGACCCCAGGGGGCCTGTGGCAATGCTGACCCCGGGTGGGGGGCCTGTGGCGACCCTGACCCCGGGGGGGGGGCAGGGCCTGTGGCAACCCTGAGCCTGGGTGGGGGCCTATGGTGACCCTGTGCCCGGGTAGCTGAGCTGCCCCATACCTGTTTTGCTTGACCTTTCAGATCATGCTGTCCCCAGAAGCCAGGAACACTGCTTGGGTGTCCTTCGATGGACGAAAGCGACAGGAGATACGCCATGGAGACAGGTGTGTGGAGGGACGGGTGAGGGGGGCCGGCCATGCAGTGGGACCTGTGTAAGGAGCAGTACGTGAAGGCTGTGTCTCGGGCCCACCTGCGTCCTTTCAGCTGACACTCTGCCCAAGTTCCCTCCTCTGACCCTGGGAGTTGAGAGGCCCCTGGGCTGCCTGCAGTTAGCGCCCTGAGGCCGGGCTGGGGGGCTGGGGGGTTGGGGGTCACCTGCGTTCCCACTGCCTGCAGCATCAGCATCACAACATCTTGCTACCCGCTGCCCTCCATCTGCGTGCGAGACCCCGTGAGCGACTGGTTCGAGAGCCTGGGCCAGTGTCTGCACTGGAACGTGCGCAAGAAGCAGGCACAGTTCTCGGAGGAAGAAGAGGGCGGTGCCGACGGCTAGAGCCTCCGTCAGGGACACGGAGGCGGCCTCTGTCCACCACATGACCTATCAATGTTTCAGATCTGATTCTTTTTTTGCATTTCTAAGCGAGGTGCCTAGTGGCGCAGGGGGCAGGCGCTGGGCAGTGGGTCGCCTCCAGGCACTTTCTCTGGATCAGTGAGGTCCTGGGGGGGGGCTTGTGGTCAATCAGTCTGTCCTTTGGTGCGAAAGCAATTGTCACGGCCTAAATTCTCTCGCTGCACCGATTCTCCCTGATTTTGCACCTGTCCTCGGAATGCTGGAGGGACACTGAGGGACTCAGCGCCAGCCTGTTTTGATGGATGGCTAGGGGACTGTTGGTGCCATGGCTCCATAGCCCATGAGCAGAGTAGTGGGGACTGTCTGGTTGATTCTTCTCAGGATGTCAGGCTTTTGGGGTCCCCATCGTCCCTTGAGCGCACACTCCACATGTGCCCCAGGGCCTAGTAAGGGATTGCCCCAGGCCTCGTGCTTTTGATCTGTGGGCCCCGCCGGGCGGGTGCACCTACCAGTAACCCTGGCGCTAGCTGGGCAGGAGGCTCCTGAGTTCCTGGGGGGCCCCGTACCTTCACCTGGCAATGATGGGACGGCCTCAGTGGCCCCATGGTGCCCTTGGCCGGGGATCTGCAGAGCTGGCCCTGCTCCAGGTGTGCTGACCACTGCCCGATGCCTGCCCGCGTCTGCACACAGGAAGGAAGGGTGTGCTGACCTTGCAGCGCATCCCATGGCCTGGTACCCTAGTGTCCATACTGTTAATATCTCGAAAGTTTGTTCAATGTTGAAAAGCTTTATCACTATTTTCCGATTCTTTCAATAAACAGACTTGTTTAAAAAGCTGGAGTGAGCAGCTGCTTTGTTTGGCTTTCTGGGGCCAGCGGGCTGGGCGCCAGGGTCTGGAGAGGTGGGGTCTCACACAGGCGTCCCCAGCTGCTCTAAGGTCATCTCTCCAGTGGCAGCAGCCTAGATCAGTCTGCCACATGGACCACGTGGCCCTGTCGGAGCACTGTGAGCCTCCTTGCTAGTGGGCGTGGCGGAAAGCCCTGTGCTGGGCAGGGGACCTGCTGGCTTCAGGCGGGGCTGTCCCAGCTGGGCAAACTTCCTGCCCACCCACCACTGTCCAGCACTTCTCGAGCCTTCGCCCCTGCACCAGGCTGTGTTGGGAAGTGGGTTTGCACAGGCCACTCTGAACACAGGGCCAGGATGAACCAGTGTGGACCCCAAGACCGTGTGGATGGCCCTGAGGCTGGACCCAGTGCAGGAGCCTGACCCGGTCTGCACAGTGGCCTTTCTCGACAAAGGTGACCGCTGCCCCTTGTCTGCTTCTAGCTTGGCACAGACATCCCAGGGTGTGTCTGGGCCCCGGCTGAGGCTGCTTGGGTCTGGCTGGAGAACACAGCCTGGACCAGGGCCTGCCTGCCCAGCTCCCATACCAGCAGCCGACGAATGGATCGATGGGGTGTGGGGTGCGAGACCATGCCAGCAGGAGGAGCTGAGAATGCCCAGGGATGCTCCAAGAAGGGAACTTGCTTCCTCAGAGAGATCTGGGCGGAGCTTGAGCTATCCTCTGGATCAGCAAATGGAGAGGGCTGGTGTCGGTACAGAAAGAAGGGAAGCCTGGGGCTGTGGGGCTCTGGTGGGTGCTGGACATGCGTGGCCACCTATTTACTACTTGGCTCGAACCCGAGGAACCCTGAGTGCACACCACACAAAAACAATCCCACTTACTCAGGACCGCATCCACAGAGACCCCCAAAACCCCCTCCCCGCTGCTAGCCCCCACTGCCCCATGACCCCTGTCTTCCTCCTGAAACGATCTTGGTCCTAAGGGGCTCAAGCAGTGGGCAGCTGGGCCCTGACACTGAGTCCAGACACGGATTTGAACACAGGCTCCCAGGGCTGCAGCTGGTGGCTGGGAGAGATGGCGCTGGCCTGTGCTCCTGGGAACATTGCGTAGGAGCAAGTGGCTCTAGCCAAGCCCTGGCAGCCTTTTTTTCTACCCACAGTGAGCTCCCGACCCTGCTGCCATCACTGTCCCCTGGAACTAAGGCCCCCTTTGCGGTCCATGGACACTAGACTCAGTGGGAATGTGAGGGTGGAGCCAGCCAGGTCTGTAGGTGTGACAGATGAGGTGCTTCGCTTCACATCTGCCAGGTGAACCCCTGCATCTGGAACTCAATCATCTTTTTACCCCCTCACAAGCTTCTGGCTACACCTGTGTCACCTGCATGACATCCATCTGTCTGCACCATCCTCTCCTGTGTGCTTCGTGTGCTTCCCGCGGTGACGTGTCTGTCCAAATGTTGTGTCTCTCCCCTTTGTTTTTTCTAGTTAGCTGTCCTATGTAAATTAGATTTTTTTTTTTTTTTTTGCTTTTTGGGTCACACCCAGCGATGCTCAGGGGTTACTCCTGGCTTTGCACTCAGGAATTACTCCTGGCGGTGCTTGGGGGATCATATGGGATGCCGGGGATCGAACCCGGGTCGGCCGCGTGCAAGGCAAACGCCCTACCCGCTGTGCTATTGCTCCGGCCCGTAAATTAGGTTTTTAACTCCAATTGTATCATTGTATCCTGTATCACTATCATCCCATTGTTCATCGAGAGCGGGCACCAGTAACATCTTCATTTGTCCCTGTGGCATGCTAGTGTAGCCTAATGGCGTCTGTATGCTCCAGGAACACAAGGAGCACGTTGTTACTGTTTTTGGCATATCAAATATGAGTAGCTTGCCAGGCTCTGCTGTGCGGGGGGGGGGGGGGGAAGAAGAAAAAGAATAAAGAGGTCGCATGGCCACGTGCTCCAGGAAAAATTGCGTCTTCTGGGAGCATTGTTTTATAGTCTCTGGATCTTGGTCATTGATAAGATACATGGTGGTGGGGAGTGAGGGGTTGGCGGGGGTGGAGTTTGTGGATGTGACTGTCAAGCTACTGGAAAACTGGGGATCTGGGTAGAGGAGGCCCAGTCCCGATCCCAGCAGACTCCAATTGTAGAAATAACTAATTGGATGGGGAATGCCCTATGCAAATGTGTTTGTGTAAAATAACAAAGTGGAGGTCTTATTCAGCTGTTCCTTCCTCCTTTCCTTGTGCTGGAGGATAGACAGAAGGCCAGGGGACACCATGACTGTGGGACTGTGGACACTTCTCTTCCCACCTTCCAGAAGCCTGTTTCTGAATGTTGGAAACCCTAGGAAGGAGATGGAGATGGGCAGGGCAGATTCTGGATGCTGCCTGGAGCTCTGACAACCGGCAGCCCAGAGGGAAGAATTCCGCAAGAGCTGCAGCATTCTTAGCGCCTGGGAACCCACATGTTGCCTCAGTTTCCCTTCCTGAGTGCTCTTAGTTGGTTTTTCGGGAACCTTGTCAGTCAGCCCTAACTAGAGAGGACAGCCTGGAGGCTCCTGTGCTCCTTCTCCCTGAAAGTCTACTTGGAATCCATTCAGAGTTGAAACTCCAGGCTGGACAACGGGTAAGGCGCTTCTTTGCACACGGCCAACCCTGTCCCATCCCCAGCTTCCCTCATGGTCCCCCAAGTACCACCAGGAGTGATTCCTGAGTGCAGAGCCAGGAGGAACCCCGAGTATCACCATGTGTGGCCCCAAAACAAAAAATCTGAAACTCCAGCAAATACAGATGGAAACGAAGATGAAGATGAAATTCAGACTGGCCTGACCTGAAATTTCTGCCTGTTTCCCTCCTGGGCAGAACAGACAACTGTTCTCAGACAAGAGGTGGGTTCCCAGAATAGAAGTCTGTGGGAAGCCCAGGAACTGAAGGAGGAAGGCATGGAACAGCTACACTGGGGAGGTCAATAGCCAACTGTTACTTTGTTTTGATTTGGGGCCACACACCCAGTGGTGCTCAGGGCTGACTTCTGCCTCTGTGCTTAGGGATCACACCCAGCAGGCTCAGCGGACCATCTGGGGTGCCGAGGAGGGGATGGAGCCTGGGTTGAGCACGTGCAGGTGCCTTTCTCATTATACTATCACTCTAGTCCCAGTAAGGCAGGTTTTTTTTTTTTTTTTTTTTTTTTTTGCCAGCAGGCTGGATAGTATGGTGGCTAAGGAGCTTGCCTTGCAGGTGGCAGACCCAGGTTTGATCCCCAGAGCCCCAAGCAATGCCAGGAGTGATCCCTAAGAACAGAACCAGGAGTAAGTCCTGAACACAGTCAGGTATAGTCCAAAACACAAAATTGGGAATGTAGCTCAACTTTAGGGCATTTTCCTTGCATGTGTGAGGTCCTGGGTGCCAGCCTCGAAAACCTGGAAATTCTCACCAAAAGCCAGGGAAGAAGCAAGCAGCACACCTTACAGAGTGGGGGGAGTCAGTGAACCCAGATGAACTCATGCTCCAGAGCTGGGCCCAGAACAAAGGTGGGAGTTCTCATTCATAGAGTTATCTGATAGGGGTTGGGACATTTGTGGGCAGCTGGCAGGAGAGGACAGAAGCAGGAATTCCCAAGCACCGTAGTTTCACAAAGCAGGATCTGGACGACCTCAAGAGCATGAGCACATTTGGAGGATGTTCCCAAATTACCAAGGTTACAAAGCGAGATTAGGGCTGGGACCATCTCAAGGACACCCCGGATGCACCCCATGATTATGTCCTGTCTCTGACTCGTCTGCCCTCCTGCTCTCTGGCATTAGCCTGCCAGAAATGTGAGCAGGGTGTGGTTTCCTCATCAGCACCACGAAAACAAACAAAACTAATTTTTATAAATTTTTTTTTGGAATTCAACTCCCAACAACTCCCAGACCCCCAGCCAGCAAGACAGTCGCAGTATCAGGGCTTTGTGGGAGCAGGTGCATTCCCGTTGCCCACTTTGCCCGGGTGGGTGGGGTGGTCGGGCTTAGCTTAGGGATGCAGAAGGGAGCTCCGGAATATTGCAGGCACGTGCTACGGAAACGCTCGACTCGCCTCTGCTTTTTCCTTGCGTTGCTCGGTAGTCACCCGGCCCAGGGCGAGTCACCGGGTCCCTGCGGGATGCGGAGAGCGGGCCGCCCCGGGGACGGCTCGCCTCGCGCCACCAACTGCTCTCTGCCGACCCACTGACTTTAGAACAATAGAAAGTACTGCTAAGACCTAGAGAGCTTATTGTTACAGCAGGCCTGTGGGCAGAAACCGGGCTCAAAGCACCGAGCGCGGAGGTGAGCGGAAAGACCACCGGCCTCAGGTGAAACCCGCGCCGGGGCCCAGCGGCTGCAGAGCGGAAGAGACGCCCGCCGAACACCGCCCCTAGGAGGCGACCAATCAGCTCGCCCAGAGTTTCCGAGACGACCAATCAGCTCGCCCAGAGTTTCCGAGACGACCAATCAGCTTGCCCAGAGTTTCCGAGACGACCAATCAGTCTCGCCCGGGGCGTGGCCTCAGCCCCGCCGCCCTTCGCGGGGCCCGGGCATCCGAGGCCACCGCCCGGTCTTCTGGGGCCGGAAGTGGAGGTCAGGCGCGGCGGCGTCCCCGACCTGCTCCGGGGATGGGCCCGACAGGCGCCCCGACCGGGCGGGAGGGCCGAGGCCGCCCGAGCCACAGCCGCGCGACTTCCGGCGCGTCACTTCCGGCCCCGCGTGCTTCCGCCGCCTGCGCGCCCCGCCCCGGGTTCGGCGCGCGGCTCGGGGCGGAGAGACGCGGCCGCGCCGGCTGAGGCGCCGCCCGCCCGGGCTCCCGGCAGCGCGGCCGGCTCCGGCGGGGGCGCCGCGGTCCCGCCCCGCGCCCGGCGCGCCCCGACGCACGCGGCCCTTCCGGGGCGCCGCTTCCGTGCCGCCCGCCCCGCAGCCCCGACGGCACGGTCTCCCGCGGGCTCGGCGGCTCCTGGCCCGGGACCTCGCGGGGCGGGACGGGCAGGCGAGTGGGGCGGGCAGGGGGCGGGGCGCGGGAGGGTCCAGGGCCCCGGGCCCAGGCTGCGGGCTGCCCCCCCCCCCCCCCCGCGCCTCCCGAGGCCCCGAAGCGGTGTGACCCGGTGTGCGGCGCGGAGGGCAAGGCCGCCACGTGCACGCTGCAGCCTGGAGGTGGTCTCCGTGCCCTGGCGTTCCCTCCCGCCACCGACTTTTGGGGGTCACAGTGGGGTCCCCCACATGTGAAGCCCCCTGTGCTGGCATGTGCTTCCTTGAGGCCTGGGCCTGGGGGGGGCTGGGGTTCTCCGCTCTGTTGGCCCATGTGAGTTGAGGCGAGGCTCTTGCTTGGTGCTCTGGGGTCACTCAGCAAAGTTGGGGAACCACCTTGTGGTGCGGGGGGTGGGGGCGTCAGACTTGGGCTCCTGGCAGTTCCTGTGGGCGAGAACAGTCTGGTCTCGGAACCATAGCGTGTGGGACAGTCAGGGCCTTTCCAGGTCATTCTGTCCAAAGCCCTGCTGATACTCGGAATCAGCCAGCGGGGAAGGAGCACCTCGTTCTTTCGTTCTAGGACGGGTCGCTGCTTGTGGAGATAATGTTTTCGATAGGGGCACGGTTGTGCTTTGGACTGCATGTCCCCAGCGCCCCCGCTGTCCTGCGTCTTCCTGCCTGCCCCTCCCTCCGATTCTGGTTCTCCTTCACTGCTCTCGTCCAGTACTTTGTTTGCTGTAGAGTCGGGGTAGCGTGACGGTACCATTGCAGGGCGCAGACCCCTTCCCAGTGGGATGAGCCCATTGTGGACTCTGGGGGCGTGACCCCATTCAGGCTGCTCTAGGGCCAAGTTTGTACCTGCCAAAGTCGGGCAGCTAAGCCCCAAAGCAGCCGTGAGCACCTTACTACTGCTTCCTTACTACTCTGGGCAGAGGTCTTGAGCGAGGGGACAGGCAGGGCGGCAGGTAGCCATGGGTGTTGCGTGCCGTGATGGGGTGGCCACTCCCAGTGCCCAGGTAGAGCTGAGCCCTGCCCCATTCTCTGCGTGCTGTGCTCATGTCTAGATTCAGGTATGGGCAGCTGGTGATTTGTAAAAAGTTTTCGTTGTCTGACCTTGAGTCTCTTACAGGACAAGAATGACCTCTTGCTGAAAGTGGCCCTGCTTGTGTGGACAGCAAGCCATGTGGACAGGTGGTGAGGCGGAGTGTCTGTGGACAGTAAGCCGCTCATCCTGACCCCAGCTTCCCTGAGCGGCACCAACTCTCTGAGTCCCCCAGTGTGGCGTTTCTACTCAGGATCTCGGCTGCAGGCTGATCACAGATGGTCAGTATTGATTACAAGTTCACTGTGCCTTGTTGCCTGGAAACTACCTGCTGCTGCACAGGGCTGTGGCACTGGAGACCAAGAGCATCTGCTGGAGGGGACCACTGGGAAAGCACAAGTGGTGCTGGGGATTCAGAACCAGGTCTCGTGGTGCCGGGCAAGCGCCTCCACCCCCGTCCTCGTTATCTGGCCACTGTCCCTTCTGCTGCTTAAGCCTGTGGGGCATGAGCTGAGCATGGGGTAGCGTGGGCCTCTTCGAACACCACAGTGCAGCGCCCGTGAGGCTGAATCCCTGGGCAGAGTGCTGGCACCTGTGGCCAGTTGGTTCTGCACCACAGGGTTCCTGGGTCAAGACCTCAGGGCAGTGCAGCGCTGGGCTGCGTCCCCAGGGCCCCACCTCCTGTCCCCGTTCCGCCCCGCAGCGTGGCCCCCTGCCTTCTTCCTTCTTTGATGTGGTGACTGCTTCCGTTCTCCCGTGCTGCCTTTCTCTAGAGACCCAGTCCTGTCTCCGTCCTGTGGGGTTCTGGGTCTGACGTGGTGGACGGTGGGGATTTTGTCCCTGCTCGGCTCCCATGGCCTGGCTTCCCCTGGCGCTCTGATCTCTGACCTTCAGCCATCGATCTTCATCAGCAAAGGTCCTCGGGCCAGTGGAGGAAGCAGCCACGTCGTCTGCCCGCCTGCTGGGGATTTGGGCCCCTGGTGCAGCCAGCGGGGCACTCGGAGAAGCCCGGGTCTCACCCTGACCCATCGAAGCCGCCTGGGACCTGGTGAGCTTTGGCTCCTCGGCTTCGGCCTGGGCATAGGGTGTTTCTGTGCGGCTGCGCCCTCCCCTCTGGTCCCTGTGTCCGGTGGGAGCAACTCCTGGGCCTGCTTCCTCCGGAGCCCCCTCACCTTCTCGCCTCTGCAGCCTCTGCCCCCAGGACTCTGCTGGCTCTGGAAAGCCCTCGTGCCTGACGGGCCCCCATGTGTGGGGGGCATTCTTGGGACATCCCCCCACATTGTTGGGGCAGAGGTCAGAGCAGCACACTGGGTCCTCACGTGTGGCCAGCAGGAGGGCCTCTCCTGCCCTGCTCTTACTGAGCTGCAGACGCTTCGGGATTTGTCGTGTTTAGCTTTATTTTGTTTTGGTTTGTTTCGACCCCACCCTGCTGTGCTCGGGGCTTACTCCTGGCTCTGTGCTCAGGAATCACTCCTGGCGGTACTTGGAGGACCACTTGGGTTGCTGGGGATTGAACCCTGGTCAGGCACGTACAAGGCAAACGCCCTCCCTGCTTGCGGTGGCGCCAGGCCCTGCAGCGAGGAACCCCCGTTGGGACGTGACCGCTGATTGCGGCTCTTTGGTTTGGGGGCATTCCCAAGGGTGCTTGGGAGCTACTCGGGACTGCTCAGGAGTGGTCCGTGGTGCCCTGTTAGGGTGGACCAGGGTGGGCTATGTGCAGGGCAATAGCTAACACGCCATCTCTTCACCCCTGCGCTCTGGCCTCACGAGCAGCCCACCTCTAACCCTGCATTCTCCGCCCTGCCAGTGTCCCGTCTATTAACCCCTAGCTCTGGGCCCCACGCACACCCTGTCTCCTCACCCCTGTGCTCTGGCTTCACGAGCACCCTGTCTCCTGGCGCCTCTCAGTGACCTCATGCCTGCCGACCTTGGCGCCCCGTGACGTCATGGCAACCTGTGCTGGTTCCGGGGAAACAGGCCTACACTCCCCTGTCACGTGGACGCTCTGGGAGGGGAGGCCTCAAGCCGGCGCGCAGGGACTCCTGTGAGAGGGACAATATCGGGTGGGATGCTGGGTGGTAGAGCCATGGTGGCCACCTGGGGGTGGCACCTGGTGAGGCCCCTGGGCAGTGGGGGGTGGGTGCCTTGTGGGGCTCCCCATGCCTCCCAGCCTCTGTTCTAGCACCTGCTCCCGAGTGGGAAGGACCCCTGCACCCTGCTTGGTGTGAGGGGTTCTGGAGCTCATGGAAGCTTTGCCTTGCAAGTAGAATATGGGGGTGCTGATGGTTTTGAGGTTTCCCAGCCCCGTCTTGCTCCCGGCCACTGGCCTGTCAGGGGTCTGGGGTGCAGGAAGTTGGTCTGTGCTGGAATGTTGGGCATGGGCTCTGGCACCTGTTGGCGAGGGCTAGCGGCAGGTGGACAGACAGAGGAACACGGGCAGGGGCCTGGGGTTTCTTGCTTAATGATGCCCCCACCTATGGGAGCCCACTGTTGGCTAAGCCTGTGGCTGACCAGGGAGAGTCCCCACAGCCAGGCCTTATCCTGAAAGATTTGTCAAGGTAGGGCCTTGATTTCTGGTTTGGGGGCCTCACCTGGCGGTCTGCAGGACTTACTCCTGGCGGGGCTCAAGGGACCGAATGGAGTGCTGGAGATCAAACCTGGGTCGGCCGCGAGCAAGGCAGGTGCCCTATGCACTATACTCTCACTCTAGCCTGATTCGCACTTTTCTTGGGATCTGTTTCCTCAAGAAATGAAAGGTGGCAAGTGTTGCCAGAAGCCTCAGGTTTGTGATGTGTCTGCTGTGACTCAAAGCTGGGCCATTTCATGTTCAGAAACCTTTCATTGGGCTGGAGCGACAGCATAGCAAGTAGGGCATTTGCCTTGCACGCAGCCTTCCCGGGTTCAGTCCCCAGCATGTGGCCATCCAAGCCTGAGCACCACGAGTTGTGACCCAGAACAGCCCCAAAAAGAAACTTTTTGCTGTTGTCAGGTTTGTCACACCCCACGTGCAGCTGTGGACCCATCAGGGCTCCTGACTTCTAGTGTGGCCAGCATCATCCTGAGGCAGGCCTGCCTGGAAGGCACCCCAGAGCCTGCTGCAAAGGACTTGTCACCAGGACGTGCCCTGGGAGCTGGGCTCTAGGCGTGCAGACAGGGCTGACCAGGTGAGACCCTCGGCTACCCTCAAGGGACGGTGTCCCCAAGCTCACACCACTAGCCACCAGCCCAAGAGTGCGGTTTCAGTGCCTTCCAGCCTCCACATCAGAGACCCTCTCCTCCAGGCAGCAGAGGCCAGTTGGGAATGTCTTTCTGGGGGGCAGAGGAGGTGGCGTCTGGGCTCCCCCACGGGTTGAGCGGCCGGGGACGAGCCCTTCCAACTGGGGTTTGTCTCTGTCTCTCCCTTCTCCCTCCTGTCCCTCCCTTCTGCAGCCTGAGCCCGCCTGAGCTCCAGCACTGGACACTGCAGGGCCCATGCTGACCGTCCTGGGGGTCACTCGGTATGGCTGCCTCGACGAAGGCCCCTGCGCCGGAGGAGCCCAGGGGGAGAGCACTCCTGTCCTGGGCCTCGTTCTGGGGGCCCCGCAGCGAGAAGCTGGTCCTGAGCAGGGCGGAGGGCGCGCCCGAGGAGGCGGTGCTCACCATCACCATCACCGAGAGCACCGCCCTGGAGTCAGACCTGGGCGCCTGGAGCACCCGCGCGCTCGTCTACCTCAGCCTCTGGTTCTTCTTCAGCTTCTGCACCCTCTTCCTCAACAAGTACATCCTGTCCCTGCTGGAGGGCGAGCCCAGCGTGCTGGGTAATCCCTGCCCGGGGGTGGGGGCACGTCTCGCCTGTGGCAGGGGCGGGGGGCCAGGACCCATCCCTCACGGACCCTCGTCCCTGTAGGTGCCGTGCAGATGCTGTCCACCGCCTGCATCGGCTGCGTGAAGGTCTTCGTGCCCTGCTGCCTGTCTCAGCACAAAGCCCGCCTCTCCTACCCGCCCAACTTCATCCTGACCATGTTGTTTGTGGGCCTGATGAGGTGGGCACAGGGCGGGCTCCCCGCCGCCTTAGGGTGGGTGTGGCCACGTGGCCCAACACACCGAGCACGGTGGAAGGCCCCAGCGCCCTGGACCCCTTATGGCCTGCCCAGGGTGTTCCCGTGGGGTGCACAAGCTGACAGGCAGTTCGGTGGTGAGACCCACATTGTGGTCTTTCCACTTTTAGATTCGCAACGGTAGTTTTGGGCTTGGTCAGCCTGAAGAACGTGGCGGTTTCCTTTGCTGAGACCGTGAAGAGCTCGGCCCCCATTTTCACCGTCATCATGTCCCGCATGATTCTGGGGGAGTACACAGGTAACGCATCCCCCACCCCAGTCCCCGCTGCATGGGGTGCCCCAGCTTCATGCGGAGAGCAGCTGTGGAAGGAGTGCAGACAGGTGCCTATGGGCAGCTCCCCTCTGGCCACCTTCAGGGCAGGGCGAGCCCCTCCCTGCACGCCACTCCCCCCGGTGCCATTCCCTGCCCTGCAAACCAGGAAAGTGACACGTTTGCTTGATCAGCTGGATCTGATAGGTACAGCTGGTTGGGGTGTGGTCTGGTATGGCTGCACATCTTGAGAGACACAGATGTGGGTGTCAGTGGGTGCAGGCCTAGGTACGGCGACAGGGTGGACGTGGCTGTAGATGTGGATCTAGGCTTGGCACAGGTGTAGTTAGGGGCAGTAGGTGTGGTGCAGACGTGGACGGAGGTACGGATTTGATACAGATCTGGAAGGAGATGTCCATATAGACACAAATATGGGGTGGTGGGCGTGGATAGAGCTTTGGGCAAGAGCGAATGCTCACCTGCAGATGTGGGTATGGGCATGGGTGGGTCCTATTCAGAAAACAACAAAAGGGGCCAGAGAGATGGGACTGCGGGCAGCATACTTAACCATGTTCGCAGCCAGTCTGGGTTCAATCCCCAGGACCCCATATGGTCACCTGAGCACTGCCAGGGTGACCCAAAGCTAAATAAACAAAATGACTGGTGTGTCTCCAGACATACCCAGGACAGTGGTTAGGGCACTAGCCCTGCACTTGGCTGAGCCAGGTTGGATCCCCAGCAGCACCACCAGTGTGGCCCAAGAACCGAAGAGAAAGAATGACAAGATGTTTGAGTCCCAAGAGGAGTAGGACAGGCTTGACTTCTCCCAGATGTGCCTGGGAAACTGCAGACATTCCAGGGTGATCAGTTCTGCCGGTCAGCAGTGTGACACGGGCCTGGTTGTCCCCAGCAGAGGGCCACACGAGTGACTTTGAGACTGCAGTGGTGGTGAGCTGTGGCACGTGCTTGCTAAACAGCTCGCGGAGCTAAAGTGAACAGCAAACGGAAATCTGAGGTCTAGGAAGACAGCTTGACAGGCTCAGGATGTGCTGATCCTGCCGGGTGTGGCCCAGAAGTCGGGGTGGGAGGGAGGAAGAGTAAATTGGCTGGGGATCGTTGGTAGATGACCAGGTCCCAGGACTCAAGAGTGGTGCCGAGGCCACAGAGCTGCAACGTACAAGATGTCGTTGTTTCCAGTGCCGTGGAAAGGCTGACAGCCGAGGTCTCCGGTGTGACGCTCTTTGCAGGCTTGCTGGTCAACCTCTCCCTTATCCCCGTCATGGGCGGGCTGGCTCTGTGCACTGCCACCGAGATCAGCTTCAACATTCTGGGCTTCTCGGCTGCGCTGTCCACCAACATCATGGACTGGTGAGCGGAGGGGAGTACGTAGGGCTTGGGGGACATGGCTGCTGGGCGGCCACTGGAGGCCAGAGCCGGGCCTACTAAGGCTTCTTTTCATACAGTGGCCCAGGGAGGTCCCTTTGGTTGGGGCTGGGTTTGGGGTCATGCCCACGTGGCCATGCTCGGGACCAGAAGTGACAGGGATATCACCCTGGGCTGCTGCATACACAGCCATTAGCCCAGCTGCCAGCAAGTTGACCCTGGAGCCATCCCCTGGCCCTGGCCAATCCCCTCCTGAGGTCTGACCAGCAGGCAGCTGTGATTTCTCTTGCCCCCTCCCCACCAGACCCTTGCTCACGTCTCAGCCAGAAGTGGGTGTTCATATACTTTTGGTGCCAGCCGATCTTCACTGAGATTGCTTTGTGAGTCTCTGGAGCAGGGCTGCCATGAGCTTATGTGGCGGTGTTCCATGAAGGTGGCTCATCTCTCCTCCCACGTCGCTCTTAGTCTTGACAGGCAGGGGCATGCCCTTCAGCCACTCTGTGCAGCCAGCTGACACATGGCCAGTGCCTGGTTGTCCCACTGGTGGTCCTCATTGAGCACGTACACCTTCATCCACTGCCGGTGCTGTCTGGGATGGCCCAGGGTCCTGCTGCAGTTGCCTGGGAAGAGGGCCTGGGGCTGGGCAGAAGGGTGCCCTCAAGCCAAGGGTCTCGCCACCCTGCTACGGTACCAAGTCAGTGTCTGCTCACTGCCTGCCTCCCGCCTCCACCAGCACCCTGCAGAACCACTTCCTGCCTTCCTGTGCTAAGCAGTTTTGCCAGTTAATTCAGCCAATCAAAGCGAGACCAAAGTTTGATTCTCCTGACTCTTCTCCACTGCCTTCAGATCTGTCTTCCAGAGTGTCAGGGGCCCAGAAACCAAGTGAGCGACAGTCGCCAGCAGCCCCCTGCTGTCCGTGGCCTCCCTGGAGGTGCATCAGTGCCTGATCCAGGATTTTTTTTTTTTTCTTTTTGGGTCACACCTGGTGATGCAAGGGGTCAATCCTCCTGGCTCATGCACTCAGGAATTACCCCTGGCAGTGCTCAGGGGACCATATGGGACGCTAGGAATCAAACCCAGATCGGCCACATGTAAGGCAAATGCCCTCCCGCTGTGCTATTGCTCCAGGCCCAGATCCAGGAATTTTTTTTCTTCTTGGGACACACCCGGCGATGCACAGGGGTCACTCCTGGCTCATGCACTCAGGAATTATCCTGGCGGTGCTCAGGGGACCATATAGGACGCTGGGAATCAAACTCGGGTCGGCCGCATACAAGGCAAAGGCCCTACCTGCTGTGCTATTGCTCCAGCCCCCGAGATTCAGGAATTTTTGAGGCTTTTTTTTTTTTTCTTTTTTGGGTCACACCTGACATTGCACAAGGGTTACTCCTGGCTCTGCACTTAGGAATTACTCCTGGCGGTGCTCGGGGCACCATATGGAACGCTGGGAATTGAACCCGGTTGGTTGCGTGCAATGCAAACGCCCTACCTGCTGTGCTATCGCCCCAGCCCCTGAGGCTGCTTTTGGAGGTGATTTGTCTAGTGCGAGGAGGGGATCCCCGTACTGTATCCATGGGGACCTGTCTTCGGCCCTGACCCCATTGCTAGCCCAGAGGGGTGTCGGAGCAGTGGTCAGGGCAGGGACTGTGAACTCTGACTGGAGATCTTTGGCCATCTCCAGCTTGTGCAGCGTCAGACGGTGTTGCCCTGGTAACAGTAGGCTCAGGCGTCTCCCCCCCCCCTTAACCCCTTATTTTCTGTTCCAGTTTGCAGAATGTTTTTTCAAAAAAGCTCCTCAGTGGGGACAAGTACCGGTTCTCGTAAGTACTGTGAGCAGGGCCCCCTTCCGCACCTCTGTCCATGGCGTGCCCGGGGCCCTTCCTGGACCTAGATGGAACCCACAGTTGGCAGTGGGGTCGGGTGGGAGTAGGTGCCATGTGTGCAATTCTGGGTGGCGGCCCTTGTCCCCACAGGGCTGCAGAGCTCCAATTCTACACCAGCGCCGCGGCTGTGGCCATGCTCGTCCCTGCCTGGGTCTTCTTCATGGTGAGTCTCAGACACAGTGCTCCTCCACACGCAGCCGAAGGGCGGGCACGGCTTCCCGGGGGCTCCAGCGAGAGTGCCGGCGGCCCTGCTGCTCACAACACACTGCACTGGGAGCCCTTGCTCCTTTACTGACTTTCTTTGGGGTGGGGGCAGAGGGGGATGCAGGGGTTTAGGCCACTCCTGGCAGTGCTCAGGACTTGCTCTGGTCTGTGCTCAGGAATCACTCCTAGCAGGCTTGGGGAACCACAGGGGTGCCAGGGTCAGATTCTGGTCAGCTGCATGAAAGAAAAAGGCCTCACTCGTGTCCTGCTGAGCCGGGTCAGAGTGGCCCCTCTGCATGTGGGTAGGGGTCTCCGTGCTCTGCAGCAGTTCACAGGATGGGCCGGGCCCTCAACAGGCCACAAAGCAGACCCTAGTCCCCAGTCTCCACTTCAGACCCAGTGACCATGATGCTCCCTGCCCCCGCTGAGGGTCCTTCACCTGCAGGCCGTAAGACACCTCTCATGGCAGTCCTTCCCATGCGCAGAAAGGCTGTTCGGTCTGTGCTGAAACCGATGTGGACCACTCAGGCTTGGGACCTCCCCTGAGTGGGAGCCAAGCTGGGGTTTGTCCCCGTTATTCTCACTTGGTATCTGACAGTGTCCTCACGCCATCTGGGGGACTGTCCGTGGGTTTGGGGTCTGGAGGGGACAGTCCACCTGAGGGGTTAGGATGCCACACTAGTGAATGGGAGTGCAGCTGCTTATTCGGGTTGTGGCATGTCCCTCAGTCAGGTCATAGGACAGCTCGGCAGAATGACCCCTCTAGTCCCCTGGGATAGGCCCTGGTATGCCCAGTAGCCAGGTACCTTATGCACCTCAGTCACTGCCCGCACATGCTGTCCTGGTGTGACTGCCCTTCAAGTGTCCAACATAGGGCACAGTCACACCAGGCCTTGTCCTCGTCCTGGTGGCCACTTGTGCTTCCTCTTCATAGTCTGATCATTGGTGTTCAGCCCCTTTCAGCCCCACCTCAGCATCATCAGACCAGACTCCCAGGCCTGTGCAGGCATGTGTGCATGTGTGTGTCTGCATGTGCGTGTGTGTGTGTGCGCGGCGCTTGTCTCCCCGCGGAAGCACTCTTCAGAAGCTGTCGTGCCACCACCACCAGGACTTGCCGGTGATCGGGAGGAGCGGGAGAAGCGTCAGCTACAGCCAGGACGTGGTGGCGCTGCTGCTGCTGGATGGTGTCCTGTTCCACCTGCAGAGCGTCACGGCCTACGCGCTCATGGGCAAGGTCTCGCCGGTGACCTTCAGGTACAGCCTTGCTGCCTCTTCATGTCTGGACACCTGTGGCCATTCCCATGCACGGCCAAAGCACTTCCTCAGAATGGTGCCCACCCTCTGGTTGGTTGTTTTGTTTGGGTCTACATCCAGCCCTGCTCACCTTCTTCCTGGCTTGATGCTCAGGGATCACTCCTGGGTGGGCAACCCTATGGGTGTCGGATCCAGGTTGGCCGCACGTGTGTGGTGAACATCCCACCTGCTGTCCTGTATCTCTGGCTCCCTTTGGATTTGTGGTTAAATAGCTGGGTCCTAGGCCATGAACTCAGGGCCTGTTGCCTATGTGAGGCTGGGCAGGGTGAGGTGGTACCTGACATGGCAGGGCTCTTCACATATGCAAGGAGAGAGCCCGAGGCGCTCAGGGCTGTGCTCTCCTCCCCTCCTGGCAGGCGGTATGAGCATCAGTGGCTGTTCTGCAGCTCAGCACTGCGCCCGTGTGTGGCTGGCCTGCAGCACCTCTGCCTCCAGGGCAGCTTCCCTCTAGCTGTCTTGCATGTCGCTCCTAGGGCAGACCAGAGGGCAAAGAAGCGTCTGCAGGGGGCAGGCCTGCCTTCCCGCTTCTGCGGTTCTTGACCACTGAAGTCCAGCATTCTGTTTGGGGTCGAGAATTACTTCCAAGTATCTCTAAAACGTGATGGGGCCCCTCTGAGCAGTTCTCAGCTGAGGTGGCCCAGGCAGCACCTTGTCCTGGGGCGCTGCTTGGGAACTGTGTGGTGTGGGATCACACCCGGCTCGCCACACCCACACCAGTGCCTTCACCCTATATTGCCTCTCTGGCCGTGAAAGCTTCTTTGAAAGGGCTTCTTAGCTGTATTTTTTCTTCGTTGGCTTTGGGACTCCACCTGGCAGGGTCATGCGAGGGAGCTGCGGTGCTGCTTGGCCTCCCCATCCTGGGGCTTCCCAGGTGGTGCTGAGGTTAAACTGAGATGGCCTCAAGCCTGGCCAGTGCCTTCAGCCGTGGACTTTCTCTAGCCCCTGAAACTTCTTCATGACTCTCGTAGTGTTGGTTCAAAACAAAGTTGTCTTTTAAAGAAATAGTCTTTTGCTTTTGTGGCCATATGTGGTGGTGCTTGGGGCTTACTCCTGGCTCTGTGCTCACGGATCCCTGCTGGTGGGCTCGGGGGACCTTTTGTGGTGCTGGGGATCAAACCCAGGTTGGCCACGTGCAAGGCAAGGACCCTGTCCACTGTCTTACCGCTGCTGCCCGAGAAGTAGTTCTTCCTTGTCTCACCTTCGTGTCGGCCATAGTCACTAAGGTGGTCTAGGAAAGGCAGAGAAGTTCGAGCGGTGTTGGCCACGCCCAGGGCTACTCTGTTTCAGGGTCACTCCTGCTGGTAGCTCTGTTGCTCAGGGCCCACCCAGTATAGGGGGGTTCACCAGCCGCCTCATACACAAGGCAAGTGCCTTAACCCATGTTCTCTGTCAGACCCCTCCTGGAAACCAGCTGACCAGTGTCTTCAACATCTCGCAGGATTTCTGCTGGCAAAGCAAAGGCCTGGTGGGGTGTTTGTTGGGCATTGCTGCTAGGGGACTGGCATTGTGGAGGCATAAGCACTTGTGGGAGTATGGTGGATCCTTCTAGAGAGCTCTCAGGGAAGTACTGCAATTCATGGCTGAGTTCTAGGGCCCCTCCCTACCCCCAAAACACACACAGGGTGTAATTTAGGTGGTTATCTTGCATTTGACTGACCTGATGGTTCCCTGAGGACAGAGCCAGAAGTAGCCCCTGAACACTGCTGGGAGGGGCCCAAAGTCCTCTCCCCACAGGAAAGGTGCCCACCAGGGCCGGGGCTATGCTCAGTGACAGGCGGGTTTCTCACACATTTGAGATGTGGGTTCAATTTACTACACTTAAAAAAGAGGGAAAAGAATACCTCTCCTCAGAAGAGGGAGAGGGTAGCTTGGCCATGAGCCCCCTTTCTCGTGCTTGCTGCCCTCCCACCTCAGGCCCATCTCTGTTGCAGCGTGGCCAGCACTGCGAAGCACGCCCTGTCCATCTGGCTCAGCATCCTCATCTTTGGCAACAAAGTCACCAGCCTGTCAGCCATAGGCACCGTCCTGGTGACAGCGGGTGTCCTGCTCTACAACCGAGCCAAGCAGCACCAGCGGGAGGCTATGCAGAGCCTTGTCACCACCAGCAGCCACTCCGCGGAGGAGGACAGCAAACTGCTGGGCCCCAAGGATCCCAGGCCTGGGCACCAGTGAGCACAGGTCCAGGCAGGAGCCCCTTCAGTGTGGCAGAGCCTCGCTCATGGCAGACAGTTGGGTGCCATCAGACCCTCTGCTCCTTTCTCAGGACTCGGCCCACAGCAGCTGGAACTCACTTCAGGGCCCAAATGACTGTCTGCAGCAGATAACCAGTGTTGCTGGGCTGCGTCCCCAAGGGCCAGAGGTCTGAGACAGGCTGTCCTGCATCCTTGTGACCACGGGGGATGTCCCCACTGTCCTGGGGAAAAAGCCAACTCCTACTGCTGAGCGAGCTCCGGCATCCCCACCTTGCCTCGGGCCAGGATCACCGGTCTATGGCCCAGGAGGGTGAGGATGTACCAGGGCAGCCTCTTGGGGCGTGGTGAATCTCTCAGAAGCTGCCGCAGACCTCTCTCCCCTCAGCTGGCCAAGGTCAGGCTTGCTTCACCCTTCATGCAGGAGTGTCTGGAAGAGCGTTTCCTCCTGTCTGCTGCTTTTCAGGTGACTTGGGCACAGATAGGTCTGAAAGTGGGGGTTCATCCACTTTGAACCACAACCCTACAAGAGGCCCTAACGTGCAGTGGTGTCCTCACCTCATCCCTGTCGCCGTTTCTCCCAGAAGAGCACCGTTGTCACGTCAGGTCTTTGCAACCCTCCATCTTGAATTGAGGACTTGAATTGAGGACTCCCATGCGGCCTGATGCAGTGCACCAGATGTGTGCGAACACTCAGGCTGAAGGGTCACGAGCCCTGCCTTCCTCATCTCGGTCCTCACATCCCTGCTGTCCACTTTGAGGGCTCAAACCTGCTCCTTGGCTTCCCAGTTGGCCTCTCCGCTGGGAAAGACGGCAGTAGTTCCGGGAAACCCAGTGTGTTGGGAACGGAGCAATAACCATGGCTTAAAGTCCTGCTTCTTGGAAAAAGTGCCACGATGATGGATTACAGTAAGCCCTGGAACTGCAAACAAGCTTCCTTGGCAGCAAGCCCTGGATCTGGTCAGTGCCTACAGCCTGCCGCTGCCGTACCCTTCGCTCTGAGGCCCCTGACACTCTGGCTTCTCACCTTTCCCCTCCTTGATCTATGGCAGGTCTTGGGTGTGGTGTGGTTCCGTGAGACTCAGAGAAGGGCAACTCTCCACAGGCTGTGGAGCTGGGCTCAGAAGGGATGTGTGGAGGCCCCCCACACCCAGATTTTTAGGTCTGTGGGGATCCCAGGCTTGGCATGGTGGTGTTCCCCGCCCTTGTACTCTCAAAAGCATCTTGCAGCTCATTTGATTTTCTTGGGGTTTTTTTTTTCTTACTTTTTGGACCAGAAACAAAACTAGGATTCTTATAGAAACGTTCTCGGTAAGGCAGCTTTCCTGCAAAACTGCTTTTGAGACTTTTTCTCGCCTGGTGGAAGACCACAGAGCACCTGACCGACTCAGGCCAACATCCATCTTTCAGACTTGCTTCCTCTGAGCTGGCCGCTGCTCCGTTTCTGGACAGCCTGGGTAGGGTTGGTCCCCATGTCCTACGACTCTGTAGACAATATACTGTCACACTGCTGCAGACCACACAAGCGTTGACACTGGCTGTCGAACTTGCACTGGCTCATTTCCTCCTGTGTGTCCTTGTCTGTGCCTTTGTAAACACTTCAACTACATTTCTGAATTGGGTCTTCGGATTCCTAAAGTGAAAACTTAAGGTGGATGCAGCTCTCATCATCAAAGGATTGCCCAACTAGTAAATGGTGTTTAATTTTGTTTAAAATTCACATAATTAGGACTGGAGAGAGAGTTTAGTGGGCAGGGTGCTTTCCTTGCACACAGTGGTCCCAGGTTTGACTCCCACTGGGTTCCCAGGAATGATCCCTAAGCACAGGCTGGTATGGCCCAAAAACAAAACCTGTGCTAATTTCCTGAATGTCAGCGTTAAGAATAGGCAATGCTAATAATGTTTTTTCCTCAGTCCACAATATCTGATAAAGGTAAACGTGGCAGATTAGAAACTAAAGGAAGAGTCAAGCCAACCACCTTGAGCTCTGCAGCACCAGTGGAGAGGTTCTGAGGTTGCTTCCTGTGTGCTCCCTGTGGGAAGGTACCAAGGCACCGGACCTGGCATTTCCAGCCTTCTTGCTGGTTCCCTGCCTGGAGTTCAAGCATGGAGACTTTACACATCATCTCTGCCATGTGCCAAAGGCTTTTTCCTTTTCCCCATAATACACTTATGTGTGTCCAGTCAGGCCGTTCTAAAGCCTGTCCACCCAGGACACAAATCTGCCCTCTAGTCAGATTTTAAAACTTGTGGCCCCAATCTTCCACCCACACCCACAAAAAAAAGTATAATTTTGCTTTTTATAAGCAAGCATTCCTGCCCATCCACAAGATCCTGCGTCTCCTGACAAAGGGTCCAGAACCTGGCAACGGTGGCCACGAGGTGTATAACTGGGCCCAGAGCACCACAACGGGTTGGACACCGTTTGTCTTTATATGATTTCGTCGGAGGAATGAACGGTGCTGTGAGCCGAGTCAGCCGGAGGAGGGCCTAAGTGCCCAGCACGGGCAGGTGCATCGTCCACACTGGGAAGCCTGAAGACTGCCCACAGCCCTGCCTGCTCCTGCCCGAGCGCCATGCCAGGGCGGTGAGCGCTCTGCACGGTGCCTGCCCCGGGGCCTCTTGTGGCTAGACAGGCAGAGGCCACCTGGGAGCAGTAATAAACGGATGCTGTGCTGACCCCGCTGTCTCCGCTTGCTGGGGCCACCCGGGGCCCGGGAACCGTCCTGCGCGATGCGCGATGCTCTCCAAGGCGCGAGACGCCTCCTGGGCCTCCCGTTTGCGGCCTGCAGGTCAACGCCCCCCGCCCGCGAGAACGTCAGCACACAGCTGGCGACTCCGCTGGAGCAGTGTCGGCCCCGAGCGTCTGCGCCCGCCCGCTCGCTTTTCCCGCGCGCCTCAGCCTCGCCCCTTGTGCTCCGCACTCCGGGTTCTCCAGTCCGCGCCCCCGCCCCCAAACCGCCTCAGTCCCCGCCCCCGCGGGCTCCACCCTCCTTAGTCCCCGCCCCACGCCCCTCGGTCCCGCCCGCCCCCACGGGCTAAACGTTCCTCAGCCCCTCCCCCAAACCGCCTCAGTCCCCGCCCCCGCGGGCTCCACCCTCCTTAGTCCCCGCCCCGCGCCCGTCTCAGTCCAGCCCCCGCGGGCTACACGCCCCTCGGTCCCGCCCGCCCCCACGGGCTAAACGTTCCTCAGCCCCTCCCCCAAACCGCCTCAGTCCCCGCCCCGCGCCCTTCTCAGTTCAGTCCCCGCCTCCGCGGGCTAAACGTTCCTCAGCCCCGCCCCCAAACCGCCTCAGTCCCCGCCCCCGCGGACTACACGCTCCTCCGTCCCTGCACCGCGCCCACCACAGCCCCCGCCCCCCGCACTCCTCGCCCGGTCCACGGGCCCCCGCGCCTCTCAGTCGCGCCCCTCAGCGCAGCAGCCTTGAGAGGCTCCGAGTGGCGCGCGCGGAACTTCCGGGAGGCTCGTCATCCGCGTGCGCCGGGCAGGAAGTGACGACACTCCTTGCGCGCGCCGGGCGCTGTTTCTCCTCAGGCTCCAGGCAGGCGGCGGCGGTGGCGGCGGCGGAGGCGCAGGGGTGAGTGGCGGCGGGCGGGCGGGCGGCGGGAGGCACCCCCGCGGCGACCCCGTGAGCCCGGCGGGCCGGGAGCGGCCGCGCGCTCGGCCCCGCCCACCCGCCGGCGCGGCCGCCTAACGGGCTGTGGCGCGGCCGCGGCCTCTCCGCAGCGGGGCGACCCCAATGGGTGATGAAAAGGACTCCTGGAAAGTGAAGACGTTAGATGAGATTCTGCAGGAGAAGAAGCGCCGGAAGGAGCAGGAGGAGAAAGCCGAGATCAAACGCCTGAAGAACGTGAGTCCGGGCTGCCGCGCGCCCGGGGGGCGGGACCCCCGCCCCAGCCCCAGCCCCAGCCCCGGTGGCGGCGGCCCCGCAGGGACCAGGCTCCATCGCCCCCACCCCGCAGGCCGATGACCGCGACTCCAAGCGGGATTCCCTGGAGGAGGGGGAGCTGAGGGAGCACCGCATGGAGATCACCATCCGCAACTCGCCGTACCGGCGCGAGGACTCCACGGAGGACAGGTGACCGTCGGGGCGGGAGCGCTGGGCACGGGACGGGTGCCCGTCGCAGACGTCGCCTCCGACCGCGCGGAATAGAGAACACCGGTTTGCCTGGGGGACTCCGCGCTGGTGGCGCTCGGGCTCCGCGCTCCGGGCAGGGGGTAGGGACAGTGCGCAGTGTCGAGGGTCGGTCTTGAGGCTCCCCCTCTGCTGCCCGCGCCGCCGTTTCTAATGGAGCCGTCGTGTGAAGGACGTGGGGGAGGTGTGACTGGAAGTAAGCTCTGTGCAGCCTGGCGCATGTTTACGCACCCACGGAATGACAGCCGCGATTGTGGTACCTTGTTTTAAGCCAGGTTCTGTCAGGATTTTTCTTTGAGGCGGTGGGTGCTCCGAAGGTTGCGTGGTAGAACCTGTACCTTCTGTAGAACATGCGCCCCAGTCCTGCGTGCCGTGCCCAGCCACAAAGCTCTGAGGGTCACACTGTCCATCTGGACCTGTGTATAACACACAGCTTGGGTTCTAGCCTCAGAGTTACCGTGGTCATTTATTCTCAACTGCGGAGTTTCCTGGCCCGAAGAAACTCCGTAACACCCTCGTACTCTCTATGTGACTTTTTTCCAAGCGTGGTTTGTGTCTGTATCTTATTTCAGAGGAGAGGAAGATGACTCTTTGGCTATCAAACCACCCCAGCAAATGTCTCGAAAAGAAAAGGCTCATCACAGGAAAGACGAAAAGAGAAAAGAGAAACGTAGGCATCGTAGTCATTCAGCAGAAGGGGGTACAGAGCATTTGTTTTTCTTTGTATCATGTACAAGTTTATTTTACTGTCTATCTTCTGCATAGTATGATGCTATCAGTTTCAAAGCATAAACTTGTAGGTTATTGGGGGCTGGAGCGATAGCACAGCGGGTAGGGCGTTTGCCTTGCACGCGGCCGACCCGGGTTCAAATCCCAGCATCCCATATGGTCCCCTGAGCAACGCCAGGGGTAATTCCTGAGTGAAGAGCCAGGAGTAACCCCTGTGCATCGCCGGGTGTGACCCAAAAACCAAAATAATAAATAAATAAATAAAAAGTTTAAGTCCATATAATGTTTCTGACCAGTAATACTAAGAGTCAATTAGAAGTATACTGTGTTTATTATTTTCACTGTATGGAAGTAACTATTAGTATGAGAGCATCAATGTTGGGGTCAGAGCAGTAGCACAGTATATAGAGCACTTGCTTTGCACACAGCTGACCTGACTTCCATCCCCAGCACCCCATGCCCTGAGCACTGCTGGGTGTAACCCCTATACCCAAAAAAAAGCAGTGCGTGAATATTAGTTCTTTTGCTCATCTGCACAGCGTTAATGTGACCCCACCATCCCCAGAATGCCAGCCAACTTCCACCTTTATCCTTTTCTCAGAGGGGATTGGGGGGGAGGGGTTGATTTGGGAGTGCTGAATCATGTTAGTGCACCACTTCCATCCCCTTTCCCACCCCGAAAACAATGTTTTGCGGTTTGGGGACTACACCCAGTGGTGCATGGGGCATACCCTGGCCCTTCTCAGTGATGGGTCTGGGCCAGGGGGCTGCTCTGTGATGCTGAGGATTGAACTGGGGCCAGCAGCAGGCTGGTCAAGCGGCTCACCCTTCTGCTGTCTCTCTGACTCCCAGCGTGGCTTTAACCTGCCGAGAGGATCTAAGTCTCATTACGTGCTCTTTCAATGAGGGGCTAACATGGCCCTTCACTTTTATTGGAAGAGTAGGAATGGAAAGTTGCGTTTTCACAGCAGTAACTGCATTTCTTTCCATTATTCAGACAACTGTTCCAGTTGTAAAATGTCTTTTCATTGGGTAGTTTTTTGTTAGGTTCTTGGGAGTTCGGTTTGTTTGCATGACACCATCATTTCTCACTAGGTAAGCATGCTAGGGTGAAAGAAAAAGAAAGAGAACATGAACGTCGGAAACGCCACAGAGAAGAACAGGACAAAGCACGTCGGGAATGGGAAAGGCAGAAGAGGCGGGAGATGGCGAGAGAGCATTCCAGGAGAGAGAGGTGAGCCGGCTGGCGAGGGCGTTCAGGGAGGGAGAGGTGAGCCGGGAGAGAGAGGTGAGTGGGCCTGGCAAGGGCGTTCCGGGAGAGAGGTGAGTGGGCCTGGCAAGGGCGTTCCGGGAGAGAGAGGTGAGTGGGTCTGGTGAGGGCGTTCCGGGAGAGAGGTGAGCTGGCTGGCGAGGGCGTTCCGGGAGAGAGAGGTGAGCGGGCTGGCGAGGGCGTTCCAGGAGAGAGAGGTGAGCCGGCTGGCGAGGGCGTTCCGGGAGAGAGGTGAGCAGGCCTGGCACTGCAGCTCAGCTGAAACATCGGGAAGCTGGGCATCTCCTGGGAACAGTGGAAGAATTGATCATTTTTCTGTTGGGTGGGGTGTGATTGGGCCACCTCTGGCACCACTCAGAGGCTACCCCGGGTCCGCTCTCTGGGATCACTCCTTACTGGGCTTGGAGTACCCTAGTGCCAGGGATCAAACCCGGGCCAACTATGTGCAGGGCAAGTGCTTTCCCCTGTACTCTCTCTTCAGCCCCGAGATGGTCATTTCAGCAACAGGTAAGAACTCGCCAGTGAGTCCGGGGCCATAGCACAGTGGGGAGGGCATTTGCCTTGCACACAGCTGACCCGGGTTTAATCCCCGGCACCCCATGTAGTCCCCCAAGTACCGCCAGGAACCCCTACGCATCATGCGTTGGGTGTGACCCAAAAAGAAAAAAAAAAAGGAAATTTGCCAGCATGAATTGGGTGCAGAAGAGTCACGTAGCCATCCTGATGAAGTTGTTGTGGAGAGTTGTCTGGAAGTAGTGAGCTGCTGCTTTTTGAAGGGATGGTTGGGTGAGCACAGGACTTACTCCTGGCTCTGCACTCTGGGATACTTCAGGGACTGGGTGTGGTGCCAGAGATAGAACCCAGGTTAGCTGCATGCGTGGCCAGCGCCCTACCATTGTCCTATCTTTTGGACCCCTCTTGAAGATAGAATTAGGGGTAGGGGAGAAAACCTGGGGACATTGGTGGAGGGAAGTTTACACTAGTGGTGCGATTGTACTGGCACATTGTGCGCCTTAAAAACTTAACTATGAATAACCTTTTTTAAAAGGTAAGCCACTGATTTACAAATAAAGACAGAATTAGACACGGGTTGGCCGAGAGAAGCATCTGTGGTGGAGCCACTGCCCGAGGCTGTGCAGGGTCACTCCTGCCCAAGACCTAATGTCTGTGAGATGGGCCGGAGCGGGGCTAAGAGGGGGAGGGGCCTTTCTGGCCTGGTTGCTGGTGGCAGAAAAGGAAGGAGAGAGTGGGTTTCCCACAGGAGCCAGGTGAGAGCGAGCATTTGCCCTGGGTCTTCTCGGAAAGCTTGTCCAGACTGTGTGCAAACAGTTCCCGGGGTGCCCAGGGGCGATTCCTGGTTCTTGCTCAGGAGACGCCACGTGGTGCTGAGGGGATCTGATGGGGCAGCTCCCTTCGGGAAATGGCTGGCTTTGGGGCAGTATTCCTTAAGTTTATGTAATGAGTACTGAGGAGTCTGGCGCACTTCTTTGCTTTGGACTTCTCTTCTGCCCTGCTCGGCTCCAGGTATCTGAGCCAGGAAGGCTAAGCACTGCACAGCTTAGGGTACCTCAGATGCGGCAGGGGCTGGGGCACAGTGCTTGCGTAATCTTACGCTGCTCAGAACCATGGAGGCAGAGTTGGCCACCACAGCACTTGGCAGCCATGAGGGACAGTGCCAGGGATGGAACGTGGAGTCTTACCCCACACACACAGGGCAAGTGCCCTACTGGGTTCTGAAGAGTCGTTTTCTATTTGACAGTCTCTCTCATTTGGGATCTAGAGATTGATTCATGCTGAGTTAGGAATGTAACCAGATTTACAGTTCCTTTCTTGATTTTTATTTTTTTTGGACGGAAGGGAGGGTGCCATATATGGTGCTGTAGCTAAAGAGATCCCTGATTCGTTACAATTTTTTGTGGAGGGGGGGCGGCATCCCCTATCCAGCAGTGCTCCTGGTCCTGCACTCAGAGATGGTGCTTGGGAAACCTTGTGGGTCACTGGGAGTGGAACTCGGGCTAGCATGTGCAAGGGTAGCACCCTGCCTGCGGTACATTCTCTGGCCCCCAGGAGCTACTGCTGGCTCTGTGCTCTGGGTAGCTGCTACCAGTGCTGAGGACCATCTCAGCTAAGTTTGGCTGCATTTGAACACCTTCACCCCTGCACGTGTTCAGGGGTCACTCCTGGCGGGGGTTGGTTGGGGGAGGACCCTAGGACCCTACGTGGTGCTGGGAATCAAGTCTGATGGGCCACGTGCAAAGCAAGCACCCTCCTCACTGCAGTATTCCTGGCCCCCGTAGAATAGTTCAAAGAAGAAAGTAGAGGTGTCAGCAGTACCAGGTTGCGCTGGTGGCTGTCATCCTGAAGATGAGTGTCCCCGTGTCTGCGCAATTCCACTTGTTGGTCACCTGATGGTGCAGGCGGCCATCTGTTTCAGCTGCCAGTGTTCCGGAACCAGCCCCTCACTGCCTTCCTATTTCCCTGAATGCCCACTTTCCTTGCCAGCCTGGGTTGGGACTGACCTACGGCTTCATCTGCCAGAGATCCCAGGGAGCAGAGACAGGACTAGGGGTTGAACTGAGTGTGTAACCTGAAGCATAAAGCAGAGAGAAGAGAGCGAACCAGAGAAATAGCTGGCATGTGCTTATTGCAGGGACCGCCTTGAGCAGTTAGAGAGGAAAAGGGAGCGGGAGCGGAAGCTGCGGGAGCAGCAGAAGGAGCAGCGGGAGCAGAAGGAGCGGGAGCGGAGGGCAGAAGAGCGGCGCAAGGAGCGTGAGGCCCGGAGGGAAGGTAACGAGCTAGTGGGCAAGTGCTCACCTGGGACCCGGCCTTTCTCATCAGAGCTGAGGCAGGGCCAGAGAGAGGCCAGGGAGCGGCAGGTGGTGGAGCCACGGCTGGTCTGTGTGTCCAGGGCTAGGAACAGCTGTGCTGGGGGCAGGAGCTTGGAAATGGGCTTTGCCGTCTGGACTTGGGCTCTTCCTTTTTGGCCAGTGGAGACCCGTGGCTTGCAGACCTCTGCCCCTGGACCGGTGGTTGCACACCAGCCGCCTGAAAGCCAAGCTTCTCAAATGTGGGGTCTGAAAGCATTAGCAGTAGTAAAAATGAATACGGAATCATCTGTGTGCTTGGGCTGGGGGACGAAGGTGGGGAACATTTGCTTCTCACGTGGGCGGCTCTGGGGTTCAGCCCTTAGCATCACCCAAGAACACCTGAAACTGCATCATAAACCTGACGTGTTTCTGGCAGCACTGACCTGTGCATTTCTCGGGTGAGAGGGTGGCGAGTGCAAGGGTGAGGCAGCCGTGGCTGTGGGGTTGACCCACAGCTCCGGGTTGGAAGGGGCACCTCCTTGGGCTTCCTTGGTGCTGTTAGGCGTCTGCACGATGGGCGTGACTGCCGCAGGCCCTGTGCTCGGTCCCCACAGCCAGGGGCACCCTGCTCACTGGGGGATCACCTGTCCTGTCTTCGCTGCAGCCGTTTCTGCTCATCACCGAACCATGAGGGAGGACTATGGCGAGAAAGGGAAAGCCAGTCACTGGGGCCGCAGCCCTCTGCGACCACCTCGAGAGAGGTTTGAGCTGGGAGACAGCCGGAAGCCAGGTGAGGCTCAGCATCTGCAGGGCTGTTTGTCAGCCTGTGCACAGTCCGAGGGACTCTGTGCCTTCCCTCGTTCTTGCCAAGCGCGTGGGCTAAGCTGGGCTACAGGCACATCTCAGCGCTGCTTTCAGCCTTCCCCACATTTGATGACTTGTTTCCTAAAGTGAAAGAGGAGAAAATGGAGGAGAGAGACCTACTGTCCGACCTACAGGACATCAGCGACAGCGAGCGAAAAACCAGCTCGGCCGAGTCATCGTCAGGTACTGCTCACGGGGCCCGGGGCCCTGGCCACAGTGGGTGGGGCTGCGTGTGCACATCTGACTCTTTCCTTCCTGAAGCAGAGTCCGGTTCAGGGTCCGAGGAGGAAGAGGAGGAGGAAGAGGAGGAAGAAGAAGAGGAAGGGAGCAGCAGTGAGGAATCTGAGGAGGAGGAGGAAGAGGAGGAGGAGGAGGAAGAGGAGGAGGAGGAGACTGGCAGCAACTCAGAAGACGCATCTGGGCAGTCAGCTGGTGAGGACACCCAGCTGAAGACAGGTGGCTCGGGTGGAGCCCAGAGGGCGCGTCCGGGCAGTCAGCGGGTGGGGGAGTGCTGGCTGCTGGGGTGCCGGAGCCCCGGAACAGAATCGGAAGGCGTTCCCACACTGTGTAACTCCTGGGGTCCAGCACCACAGCCCTCTGGGCCCTGTGCAGTCTGCTGAGTTCTGCCTTCTCTTCTAGAAGAAGTGAGTGAGGAGGAAATGAGTGAGGATGAAGAGCGAGAGAACGAGAACCATATCTTAGTTGGTAAGTCCTGGTACTGCTACTGCTTTCACGTACCCCTGAGTATGGTGGCCCATTTGCGGGGAGGGGGAGGGTTGACACCTTCCAGCGCTGTGGCAGGCGCCTCTAGCAAACACTCCCCTTGGCCTGGCTGCCAGTCCGCAGTGGTCTCTCGGGCATGGCAGCCATACACCACAGTGTGCTCACGCCACACTCAGCCTTACCTGGGGCCACGTGTCCCCATGGCGGCACTCTCAGCGAACAGTGCTTACTGTCATCCTGGGCGCCTCTGACTTAGAGCCCCCCAACGCCCCACCCTCAGAACCCAGCTAGGAAGGAGGCAGCACTGCTGTCCAGCCTCACGGCCATGCCCACACCCCCTGGACGCTCTGAGTGCCAGCCCCAAGACCTCGAGCACAGTCTCCTGGGGCCAGGCTGGGTTGTCATCCCTGTCCCGTGTCTAAGTGCAGAAGTAATCAGTGTCCCTTTGAAGTTCCAGAGTCAAGATTCGATCGGGATTCCGGGGAGAGTGAAGAAGGGGAGGAGGGAGTAGGAGAGGGCACCCCTCAGAGCAGCGCCCTGACCGAAGGGGACTTCGTACCCGACTCCCCCGCCTTGTCGCCCATCGAGCTCAAACAGGAGCTGCCCAAGTACCTGCCTGCTTTGCAGGTCAGCCTGAGGGGGAGGGGCCTGTGGCCTCTAGCCAGGGTCTTGGGCTGGTGTTGCAGTCTGAGGCACAGGGAGGGAAGGAGGGAGTGGGGGCTCCTTGTGCTAAAGGAGTGCCACAGCCAGCCTCTAGGAGCAGCAGGGCGCTTGTATCCCTGCGGGGTCCAGTGTGGTGGGTGGTGCGCCCCCTCCCCCCCCCGCCCCCGGTCTGGGCCTTGACCCAGGTTGGCTCCCCTCACGGCTGCTTCTGCAGGGCTGTCGGAGCGTGGAAGAGTTCCAGTGCCTGAACAGGATTGAAGAGGGCACCTACGGGGTGGTGTACCGAGCCAAGGACAAGAAGACAGGTGGCTCGGGTGGGACTGCTTCCAGGCCACCCCGGGGCTCTGCTGGGGGCACGGGTGGGGGACATTCCTGGCAATGTGGCCTGCAAGGCCCAGAAAGGCCATTGACAGTGAGAAGCCTCGGGAGCCGCGGGCTTCTTGTTGTGTGAATGGCTCGTGGTCCCTTCAGCCTACTCTGAGCCCCTGGTTTGTCAGGGACCACACAGTGGGGCTTTGGTTCCTGCTGTTCTCACTGTTTGAGGGAGGGCATCTAGTGGCGGGCAAGTCCCAGTGACCCGGGAACACCTCGTCGTCTTCCCAGATGAGATTGTGGCTTTGAAGCGACTGAAGATGGAGAAGGAGAAGGAGGGCTTTCCCATCACCTCACTGCGAGAGATTAACACCATTCTCAAGGCCCAGCACCCCAACATTGTCACTGTCAGGGTAAGGCCTCTCTGCAGAGCTGCGGTGGGGCTGCAGCCTGGGGACCATGGCCCGATGACCTATGCTGCCTCCTAGGAAATCGTGGTGGGCAGCAACATGGACAAGATATACATCGTCATGAACTACGTGGAACATGACCTCAAGAGCCTGATGGAAACCATGAAGCAGCCGTTCCTGCCAGGTAGGGCTGTCCACTGTGTGTGCGCCATGGCCACGTTCCTGTGCCATGCCAGGCTGCAGGTCCTGCCTTAGCCGGGCACTGCATGTTCCCACATCACTGTCTAGGGGAAGTGAAGACCCTGATGATCCAGCTGCTGCGTGGCGTCAAACACCTGCACGATAACTGGATTCTGCACCGCGATCTCAAGACGTCCAACCTGCTCCTGAGCCACGCCGGCATCCTCAAGGTGGGGGACTTTGGGCTGGCCCGAGAGTACGGCTCCCCGCTGAAGGCCTACACCCCGGTGGTCGTGACCCTGTGGTACCGTGCCCCAGAGCTGCTGCTGGGCGCCAAGGTGAGTGCCTGCTGCTGGGCGGCCCACCCTGGGGCCTTGCCCACCCTGAGCCTGGCTCTGTCCCCAGGAGTACTCCACTGCCGTGGACATGTGGTCAGTAGGCTGCATCTTCGGGGAGCTACTCACGCAGAAGCCTCTGTTCCCTGGGAAGTCGGAGATCGACCAGATCAACAAAGTGTTTAAGGTGGGTCTGGGGCCCTAGCTCTCCACTGGGTGGTGGGCCAGCCCTTTCTGCAGGGTATGGATACTTGGAAGGGTTTCTGCTGCTTAGGATCTGGGGACCCCCAGTGAAAAAATCTGGCCAGGCTACAACGAACTTCCTGCAGTCAAGAAAATGAGCTTCACGGAGTACCCCTACAACAACCTCCGCAAGCGCTTTGGGGCTCTGCTCTCAGACCAGGGCTTCGACCTCATGAACAAGTAGGTGGCCCTGGCCTAGCCCCACCCCTCCCCTCCCCTCCCCGATGGGTGGGCGCCTTACCCATGCTCTCTCATAGGTTCCTGACCTACTACCCTGGGCGAAGGGTCAGTGCAGAGGATGGACTCAAGCACGAGTATTTCCGAGAGACCCCTCTCCCCATTGACCCCTCCATGTTCCCCACATGGCCTGCCAAGAGTGAGCAGCAGCGGGTCAAGCGGGGCACCAGCCCTCGGCCCCCTGAGGGAGGCCTGGGCTACAGCCAGCTGGGTGAGGATGACCTGAAAGAGACAGGATTCCACCTGACCACCACCAACCAGGGCGCCTCAGCCGCCGGCCCTGGCTTCAGCCTCAAGTTCTGAGCTTCCTGGGTCCAGCCCATGAGTCTCAGCTGGCACCCACCACAGGTCCTGGGGGCCAGAGCTGGGAAAGGGGGATCTGCTGCCCCCGCGTGGCCACTCGGGGCAAGCGCAGCTCTTGGACTGGGTTGTTTGGTTTTCACTTTCCTTTTTTTAATTTCCTTTGGGCTTGTAAATGTGTAGAATTAAGCCACATGGCCTCCAAAGGATATTTTTTCAGCTGGGATGGGCTGGTCCCCAAGAGGCAGCAGGGCCCACCAGAAGCCTGGGGAGGGCCTGTTGGAGCTGAACCTTGGGCACTTCCTGCCGTGCGACCTTCGGGTCCTTCCCGCGCCCCGGAGCTGAGCCCACCGGGCCGCGTGATTTTGTACAAGCTCGTTGCGTGTTCTGAGATGTAGTAAAGTTTTTTGGAGGAAGCCTGGTCTGTTGAGGGCAGCCTGCTGGCCTCTGTTGAGGGGGTGGGGTGTTGAGGGGGAGGTGGGTGCCCTGTCCACCCCCAACACCAGGTCACAGTTAACTCCACTTCCCAGGAACAGTCAGGGAAAGCTCTTCCCTGCCTGGTATGGTCGCCCCAGTGGTGGGGGGGTTCTGGTGTCCTGGCCCCAGGAGCGCCTCTCCCAAAAACGAGGCGAGACTGCGACAGGAAGTACTTTATGAGTCGCGCACACGCACGCGCCAGGAGTAGGTGGTGAGCACCCGGCGCTGGCGCCGCACCACGCACGTGTAGGTGCCCTCTGTGATGGCGTTGGCAATGATGCTCAGGTGCGCCTCGCCCAGCGCCAGGTAGCCAGGGTAGGAGAACTCCAGGGGCTCTTGGTCCTTGTACCAGCTGGGGGAAGAAGGGGACTCAGGCTGGGCATCCCAGTCCCTGCTGCCCGCCCGGATGTAGGCCTGGGGCCGGCCACTCACTGCACTTTGCCCTTCTTGTGCAGGATCTTCTGGCCACAGCGGAAGGTCATGTTCCTGCCCTCTGACACTAGCCTGGTTTTGGTCCTGGGCGGGGGTGGGGTGGCGGCCTCCGTGGGGAAGGGGAACTCTGCTCCAGTGGGGACATGTCATTAGTGGCACACCCTGGCCCGGGGGCCGGGGCTGGGGCACAGGGCCTCACCGTAGCAGAAGTCGCAGCTGCTGGGGCAGAGCCTTTTCATCAGCCTCTGGCGGGCTGCGCAGAAGCCCTTTCTGGCCCAGGAGCCGCAGACGGACAGCCGGTCCAGGCAGCCTGCAGGACGGAGTGCAGTGGGAAACTCGGGGCCCGAGGGACCGGGCCCACCGCACTCACAGCCGGGCACCCACCGTAGAGCCGGTGCAGCCCCCACAGCTCGTCTTGCGACAGCACCTTCCAGCCGCGCAGCGTGGCATTGAGGTGCATGAGCGCGCGGCCCTGCAGCGAGTGCATCAGGCCCAGCGCGTGGCCGATCTCGTGCGCCGCCACGTGCACCAGGTCGGTGAGCCACACGCCTGCAGGCCGGGTCAGGACAGGCGTCCCCTGCGCGCAGCTGCGCTGGGAACGCTCGGGCAGGAGATAAGGATGTGAGCTCGGCCCCCAGGAATGCAGCTCCGCCCCCGCCGGGGCGCGGGGGCGGGCGGGACCTGGCGTTTGGGACCCGGGCCCGCCGCCGCCCAGTCTCCCTGCCTGCCCTTCCCTGGGCGCGCCCACCGGTGCCCACCCCGGAGGGGCCCCAGGAAGCAGCCGACCGTCACCTTTCTTCCAGCTGTAGCGCGTGGGGCCCAGGATCCAGTACTCGCTGTCATCGAAGTGGATGCCGCCGTGCGGGGGGAAGAAGGCGTGGGCCAGCTCCCCGGTGGGCCCGTCGAAGCAGTGGTGCAGCGCCGAGGCCAGGCAGTCCGTGTGGTTGGCGGGGTAGAAGCCTGCGGGGCCGCGGAGCTGAGCGGGGCGCGCGGGGCCGGGCGGGGCCGGGTGGGGCGCGCGGGGAGAGGGCGCCCACCTATGCGAAGGTCACTGGGCTGCTCCGGGGCAACCTCTCGGAAACTGAAGGGGGACACCTCGCTCCACATGCGGAAGGCTGCGGCCAGGCCCCGCCGGGTCTCGCTGGGGCTCAGCAGGTTCCGAGGGAAGGAGAGGACCCTGGGGTGCGCACCCCGTTAGGGCGGCGGCCGGGCCGTAGCCACGCCCCCAGCGCCGGGCACCCACCTGTAGGTGAGGTTGAAGCGGTCCCAGCGCAGCCGGGCTGGCGTCAGCGTGTAGCGACGTCTGCGGGGCGCCTGTGGGGGCGGTGGGCCCGAGACCCCCGTGGGGGACGGCGAAGTCACATCTTCCTTGGGGGGAAGCGGGAGCCACGGGTTGGCGGCGGGGACTGTCAGGAACCGAGTGGGAGCATCCCCTTCTCTTTCCTTCTCGGGTTCTCGGCCTCGCCGTGGCACTTGGACGGCCACAAGGCAAAAGGTCCACCCCCACCCCTCCAGCCGGCCAGATCCCAGGGGCCAGCGTGCGGCCAACCACTCTCCCACCCTGCCGTGGCCACACGCTCCGGCACGGCGGCGCGCCGACGTGGCCTCACCTGCACCGCGCTCGGGGTGGCCGGCAGCCCCAGCCGCGCCAGCAGCAGGAGCGCAGGGAGCAGGCACAAGGCGCCCAGCCAGGCGGGCCGCTGGCCGCCCCGGCCCGGGAGCCCCGGCGTGGCCGCGGGCGCGCTGGCCCCGCGCTGCATGGCGTCTGCGCCGGCTGTCGGGGCGCCGCGGCGCGGGGCTGAGCACGGCGAGGAGGGAGCCAGCGGGGAGGTGGCGGCGGGCGGCTCGGGTTACAGCCCTGGGGGGGCCGGGGCCGCCTGAAGCAAACCAGCTGGCCCGCCGCCGCCCGGAGGCTGGCCCGAGACGCCTAGTCCACGGCCGAGGGATGCAGAGCGAGCGCCGCCTTGGAGGCGGGCAGGAGCCCCGGACGGACTGGCGGCTTTTTCCCTAGATGGACTCAAACCCTGGACGTCCGCTCAGAGCAGGAGCTTGTCCTGCGGGACCCGGCCGAGGCCCCTGCCAGGGAGCGCACATGGCGAGTGGGGGACGTGGCGAGGCCTAGAGAAGCAGCGGGGGGCGAGGCTGGGGCAGGAGCCGCACCCTAGGAGACGCCAGCGGGGACCACACGCACGCACGCACACCGCCGCAGGTGCACGGAGAGGAGCGCACGGGGGTCGCCTGCGGAGGTCCAGAGCCAACTCCCAACCACTAGGATGGCACGGGGTCTCGACCGGGGGGAACCTGGGGCTGCGCGGGGGCACGGGGGAGGAGCCCCGCCGCGAGGGCGGAGCGGGCCGGGATTGGGGAGACGAGGTGAGGGGCTGGCCGAGGGCGGGAGGCCGGGCGTCCCCGGGGTGCGCGCCGCGGTCCAGAAACGCCCCCGCCCCAACACACACACACACGCCGCAGCCCCGCCCCAGGCAGGCACCAGGCGCCAAGTCCGATAATCTTTTTATAAAACACAGAAGGGCGCGACGGGAGTGGAAGTGGCGGGACAGATGCGGCTCCGGAGCGGGGCGGGCGCGGGTTCACACGAAGATCTGGATGCGGTCGCGGACGGGCTGGCGGCAGATGGGGCAGGCGCTGAGAGCGGCGCCGCAGGGCGCGCACGCGCCGTGGCCGCACTGGAACACCAGGCGGATGTGGCTGTCGATGCAGATGGGGCAGGTGATGCGCTCCTCCATCTGCCGGTAGCGGCTCTGCAGCTCCTCCACCAGCTGCCGGGGCGGCCCGGCCGGGGGCGCGGCACCCGCCACCTCCGAGCCGTCTACGGGCGGGACAGGGCGCGGTCAGGGCTGGCCGCGGAGGGAGGCCCGCCCCCGCCCCCGCCCCGCGCGCACCTGGCCGCAGCTTCTTGGCGATGGGCACCTGGCACCGGATGCACTTCTTCATCCTGCGCGCGCACTCTGCGGGGGGCAGCGGGCATCGGTGGGCGTCGGCCAGCGGGGGGCCGGCCCCGGGCCGCCCCGCGACTCCGCCCCGCACTCACCCTCGCACACCGTGCGGTGCTGGCAGGGTGAGAAGAGCACCAGCAGCGCCAGCTCGGAGCACACCAGACACTCGGCGGCGTCGGGCCCCGACGCGGCGGCCACGTGCAGGTTCGTCACGGTGTTGGGGGTGCTGCGGGTCAGCCTGGGGCCCGGGACGGCGGCCCCGCTCCCCGCCTGCCGCTCCCTGCAGTCGGGCGAGGGGCTTTAGAAGGGCCCGAGGCCGGCGGGGGTCCCGCCCCGTCCCCCGCGCCGCCCGCGGGGCTCACCGGAAGCGCTGGGCGCAGCCCTGCAGGGCTTTGCGCGCGCGGCCGTCCGCGGCCAGGTCCAGCGGGCTACGGCCGCGGTGGTTGGTGTAGCTCACGTCGGCGCCCTCCAGCGCCAGGAAGCAGGCCAGCGCCGCGCCCACCGTCAGCTCCGCGCTGCCCGGGAGGCCCGAGGCCTGGAGCTGAGGGCGGGGCGGGGTCAGAGGCTGGCCCCCGACCCGGTCCCCACCGCCCCCCTCCGCACACTGGCCCGTTCCCCAGCTCCCGGGTTGACCGGGGGCACGTCCACGGGCCACACTGGCCCCGTCAGAGACAGCGGCGGCTCTGCAGCCGCCTATCCGCACCCGAACCCACACTTCTCACCCTGGACAGCAGTGGCCCGGGCCCGGGGTCCCCCCCTGCGCCGCCAGCCGCCAAGGGCAGCAGCTGGTGGCGCTGCAGGGCCACGTGCAGGGCCGTGTCTCCCTCCTCGTCCTCGGCGTTGACGCTGCAGCCCGCGTCGGCCAACAGCGGCACCAGCCCCACGTGCGCCTGCTGCACGGCCAGGTGCAGCGGCGTCTGCAGCTTCCGGTTGCGTACGTTCACGTCGCAGCGGCCCTGGGGCGGGAGCGCAGGCTCAGCACGGTCCGGGCGGCCCCAGCCCCTAGCCCGGCGGCGCGGTCAGGGCCCCCACCTCTCGGATGAGGATCTGGGCCACCTCGCAGTGGTTGTTGAGGGCTGCCAGGTGCAGTGCGGCAAAGCCATCCTCCTTCTTGGCGTCCACCAGCTGCCGCGCCCGTGCCAGGATCCTCCGGACAGCTCTGCAGGGGCAGAAAGGTGCGTCCGGAGGCCGAAGCGCCAGGGCCCCCGGCGGTGTGTCTGTGCGGTAGTCCCCACTCACAGCGCATGGCCCTTGAGTGCCGCGAGATGCAGCAGCGTGAAGCCTTGGCTGTTGGTGGCCGTGACGTCGGTGGCGGGCACCTCAGTGAGGACCTCCACGATGCCGCTGGCACCAGCGCCCGCTGAGATGGCACAGTGCAGGGGTGTGTCCGCATGTGCGTCCTGCCGACAAGGGGCCAAGGTCACTGGGAGATGACCCCTGGGTCCCTAGGTCCCAGGGCCAGGACACCACACTCACAGGCAGGTTAACGTCGCAGCCGTGCTCGCACAGGACGCGCACCACGTCCAGGAAGCCCCGCTGCACGGCCAGGTGCAGTGCAGCACTGCGTGTGCCACTGACAATGTTAGGCTGGCACCCTGCACTCAGCAGCACTCGTGCGGCCTCCGGCTGGTTCCTGGCAGAAAGGGCAGAGTCGCTGTGGAGGGGCCACAGTGGGCCTGTGGCCCCTCCCCAGGCCCCTGCCCAAGGCCTCACCCCAGGGCCGCATAGTGCAGCGCGGTGTGGCCCTCCTCATCCCTCACGTCCACGCCCGCCCGCGCCTGGAGCAGCAGCCGCACCAGTTCCACCTGGCCCAGGTAGGCGGCCACCTGCAGAGCAGTCCTGCCTTGGTTCTTGGTGTCCACCTGCCGGGAGGGCCTGATCAGCAACTTCCCTCCGGCCACCTCTGCAGGGGTGGGGGGGGGAGGGGGGCAGGGTGTGGCGGGTGTGGAGGCCGGGCTCGCCTGTTCCGGGTGCCTCCGCAGCACGTCCAGAGCTCGGGCCACATCCCCCAGCGCCGCCTCCACCACCAGGCGCCCAGGACGCTCGACGTCGCTCTTCTGGGCTCGAAGCTTGTCCAGAGCAACCCCCAGTGAACCTGGGGACGGCACTGCGGTGAGCGGTGACCTGGGGGCTTCCCCGCCCCGTGTGGCGCCCAGCTGGTTGCCCGCACTTTTGTTCTCCCTGGCGCGCTCAGCCACGTCCAGGTTGGCGTCCTCTTGGGGACGGTAGGCCACCAGGCAGGAAGGGCTGAAGGTCCACAGCTGACCGCCCACAGTCACCTGCAGGTTGCCGTCTCCAAACACCTTCAGCACCCGCCCGACGTGGCCCAGGGCCTGCGGAGAGGGGGAGGGGTGTCACAGCTAGCGGGGAGGTGGCCGGGAGGCTGAGTGGGTGTACTTACAGGAGCCATGTCGTCCGTCCACTCGCCGTGCCCCGCCTGCAGCCGCTTCACCGTGTCCAGGTCGTCAATGACTCGCACCACATCGCCCACCCAGAAGGAGTGACGCTGCGAGAGAGGTGCGGGTGGGTGGCGGCCCTGAGCAGGCGGCAGGCGGCACCCAGCCCTCCCCTCCCGGCACAAGCCGGTCAGGGCGTCCGGCACGGCAGGGCTCTGCAGCTGTACCTCTGCCTTCACCTAGCCAGGAGCTCCAGGCCGTCTCAGAGGACCCTCGGGCAGCCTTGGCACAGGCCCCCGCCGTCACACCACACCCACCACCCTGGCCCGGTGCCCACAGTGGGCGTGCAGCCTGCCGCTGCAGCCTCCCAGGCGTCGCTCCACACCTGAACCCCACTGCCTGGGGCCAGGCTGGCATCAGAGGGGCACTTGGCTCAGCACAGGCCCCCACACTCCATGCAGGCCCGAGGGTGAAAGGTCAGAGGGCCTGTAGCTGAACTGGATGCACACGTCCTCAAGGTCTGTCCCCCAAACGGTGGCCAGGGCAGGATGGGGATGAGGGACAGCTCAGCAGACGGGCAGCTCACCTCTGCCATCCTGGGGTTCCACCCACCACGGCCTTCCTGCATCTCCCGCAAGATGTCGGCATCCAGCACACACTTGCCCTTGTCCCCGTGCTGAAGGGGCTGCCCATCCGCACTGACCCTGCGCTGCAGCTCTGCCGGCTTGCCTGTGGGTGGGCAGTGGGCATGCTCGGGGGCGCCCCGACTGGGCAGGCCTGGCTGCTGCCGCCCGCACCCCAGGTGCTTACCCAGCCGGGGCAGGTGTTCCTTGTAGTAGAAGCCACCAGGTGCCACCACCACACACTTCAGGTCCACCTTGCCTTTGTGACCCACGCGGTACACGTTGGTGGTGCCATCCGCCCAGGTGACGCTGGCCACACTGCGGCCCGTCTCCACGTCCCAGCCCCGGATGTCCACCACGCGGCCTGGCTTCCCCTCCCCTCCTGGGGAGACAGCAGTCCCGGTGGCGCTGAGAGCAGGCCATGGGCCACGCAGCCCTGCCCGCCCGCAGCCCCCACTCACCATCCTGCGAGCCCCACTCCCAGTCAGGGCCCCGCACCACCTTGGCGCCCTGAAAGATGCCCCTGAGCTGGGTCCTCGGGAGGCCCTGGCGGGGGCTCAGTGGAACCCTAAAAGAAAGGGACAGGTCTGGGCCGGAGGCGCCCCCCACAGGCCCAGAAGATGGGGGTCCACCGTGCTGTTACCTCCAGGAGCCAGGCACCCCAAGACCCAGAGCATGGACTCCTGCCCCACTCAGGAGAGGCCTGGGGCTGGTTCCCAGGGGGGAGGGGAAGGGCGGGAAACCCCACACAGCAGCGTGTGGGGCAAGGGGCGGGACGTGCACGCGCGGTGCCACCGACCCCGGCAGGCAGGCTCACGGGCGTGAGTGGGCCGTCTCATAGCGCTCGAAGGCGTGTGCCAGGTCGTGCTTGCTGTGCATGTAGCACTGCGTGCAGAGGTCGTAGTCGAAGCAGACGCGGCACTTCCAGCGCATGCCGCGCAGCCCGTGCTTCTTACAGCAGTCACAGATGATGTTCGGGTGGCGGACGCCTGGGGGCAAGAGGGCAGGAGCAGCTGTGCCGCAGGCACGCGCCCACCAGCACAGTCGTGCACAGGCCAGCACGCATGCAGGCAGGCACGGACGTGCACACACACACACCCGGCACAGACAGCAGGTGCACGCACCGATCTGGGCGTTGTCGTAGAGCAGCAGGTCGTGTGCGCCCTGGTAGCCCGCGCGGTAGTTGGTGCGGATGCCGTGGTCCCACTGCACCACCACAGTGCGGTCTGGGGTCGAGGGGCTCCCGTGGCGGCCGAGCTCCACCACAGTGCCGACGAGCCCCTCGCCGCCATCCTGCTGGCCCCACATCCAGTCCACACCTCGCACCACGCGCATGCCCACCTGCACACCGGCTTGGGGGTCTGGGTCCATGGTGGGTGCTGCTGGGCCTGTGGGCAGAGTGTCTGGGAGGGCCCGTCCTGGAGGCCCCTCCGCCCCCTCCCACAGGCACTTCTGTGGAAATCCCTTTCTGTGTTCCATGATGCTGACCAGTGGGGCTGACTTCCTGGTGGGCACTGGCCCATGCGAGGTTAGGGGCTGCTAGCAGCAGGGAGCCCTAGTTTCCTTCGGTTTAGGAAGAAAGGCTTTAGGCTGCAGCCACTGGGCATTCGGAGGGGGCTGGCACCCCAAGGTCACTGCTGCCAACCACATTTTCTCTGCAGACTTCGGCCACCAGCAACAGGCGCCCCCAATGTGGGCCCCTACCACACACAGCCCCTTGGCCACTAGCCCCCCTAAAGCAACCTCTGGGGGCCTCCCCAGCAGTCACGGAAATGGGGGTCATGCCTGGTTAACAATGGTCACAGGACAAGAGAGGATGCTGGGTCCCCAGGGACAGGAACCCGCCCACACATGAGGCCCACCTCTCACCTGGGGCCGCCAGAGAGCCTCAGGAAGCTCCCGGGCACTGCTGGGGTGGCCTGCATGTGAGAGGGGAGGTGCCGCCCACTCTCCAGCACCCAGCAGACACCAGAGGAGGCCAAAGCAAGGGACCAGGCCTGCCCCCCCCCCCCCAGTATCGGGACGGCCAAACTGAGGCCTTTGGCAGGCAGTACTGGGGCGTCAGGCAGTGGCCCCCACTCCCGTGGCAGCCGGCCACATCCTACGGGATCTGCAGGGCAGGTGACCACCCGGTCCCCATGGGCTTGACAAGGACCTTCCTGACCCCGACCCTGAACGAGGAGGCAGCAAGGGCATGGTCAAGTGAGCCAGAACGGCCTCATGTCACGTCTCTCCCACATGTCCCCCCACGGGCCACCGCCAAGGGCCCCGGGGAGTCTCCTTGTCACCAAGCCTTCCCTGTGGCCCGCCGCGCGGCCCTGGCCTGGGCAGCAGCTCCCTGCGCCCCCCGGTCTGTGCCGTGGCTGAGGGGAAGAGAGCAGACGCTGGGCGGGCGACCCTGCGGAGCCGCTGACCTCTGTCTTGCCAGCGTGCCCGGGGGACCCCTACCTAGAGTGTTAGTGACCGTCTCCGGGGGTGCGCACGACGACCACCGAGGCTTCCTGCTGGAAACTGGACGTCAGCGACCCGCCACCCGCCACCCGCGCCGCGGCCGACCTGGGGGAGGGGGCTGGGGACAGCTGTCAGCCAGGCAGCGGCGGGCCGGGGCGGGGCGCTGCGGCACGCGCGGGCCCGCGGGGAGGGCGCGCTGACCCCGGGCGTCCACGGCGTCCCGGGACTTGTTGCGTCGGGAGCAACAGGCCGCGCGCCCCCACCCCCGGCCCGCCCGGCCCCGCCGCGGCTCGCGGGCCGCCCGCGCGCCCCCGCGGACCCGACCCCCGCCCGCCCGGCCCCGCGCCCGCCGCCGCCCCGCACTTGCCCGCAAGTTTGCGTCCCGCCCGCTCGGCGCGGGGGTCCGAGGGTCCCGGGCGCCCGACAGCCGCCGCGCGGGGCCCGGCGGCGCGCGTGCTCGCGGGGACCGGCGGCGGCGGCGGCCGTTCGCCCGCGCCCGCCCCGCCGCGCCGCCGCGCCGCGCGAGCCCACCCGCAGGCCGAGCCGAGCCCCCCGCACCGGCGCCGGGCCGCGCGGCGCCTGCCGGGGGTTGTAGTTCGCGGCGCGGCGGGGCGGCCGGCGGCGGGCGGCCCCGAACCACGACTCCCAGGAGGCCGCGCGCGCCGGGCAGGGCGGCCGGCAGGGGGCGCCGCGAGCTCCGGCCGCTTCTGCGCCGCCGCGGACGCGCCGCGCGTGACCCGAGCCCGCAGGCGCCGCCGTCCCCAGGCGCCCGGGGAGCGCCCGCCGCGAGGGGCGACCGCCGCGCCCTGATTGGCTGCGCCGGGAGCGCGACGTCACGTGAGAACGCGCCCCGCACCTCCCCCGGGTCACGCGCCTCCCCGCCGGGTCACTCACCCCAGGTCATTCCCCCCACCGCCCGCCCCCTTCACTCCCTCGCACCCCGGGGGCACGCACCGACGCCCCGAGTCACGCACTGACATCCCCGGGTCACGCACGGACGCCCGCCCGACACGCAGCTCCGCCCGGTGCCCGGCAGCCCGGAGCCAGCGCGGAGCCGGTCCCCGCAGCGGTGCCCGCGGGCCTCTCCGCCTCTGGCGTCACTCTGTCCTCTTCTTTACGCTGGTCTTGGGGCCGGGCCACTGGGCTGGGCTCAGAGGTCACTGCTGACAGGGCTCGGAGCCCACGTTCAGCGAGAGTGCCACCGGCCAGCCTCGTGCAGAGTGCTGTCCCCGCTGCTGTCCCCCGCCTCGTTGTGCTCTCGGAGCACCGATACTGTTTTCCTTGGGGGGGGCCCACAGCTGGCAGTGCTCAGGGCTTACACCTGGCTGTGCCCAAGACCACTCCTCATGGGTGTTGGGGGGCCGTCTGCGGTGCCAGGGATCAAACCCAGGTCAGCGGCAAGCACACTGCCTGCTGTACTGTCGCGCTGGCACCTGGGTTTTCTTTTGTTCTTTTTTCTCCTTTAATGAGTCATCCAGTCAATGAAGTGCCTCTGAGTCCGAGAGCTGTGGGCACAGGCAGGAAGTGGGGGAGGAGAGTGGCACCTCGCCCACCTTGGGAGCCTAGTCTTGCCTGGGCCAAGCCTGTGCCATCGGATTGGGATGGGACGGTCCCTGCAGACCAATTCGGGGAACTGCCCCTTGCACTGGTAGGGCGCCTGCCCGCTTGCCTCATTCTCAGCTGGTTCTGGTGCAGAAAGGACGGGCTCTGCTCCCTGCACCCGCGTGTGGACTCGTGCCACTGCTCCTGGGCACCTGCTGAGCTGCCTGCCAGTGGGTGTGCCCCGCCTCAAGGTCCAGGAGCACGGGTCCGAGGCACCACCCAGGCTGCTCCATTCTCCTGAGGGGGCCCCACCTTGGGGGCCCCTCTTTACTCTCCTCTGCACCTGCCTTCCTAGGGGCTGCCCACCACACATCTCGCAGCTGACCATCACATTGGGTCTGGCACCCCAACGACCATGGAGGCCGTGGCCAGGCCAGCCAGGGTGGCAGCCCAGGAGGGATGGGAAAAACTTGGCTGCACCACCCTGAAGGTGGGCGCTTCCGGGGCAGGGCCTGCCCACCGCCTGTGCTGTTCCTAGGAGTTCTCCATGGAACCCCACTTCAGAGTGGTTTTCTTTATTTATTTTTTGCTTTTTTGGGTCACACCCGGCGATGCATGCACAGGGGCTACTCCTGGCTCTGCACTCAGGAACTACCCCTGGCAGTGCTCAGGGGACCATATGGGACGCTAGGAATCAAACCTGGGTCAGCCGCATGCAAGGCAAACGCCCTCCCCGCTGTGCTATCGCTCCAGTACCCCCAGAGTGGTTTTCTTGACCCTCCTGCTTGTGGCTGTGGGGCTGTGCCCACACTGAGCCCTCCGGCCAGATTCACAGAGGGAAACTGAGGGCCCGGCTGTGTTCCTGCGTCAGCAGCCTCAGGCTATACAGGCTTGCCAGGAGACTCCCCCAGGAACTCAGGTCTGCCCCACAGTGACTCTGTCTCCCGACCACAAGGACCATCTTGGTCCCTTTTCCCTACCACCTGACCCCACTCTCCTGAACGGGGGCCTGGGGAGCCGCCTCCCAGCCCGTGGCCCTCCCAGGGTAGACAAGGCAGCCCACACAAGTCACTGCCCCGGGTCTGGTGTGAACAAGGCACAGCCATCTCCAAACCAGCAAAACTGCAGAATATCAGATCAACACACTCATGGGTCTACTCAAGCAGTGAGGGATCAAGAAAGGTTAAGGAAACAATTTCTGGATCAGAGAAACAGGACAGGACTAAAGCGCTTGCCTTGCATGTAACTGACCCTGCTTTGTTCCCTGGCATTGCCAGGAGCAATTCCTGACCACAGAGCCAAGAGGAAGTTCTGAACACCACTAGGTGTAGCCCCCAAACAAAACAGCACTCTCACAGTACAATCGGGGAAACCCAAGGGTGGGGTCTTCATGGCCTTGAGCTTGGCATTTGAACTGTAAATAATAAAAAATAAATTGTGTGTGTGTGTGTACACATGCACAGTGGGGCTTAAGGGATAATACAGCAGGTAGGGCACTTGACTTGCCTGCAGCCAACCTGGATTTAGCCCCTGAGTTTGGCACCCAATATGGTCCCCTGAGCAACACCAGGAGTAATTCCTGAGCACTGTTTGGCCCCAAAACACAAAGATACAAATGGCAGATAGGTGGTATAGAGGAGAGGAGCTTGCCTGTATCCAACCCCCAAGTTCTTACATCTGTACCCAAAAAAGGTAATTAAGCTTCAAAAATAGTTTCATGTTCATCAGACATTGTGAAGAGAGCACCCCCAAAGGGGGAAACAGAGTGACTGTGTATCCACTCTAGACCCCAAGCACGACCAGGCATGGCCCAAAGGACAAAAACTAATAAAGGACCCCTAAAAACAGCACCGCCGCCACCATGGACACGCTTCAACAGGCATGAGGTGAGTACAGAGGAGGAGAGCATGGGTCACGGAACTGGGGTCTCCTGCTAAGTGACCCACATCTAGGATGTGTGACGTTGCTCTGTCCTGATAGCACAAGGGGACCTGTTTCTTTTTTTCCCTTTTATTTATTTATTTATTTATTTTAGTTTTTTATTTTTGGGCTATACCTGGCTATGCACAGGGGTTACTCCTGGCTCTGCACTCAGGAATTACTCCTGGCGGTACTCGGGGGACCATATGGAATGCTGGGAATCGAACCCGGGTCGGCTGCGTGCAAGGCAAACGCCCTCCTCACTGTGCTACCACTCCAGCCCCTGGACCCATTTCTTGGATATGCCCCGTGCTGAAGGGCACAGGAGCACTGGATGGCAGCAAGTCCATCTGGGGGAGAAAGGACAAAAGCAGGACCCTGGAGCCCGAAGGGAAGTGCATCGAGGGCCTCTCAACAGAGGCTCCTGAGGTGGAGGTTGAGACCCTGGGGTCACTGCATGTCCCCCAAAGCATGATGCCAGACCCCAGTGTTTGCATGAAAGGCCCAGTCAGCCCCAGGGAGCAAGAAGTGGCTACAGAGATGAGAGGCAGGTGGTTGCCGCCACGATGCTCGCTGGATGGCTGTGTCCGCCCCTCAGTGGGCTCAGAGCTGCACAGACAGATCCACTGACAGTCCCTGTAAGCTGGTGTCACGTTGGGGCCAGAGAGAGTGTTCAGAGGGTTGAGCGTTCGGGAGGAAGTGGCACCCGGCATGCTCCCAAAGAAACAGGTGTTCCATGAACGTCACCTTCAGGAAATACCGCTGAAGGGCAAGGCACAGGACAGGGCAAGGCAAGCAATCCCCAGGACTCCACTGAACAACATTCATCCTCTTGGCCCCAGAGCTCAGAGCAAGGGACGGGTGGGCGTTCCTGGACAACCCGGAGCCAGGAATACGGGAGTAGGCAGACAGGGAGAAGAGCCGCCCCCTCACAGGTCCCGCAGCGTCGCAGCCAGGAGTCCCAGGGCCAGGCTGAGATGGGCAGGCCCCCCACTCTCCCGCGGGCCATCTGCAGGCAGAAGGAGAAACAGACCAGCCTGAGCAGCACCCCCATCATGCCCCCTTGCTGCTCTCTGGGGCGGAGCTGAGCCAGAGGTTCTGGTGACCACTGCCCTTGTGGTGTGGCCCTGGAGACACCAGCCCAGAGAACCTGGGCTCCCTGCTTGCACAGTGGTTGGCGGTTGCAGCCATAAGCCTGGCCTGGCAGGGGTGGGAGGACAGAGGCCGTGGAAGGACGCTGCAGGTCCCTCCCTGGGTCACCACCAGGGACCCCAAAGCTCCGGTAGGCCACCACACACGCTACTGTCCCCACCGTTCCCCACATGTGAGGGGCTCTCCAGCTGGCTCAGGCTTGCAGCGCCTCCCAAGCTCACCCAGCCACAGAACCCTGACCTCAGAGCAGGGGGTGCCACAGGGACCCTGGAAGCCAGTCAAGCCTCTTAGAGTCTCTCGGCGAACAGTGGAGGCCCTGTCAGTCCTCATAGCCGGAGAAGCAGCAGGAAGTGGAATGGGTGCAGGTGACCCCCATGTGGCCCCAACACCCACTCTTGGGGCCCTAAAACACCCCAGGCTGCAGACCCCACGCATGTCCCATGCTGGGGACACCAAGACACTCCTGCTAGGGGTCCCACAGATGACCCATCCTGGGGACCAGACAGACACCCTGTAATAGGGACCCTGCAGATACTCCAGGCTCGAGACCCTAAGACACTCCATACTGGGGACCCTAAAGATGCCCCACCCAGGGGACACCCTGTGCTCTGGACCCAGGTGCATGGTCCTGTCTTGGCTGCTCTTCTTGCCATGGGTCCCAGGTGTCCCCGCACCCCACACCCTCATGGCTGCTCCAGCCTCGCCCCAGGGGCCCCAGCTCGTCACAGCAAAGTCTCAGGCACAGGAGCCCTGTGCACGCCCTGCCCGTGGGGAGGACAAAGAAGCCCCCAGATGGGACACAGGTCCAGGGTGACAATACCCCTCAGCTTATAGAATAGGTACCCCCAGCTCCCACAGGGCGGCCCCTCCCTGGTCCGGGTGGGTCCCCATGAGCACGCGCTCTCACACACGGAAGACTCAGACCGCAGCAGTGAGCAAAATAGGGGCTGGGATTCCCCGGGGCCACAAAGCCCAGGCTCCCTCGGCTCATCTGTCCCTGCGGATCAGGACAGACCTGGAAAGCAGGGGACTGAGCTGGTCAGCAGGAGCCTGTGGGCACTGGGACTGCAGGTGACAGGTGGATGCCCTCCAAGAACAGGAAGCCAAGACCACCTGTTGTTCTGGCACCTTCTGTTCTTTCTGTGCAGAAGTATCTCGAGAAAACAGGAAACAGCTGCAGAGCTGGTGCCTCGGGTCCCCAAAAGACATGTCCGACGTCCAGTTACAGGGCAGGCACTACAGAGCCCGCGGCCTCCACTCCCAGCCAGCCTCACACACGAGCCGGGCCCCTCCCTGGAAGCCCATACCCAGGGCCTGAGCCCACAGCATCAGATCAGTTCCCAGCTGCCAAGTTGGGAGGCTGGATTAGGTAGGAGGCTGGACCTGGCAGCGAGGCTGGACTGGGCAGGAAGGCTGGACTGGGTGGTGAAGGTGGACCCAGGCAGGGAGGACTGGGCGGGTAGGTAGGTCCAGGTAGGAGACGGGACCAGGTGGAAAGGCAGGACAGGGCAGGAGGCAGAACTAGGTGGAGTCAGAAATGGGCAGGGAGTCAGTACTGGGCAGGGAAGCTGGACTGGGCAGGGAGGTAGGACTGGGTGGGGAGCAGGACTGGACGATGCAGCAGACATCCCGACCAGGCCTCCTGCCACAGCCCTGCAGTGGCACCTGCCTCTGAGGAGGCCAGGAGGTGTCCCAGGCCACACAGTTCAGTGTGTCTGGCCAAGTGGGGGGCCTATTCCCCACCATGCCTCGGGCTGTGGGACCCAGGACCGGGACAAACTGCCCCCAGGCTAGGGTCCAGCACTTTTCTCGGGGGCTGGTGGAGAACTAGGCCTGAGTTTCTCTAGGAGGCAGCAGCAGAGCTGGGTAAGGCAGGTTCCTGCCACCCAGGCTTCCTCTGCCCCCAGAAGGCCTGAGCTCCGTCCCCAGGCAGAGGCACTGTCCTGCCTAAAGCAGGAGCGCAGGCTGGTCGGCACCCACAGATGTACTCCCCTGCGCGGCTGCTTTGCCGGGGAGAGGCCCGGCAAGTGGTCCAGTGCCCCAAGGAGCACCCAGCATCTTCCGCTCCCCAGCAGGGTCCCCGCCCAGAGCTGGGGGGTGCCGAGCCAGGGCCCTTCCTACCTGAGACGCCTGTGGACACTCTGCCCAACTGCCCAGCAGTGGGTCCCGGCCAGAACGAGTGACCGATCCGGGAGGGGGTCCTGCCCCAGGGGACACGCAGCAGCTGGGCTGTCAAGACTGAGTTCCCTCAGCGGGTAGGGCGTTTGCCTTGCACGCGACCGACCCGGGTTCGATTCCCAGCATCCCATATGGTCCCCTGAGCACCGCCAGGGATAATTCCTGAGTGCAGAGCCAGGAGTAATCCCTGTGCAGAGCCAGGTGTGACCCAAAAAAGAAAAAAAAAAAAAAAGACTGAGTTCCCGGCCTTGCACCCAGCTCTGTCCCTCAGAAACAAGGACCGCCCCATCTCCCTCAGCCAGAAGCCCCCTTGCAGTGGCCTGTCCCTTGGCCTGAGAGTGTCCTAAGCGCCGGCAGGTGCGGGCACAGAGGAGGACGTCGTGGGACCAGCCCCGGAGGCAGCGAAGCGCTGCCCTTGACACCCCAGGAAGGCCCCTCCTCTGAGCCTGCTGCGCGGGAGCCCTTTTCGCCCAGGCCCGCCTGCGCCATTCACCCGCAACCGGGCGGAACCGAAGGTCCGTTCCCCTCCTCGCCCGCCCGTCCAGGCAGGCAGGACCCCTCGCGGGGGGAAAGCGCGTCCCGGCCGTCTGGGGCGGCCCCAGAGCCACGCCCCACGCCGCGCCACGGGGGCCGGGCAGCCGGGAGCGCAGGCGCCGCGCGCCCACCCCGCGCCCGACCCTCGGGAACGCGCGCCGCCCGGGGCCGCCCTCCAGGGCCGCGGCCCCGCGAGGGTTAAGGGGGGCGGGGCTCGGGGCGGCCCCGCCTCCGCCGCCGCCGCGCGGGTCCGAGCGCGCACGGGGCGCGGGGGCGGGTCGGAGCGGGCGGCAGAGGGCGCGGCGCGCGGGGCGAGCGCGGGGAGCGGCGGCCCGCGTGACCCAGCGCCCGCGCCGTGCGCCCGCGAGCCCGCGCCCCGCCGCCCCGGCCCCGCCGCAGGATGCGCGCCCCGCCGCTGCTGCTGCTGCTGGCCGCCTGCGCGCCGCCGCCCTGCGCCGCGGCCGTCCCGACGCCGCCCGGCTGGGAGCCGCCGGCCGACGCTCCCTGGTGCCCCTACAAGGTGCTGCCCGAGGGCCCCGAGGCGGGCGGCGGGCGCCTGTGCTTCCGCAGCCCGGCGCGCGGCTTCCAGTGCCAGGCGCCCAGCTGCGCGGCGCACCCCTCGGCCAGCGACTCCCTGCGCGCTAGCGTCCTGCGCAACCGCAGTGTCCTGCTGCAGTGGCGCCTGCCGCCGGCCGCCGCGCGCCGCGTGCGCGCCTTCGCGCTCAACTGCTCGTGGCGCGGCGCCTACACGCGCTTCCCGTGCGAGCGCGTGCTGCTGGGCGCCGCCTGCCGCGACTACCTGCTGGCCGACGTGCACGACGGCGTGCGCTACCGCCTGTGCCTGCAGCCGCTGCCGCTGCCGCTGCGCGCCGACCCCGCCGCCGCCGCCGCCGCCGCCCCGGAGCCCGCCGGCCGCGCCGAGTGCGTGGAGTTCGCCGCCGAGCCGGCCGGCATGCGGGACATCGTGGTGGCCATGACGGCGGTGGGCGGCTCCATCTGCGTCATGCTCGTGGTCATCTGCCTGCTGGTGGCCTACATCACCGAGAACCTCATGCACCCGGCCTTCGGGCGCCCGGGCCTGCGCCGGCAGCCGTGAGCCGCTGGAGCGTCTCCCGACCCCCGCCCGGACCGGCTCCACACCGGCTCGACGCGGGGCCTGCTGGAGAGGGCCGAGAAGTGCCCGGGTCATCGCGCCCCTTTCCCGGCGCCGCAGCCGCCTCCCAGCCCCCGGCCCGAACTGGCCCTGGGGCCCGAGCTGAAGCGCGGGGCGCGGCCGGGGCGCTTCCTGCTCTCACTCCAGAGGCTCTTAAGGGGGCGGGGAGCGGCGACCCCTCCTCCGCTGCTTCTTCACCGCGCGCTTACCGGCTCGAGGGGGACCCTCGGAGCCGGTGTCCCCGCGTCACCCCAGCGGGCTTAGGTTAGCTTCGTGCCTTAGTATGGGAACCCTTGCAGCCGCCCCTGTGCTCTGCCTTCCCAGGGCGCCCGTGGCCCCAGCGCTGGCCTCGCCGCCCCGCAGGAGGCCCCTCCGACCTCGCGGGTGTTGCTGACGCGAGTGTGACGAGCCTGCAGGCGAGGCCTGGCCCAGCGCGAGCCGGTGGGAGTCGGTGCAGGCCGCGGGCAGCTCCCGCTGTCCCCCGTGCGCTCGCGCTGCGGTCCAACGTGCGGGAGTGGGCGGGCGAAGGGCAGCGCCACCTTCGCGGTCGGGGCTGCAGCTTAGGTAGATGCCCCGGGCCCGTCGACCCCCGCTCCGTGGACTGGACGCCCCGCGCGGGCCGAACGAGCCCCCGGATAGACACGTGGCACAGGGTCCCTGGGCTCTGGGCTCCGCCCTCGTCCTCTTGCTGCGGCCGTTAGCGCCCCCAGCGCGCTCCCTACCTCTGTCCCGTGACTTTCCCCCGCCCGCCCCGCTGAGCCTGTGTCCATATCCACACGTCCATCGTCCTCAGACCGAGACGGCGTCTGGTGTGATTCTTTGGGAAGCGGTGGGATGCGGGGAGTTGGGTGTCTGGTTCTCAGCGGAGCTGGCCTGGCCCCTCCACCGGGGTGGGCAGTGCCCCGGAGCTGTAGGGGACAGAGGGCTCCCCAACTAGGTCCCTGGGAGCCCGCAGCTGGCAGCCTGCTCGGGGTGACTCACTTCCGGGGTGGGCGCAGCCGTGGCATTGACAGCTCTGGCGGGGGTGGGGGATCTGGGCCTCCTGCGGCCCTTGCAGGGATTCGTGGGCTGAGAGGGTCGTCAGTGCTGCGTGGTCAGAAACATAAGGCAAGTCCTAGCGTGCTCCGGGCACACACGTCCTGGGACCCACGTCCCCTTCATTGTCCTGAATGGCCCAACTAAACAAAGATCTCTGTGAAAAGGAAGGGTTCGTTCAAGGAACCTCCAGCAGAAGGGCTTGGGCTCATGGGGACAGAGGACGGGGTCCCTCATGCAGGAGCAGGTGCTGTGATAGCTTGTGCGCCCCAACAGACCTCCTGAGGCTCCTGGGGGCGCTCAGCCCCACCCCCAAGCACCCAGATGCACCTTCCCTGCCCGTTCCCCCGGGGTTCCACTACCCATGTCCCGGGCTGCGTCTGCTCTTAGGGGATCGATCCCTTTCTGGGATGGGGACTCCGGGCAGTCACCTTTGCACAGGCTAGAGCTGGACACGTAGCGCTCTGACCTCAGTAATCCAGGTGGTGGAGGGGGAGGGAAATGCCGTTCAGCGCACTGACCAGCTGATGAACAGGCACTGCCTGGGGTCCCTTGGTGGCTGGAGAGTCTCTCCCTGAGCACCTGCACAGCTGCGCCACTGTGGCCCCTTCTAGCCCTCCACTGGGGGCGCCTTCACCCCTTGCCCTGTATATGTGCTGCTGTCCCCACAGGGCTGGTCTTTCTGGGCTCTGGCTGCAGTGGTCTCTGAGTCAGTTTTACAGCCCCTCTTCCCCCAGCACTGATCAGGGATATGGTTGGATCTGGTCTCCAGGACTTACTGGACAGCTCCAGGTGGTCCACCTGGTTTCCAAGAGACCTGGGGCACCCAGAACATCTTGGCCTCTGCCGGGCTGGGGGATATGCCTCCTCCATGTGAAAACCCTCAGAGCTGCACCCTGCAGTGCCCTCAGAAACCCCGCCCCAGAGGGAAGTGACAGGAGCCTGCTCTGGGGCTAGGGGCAGAGTGGGGGAGCACCCCCTAACTTCCTCCTGCCATTCTTTTTTTTTTTTTTTTTGCTTTTTGGGTCACACCCGGCGATGCGCAGGGGTCACTCCTGGCTCTGCACTCAGGAATTACCCCTGACAGTGCTCAGGGGACCATATGGGATGCTGGGAATCGAACCCGGGTCGGCCGCATGCAAGGCAAACGCCCTACCCGCTGTGCTATCACTTCAGCCCCACTCCTGCCATTCTTGAGGCTCTGCTAAAAGGCAGACCTGGGTGAGCAGTGTAGGTGCATATAGGGTGTCTGCTGGGGTGTGTGTGGCCTCTGGTATGGAGATATAATCTGGGGGATCTGGTGTGATGTGTGTAGCCTGAACTGTGGTATGGGGTTTGGGGGTGTTGTGATTGGAGTGGGGTTGTGATCTCTGTTATGGGTATATCTGTATGAGGGTGTGTACGGCATGTATGGTCTGGTGTGGGGGGCTTGATATGTATGGGGGGATGTTATGGGACATGGTGTGGGGGTTGTATGTGGTACATTTGGGGGGAGGTTTGTGCTGTATGTAGGTGTAGAGTGGGTGTGGTGCTGGTGTGTGAAGTTTAGTGTATATGTGTGGGGTATGGTGTATAGTGAGGGAATGTATGTGTGATGTAGGGTGTGGGGTCTGTTAGATGTGTTCAGGGGAGTATTGGGTCTCCCACTTGGAGTATATGGAGTGTTCCATATTGTGCTTAGTCTGTGGTTTGGGGGTGTATGAGGTCTGTGGTTTGGGAATGTGGTCTCTGATGTGAGAATGTACTGGTCTGTGATGTAGGTGGGGGTGTATGTGGTCTCTGGTGTATGTATATGGGGAGTGTGATATTTGGATCTGGTGTATATGGGGGGTTATATGGTCTGTGGTATATGTGTGTGGTGTATGTGGTCTATTACATGTAGGTGGGAGGGCATATGTGGGGTTTGTACTTTGGTGTGGGGGTCTCTAGGGTGTGTGGATGTACACAGGGTGTATTTGTCCTGTGGATGTATGGGCTGTAGTGTATGTATGGCTTTGAGGTGTTTTGTCTGAGAAGTGTGGGTGTGTGTGGTCTGTAGGGGTGTGGTGTGGGGGTGTATGAGATCTGTGGGGTGTATGGTCTGTGGTGTATATGTGCGTCATATGTGGGGGTGTGATCTATATTCTGGTGTGTGAATTGTGTGGTCTGGTCTGTAAATGTGGGTATGGAGTGTAGTTGGTGTGTGGTTTAGGGTGTGGGGTATGTGGTCTACGGTTTGGGGTATGAAATATGTGGTTTGTGGGGTAGATGTGGGAGTGTGGTGTGGGGGGTACAGTAGTGTGTGGTCTGTGGTCTATGGTGTGTGTGAGTTGTGATGTGTGGGTATGTGCTATATGTGAGGGGGGAATTTGGTCTGTGGTGCTGCGTAGTCTGTGGTGTATATATATGAGGTGTGGGGTGAGGTCTGTGGTATGGGGTATGGTCTATGGTGTGTGTGTAGATGTGTGCTCTGTGGTGTACATGTTGGGTGTGATCTATGGTGTCTGTGGTTTATATATGGTCTATGGTGTGTGACCTGTGTGTGTGTGTGCAGTATGTGATGGGATTTGGCCTGTGGTGTATGTATTGGGCTTTAATGTGTAATGTGAAGTGTGTGGTCTGCTGTATGTGTGGGTATGGGGTGTTTGTAGAAGTGTGGTCTGTGGTGTATGTGCAGGGAGTGTGGTCTGTAGCATATGGATGTGTCATGTGTGATCTGCAGTGTAATGTGTGTGTGGAATTTGGTTTGTGGTCTCTGATGTGGGGTATGTGGCCTAGAGTGAGATGTGTGTGTATGTGTAGGGGGAATCTTTTTGTGGGGTATGTTCTGTGGGATGTGTGTGGGTGTATGGGGTGTGGTCTGTGGTCTATGTTAGGAATTTGCTCTGTGGCCTGTGGTGTATGTGCGGGTGGTCTGGTCTATGGTGTGTGGCCTGTGGTATGTATGTGGGGGTGTAGGGGTGGTCTGTGGTGTGTGTGGTCTGTGGTCTATATGGATGTGGTCTGTAGTGTGTGGGTGTGTGGTCTGTGTGTACATGGGGGGAGGAGGAATTTAGTCCCAGATGTATTATGAGGGGTATGGTCTGTGATGTGAGGGTGTGTGATGTGTGTGGAAATTTGGTGTGTGGGGTGTGATGGGGCTATTGTCAGCATGTCACCTACCCTTCCCCACTGTCCCATTCCCAGTTCCTTCCCTCCTTCTAGAACAACGCCCTGTCCAGTTCCCCCACAAGTCTCCCACAGCAAGTGTCCATGGGGCTGTTTGAGGAGCGGAGCCCACCTTCCTCTCTAATCCTGGCCCTGTGAGGAGCACAGCGGTGGATGTTTCCATGAGACCTGCCTGTGGGGCCCCTCAGTGCATGGTCACTTTCTGCCACCTGGGTAAGGCTGACACGAGCTACACATAGAAACTCTGGTGACTGGGTCTGCTGGGGTGCTTGCATGTCAGCCCTCTTCTTCCTGGGCTTCACTTCCCTGTGTTCAAATGCTTGTGGAACTGTGAGCTCTTCCTCTCAGTTTCCTAGAGCGCCACCAGCAGTCTGGACATTCCATAGAAGAGGGCGCTTACGCGGGCAGAGGCGGCCCGTGTCTACTGCCACAGGTGAATGGGTATGAGACAACCTCAGAACTGAGGCCGCAGCAGCCCTCACAGGTTCTGCAAGTGAGCAGTCAGAAGCGGTGCTGGCAGGGGCTTCCTGAAGGCCGGTGCTGTGCCGAGCCTGGGATCCTGGCACGCCCCTCAAAGCGCTCAAGAGTTCTGTCACCAGGTCTTGTATCAGGCTGTATCTTCTTATCACACAGACACTTCTCACAGGGCTGGATTCACTGCAGAGACTTCTGCTTCTGATCAGGCCACATCCACAAGTGGGTGGACATCAGACACTCTTTTGGGGAACACAATTCAGTCCTGGCCTGGAGAGACGGTGCAGAGCTGAGGACTGTCTGCATATGCGGCTGACCCAGTTCAAGTCCCTGGCACCACATACGGACCCCAAGTTACTGCCTCGAGGTTGGGTGTGGACCCCCCAGCAATCCATAGCAGAAGCTCATCTGCCCTCGTGACTAGCAAACACGTGTGCACTGGCTTCCTTACATTTCCTTTTCTTGCAACGTACTCAGCAGTGCTCAGGGGACTGTGAGGTGCTAAGAATCAAACCCAGGGCTAAGCGCCGCTCCAGTCCTTGAGCCACGGCCCCAACTCCATGGGGATGATTTGAGGAGGGCAGTGTTGGGACTACACCAGCCACGTTCAGGGGCTGTTTCTAGCTCTGTGCTCAGGTGTGGTGCTGGGGGTTCAAGTCAGGGTTGGTGGGTGCACACGACGTGCCTTAACCTCAGAGCTATCTCTCCTGTGTCGCAACTGTTTCGTCTTCTTTGGGCCACACCCAGATGTACTGAGGGTTGTTCCTGGGGGTGCTCGGGAGACCCCGTAGGTGACGGGGCCCAGGTCAGGCACCCTCAGACCACCTGTCTGGCCTCGCCATCTTGTTTCCACAGAAACAAAGAGGAACGAGCAACTTCCCCGTGCAGAGGGCTGGCCAGAACCAGAGGGAGAGCTCGTCTTCCTCTGCCACCTGGCGCAGGTCAGAAGCCAACACTGGACCAACCATCCTCGGCAGCCTCCCCAACACACCCCTGCTCTCTGGTGGTCCCGGAGCCCCCCAGGGCGGCCGCGTTCCTGCCTACACTGGGCTACGGAACCCACGGCCACGTCGGGCCCGCGTCGTCTCGTCACTGCGTCCTGCACTCTGGCGCCCCACATGTCGCCCCTACCCTCCGTCCGCGGACGCTGAGCCGCCACCTCTCGACGGCGCTGCTGGAACCCGCAGCGGGGGCGGTCCGCGTCGGCTGGGCTTCTCCCTCGGGCGTCCCGGCCGCCGCCCGAGCGCGCCCGCCCCGGGAGGCTGAGGCGGGAGGAGGCGTTCGGTCGTCAGGCCGCTTCAGGGGCGCGTCAGGCGCCCGCGCTCGCCGAAGGCACAGGCGGGGCGTGCGGGGCGCGGCGGAGACGGGTCGCTCGCGCCGCTCCTCGGAGCCCGGGTCCGCGCCCGCGCGCGCCAGGGGAGGGGCGGCGGCGCCGAGCGCTGGGGTCGGGCAGCTAGGCGCGCCGCGCCGCCAGTGACGGGCCGGAAGCGCCCGGCGCGGCGCGCTGACGTCACGGCTTCCTCCGTCGCGGTGCGATGACGTCACTGCTTCCGTCCGGCGCGCCCGCCATCTTGGCTCCGCGGCGGCGCCGGGCCGGCTGGCAGCGCAGGGCGGCGCGGAGGTGCGGCCGCCATGCCGTCGTCGCCGCTGCGGGTGGCGGTGGTGTGCTCGAGCAACCAGAACCGGAGCATGGAGGCGCACAACATCCTCAGGTAGTGCGGCCGCCGCCCGCCGCGCAGGCGCCGCCAGCGCGCGCCCGCTCCGCCGCCGGAAGTGCCCGGAGGCCCCGCGGGCTGACGCCGCCGCCGGAACCCGGGGCCCGGAGTTCGCTGCTCCCGGGCCATGTTCCGAGAGTGAGGGGCCCCCGCCGCCGCCAACGCCAACGCCCCCGCCCGCACTCAGGCCGCCCGGGACCTCGGGGGTCTCGGTCCTCCCTGCCGTGCCCGGGTCGCGCCCCGCCCGCCGCCCCGACCCGCCGGCCTCGCACAGGGACTTCGGCGGGCGGTCTCGAGGCTCCATCGACGGTGCTCGGGGGTCGCTCCTGGCGGGACGCGGAGGGGAGCAGACGTGGTGTGGGGCTTGAACCCGGGTCAGCCCGGCGTGCTCGACAGTCTCTCCGGCCCCAGGTTTTAAAACGTTTAAAAAGCTCGGCATGCGCCAGAAGACCGGGGGTCCGAGCCCCACACTCCACGTGTCTGCTGGAGACTCCCTGGAACTTAGGGTCTGGAGACACAGTCCAGTAGGTCCGGCCCTTGTCCGGCATTGGACTGACCCCGGCGGCTTCCCCCTCACCCCGAACACCGCCGGGAGTGACCCCTGAGCACAGCCGGGTGTGGCTGCAGAAGCCCAGCCCTAAAAGGAAGTTCGGTATTTGGGCCCCAGGGAGTTGTCCTGGCTCTGTTCTCAGGGGTCCCTCCTGGCGGGCTTGGAGGGCCAGGTGTGGTGTGTGAGGCCAAAGCCCTCCGCACTGCCCCCGCCCCTTCACGTTGCGTGGGGCAGAGCATGGAAGCCCCTGGCTCAGATCCGGGTCTGCCCTGGGTGTCACTCGCGTATTCTGCACGCTCGCCTTTGTGGGGTGCCAGAGCTGGACCGGAGGAGTCGGGCCTGGGTTAGGGAAGTTAGTCTCCGATGGCCTCCGTCTGCCCGGCTCTCGGGACAGGTTTTGGGACAGGTGCGGGCAGAACTGCGTGTTCGGATCTGCCTCTCTGTTCTGGCCGGGGCCAGGCAGGCTCAGGAGAAGGCAGAGGCGGTAAGTGTGGGTAAGTGCCCGTTGTTACAGGCTTATTTTATTTTTGTTTTTTTGGCTTCATTTGGCAGTGATCTGCCCTCAGGACTTAATTCTTTATTATTATTATTATCATCATTTTATTATTCTTTCTGGGTCACACCCAGCGATGCACAGAGATTATTCCTGGCTCTGCACTCAGGAATTACTCCTGGCAGTGCTCAGGGGACCATATGGGATGTTGGGAATTGAACCCAGGTCGGCCGCATGCAAGGCAAACGCCCTACCACTGTGCTCTCGCTCCAGCCCCTCAGGACTTAATTCTTGCGGGGCTCCGGGGACCATATCGGACGCCAGGGATTAAGCCCGAGTTGGCTCAGTGCACGCTGTAACGTCCCTCTGGCCCCAGGAGGCATTGCAAGGGGCCAGGTCTCACAGAAGAGGGAACCAGGCTCTCTCCTGTGTGCTGAAATAGTGATACTGTTGCCAGAAACACTGTAGAAACCTGGAGGCCAGCGGCCAGACCATTGTGTGTCTTTCTAGGTCCTTCTCACCCTGCTGCTTCAGGGACACAGCCCTGCTCTGACTCACAGCTGGTCTGGGTGAGCCACACAGGTCCCGGAGCCTTTTCCCTCCGAATGGCCGTCAACAACACGTCTGGCCCAGGCCCTTTGTCTTGTCTGTGGGCCACCCCTGGCAGTGCTCTAGGCTTATTCCTGGTTCTGTTTATGGATCGCTCTTGGCCTGTTCGTATGGTGAGCTGCCTGGGGTGCCCTAGCTGCTGTCCAGCTCTGCTGCCCTGGCACCCTTTTCTCTGGCCTCACCATATCAGCAGTCTGTTTTAGAGGAGCCTAGCTTTTTTTTTTCCTCTTTTGGAGTCATATCCAGCAGTGCTCGTGGATTACTCCTAGCGGTTCTCGAGGGACCATATGAGATGCTGGGAATCGAACCTCAGTTAGCTGTGTGCAAGGCAAAAAGTCCTCCCCGCTGTGCTATCTCTCTGGCCTGAGCTAGTATTCTTCCCCTCTTGTTCTCTTTCTGTGACTCCCCAGAGGCCAATCCAGGACTGTGTCAGGTATAGGTATCCTTAAGCTTCCCTCCATTCCCCAGGACGCTCAGGCGTAGGCATTTTTAAACTCTCCTCCTTTTGGGGGCTGGAGTGATAGCACAGCGGGTAGGGCATTTGCCTTGCACACAGCCGACCCAGGTTCAATTCCCAGCATCCCATATGATCCCCTGAGCACCACCAGGGGTGATTCCTGAGTGCAGAGCCAGGAGTGACCCCTGTGCATCGCCAGGTGTGACCCAAAAAGCAAAAAAAAAAAAAAAACAACTCCTTTTTCCCAGTGGCAATTTTGGAAATGCCCCTCTGGGCGTCGTTTCCATCTTTCCATGGTGGTGCCAAGACTTTAGCTCTTCTTAGTCTTGAGGTTTGAGATTACTTTATGTCTTTCATCTTTCAGAAGTATGATTTGTATCTTGTTGGGATTATTTGCAGGGCTTTAAGGCATAGTTAGGAAATTTATGTGATCATTTGCTTTCGTGAACTGTGTGAGTTAGGTTTAAAAGTACTGATTGATGGGCTGGAGTGATAGTACAGTTAGGGTTAGGTTCTTGCCTTGCGTTTTGCCTATCTGGGTTCAATCCCTGGGACCCCCTATTCCCCTGAGCACCACCAGGTATGACCCAAAAAAGAGAAAAGGAAATGCTGATTGTGGGGCCAGAGCAGTAGGACAACATGTAGGGTCCCTGCCTTCCATATGGCCTGCCCAGTTTCAATCCCGGCTCCCCCTGTGGTTCCCAAACCCTGAGCACAGACCCAGGAGTAAGTCCTAAGCACCACTGGGTTGGCCCACGAAGGGACAACAAAGCAAAAATAAAAGTACTATTTGTTTGTTTGGTTTTTTTTTTTCCGCTTTTTGGGTCACACCCAGCGATGCTCAGGGGTTACTCCTGGCTTTGCACTCAGGAATTACTCCTGGCGGTGCTTGGGGGACCATATGGGATGCCGGGGATCGAACCCGGGTCGGCTGCGTGCAAGGCAAACGCCCTACCCGCTGTGCTATTGCTCCGACCCCAAAAGTACTATTTGTGAGGCTGGAGAGAGTACAGCCGGGAGAACACTTGCCTTGCCAGTGGTTGACTGGGGTTTGGCCCCCAGCACTCCATAGGGGCCCCAGTCCCTCCCAGAAGTAATACCTGAGCACCCTGGGTGTTGCCCCAAACCAAAAATAAAAAGTGCTGTTTGTAGGGCACAGAATAGCGTAGGGAGAAAGGAAAGGGGGGCTGTGCCCACAGCTGCCCACACAGCCAGTGCACTGGTCCGGAGGGGTTAGGTGCAAGATGACTCTGGGGCAGGCCTGTGAGGGGGCCCATCTTCTCGGGGTCTTTCAGGGGTCCTTCAGGGCTTTGGGTGTCAAGAGCAGTAAATGATGTGCCTCCCTACAGTTCAGGGCTGCTTTGGGTTTGGGCTGCACCCTGGCCCTGCTCTTTAGTGACCCCTGGTGGTGGTCAGTGTTGAGGCCTGATCCAGGTCAGCTGCTGGGTGGTGTGGACTGTGGAGATGGTTTGTCCAGGGCTTCCAGACTGGTTGGGGGGAGGGTGGGCAGGGAGAATGGTCTGGCTCTGCAGCACAGCGGGGGGCCAGCAGGCCTGGACACAGTAGGCTGCCTCCTGGCTGTGTCCGAGGTTCTGAGAGCCAAGAAGCGTTTGTGGAGGGGGCGGATGTGGAAGAGGACACTGCCTCCTCCCGACAGCCTCAGGGGTTCTGATCCTGAGGGGACTCTCCCTCCTCCCCTCCCGATCTGGGGCTCCTCAGGCCCCAGGCAACCACCAGGAAGCCCCATCTGGAGTGCTGAGGGGCCATTTGATATGTGCGTGTGCCAGCAGGCTTCAGGCCCGACCTCATGGCTCGTCTCCCCGCACTGCTCCGGCCTCTGCCGGTGGCTCCCGTGCTTCTCATCCCCACAGCAGCCCTGGAGGCCAGCCCTGCCGCACATGCCCCCATTCCTTCTGCTGGGTTACAGACACAGTGTCCGGTCACAGAGACTCATGGGGACGGATGGCCCTGTGGCCACCAGGCAGCAGGAGAGGTCCCAGGTCCTGGGGGAAACAGTTTTGCATTTGTAAGCATGTATTGGGAAGAGCAAGGACTTTATGTTTGCAGAATTTAGGGACTTACGGGGGTGTCCTGGGGCTGTGGACACCTCCTGTTCCTGCTGTGCTCCTCAGAAAAGGTGGGGGGTCGATATCCCTGTGTCCCACGAGTGAGGTCAGCACCGAAACATTCACTGTGCCCAGAAAGTGGTGGGCACTGGCCAGGGGTCCCCGTGTCCTTTCTTATGGCGAAGGCCAGCTGCAGCTAGAACTCCAGCCTTTCACCTCCAGACGGCCTTCAGAGTCCTTGCACTGCTGGAGGGCAGGGGCGTCTGTGCACTCCGGGGAGCCTAGGGACCCTTCGAGAAGCACGTCTCTTCAGCGTGTCCTTCGGGCTCCTGGGGCTGGGAGGCAGCTCAGGATTGTCTCTGAGGACGAGCATGGACTGGGCAGGCCGTGGAGGTCACTGCTGATGGTCTTGGGTCCCAGCTGACTGCCCTCTCTCCACCCCCCTGCTCTGAAACCTGAACCTCAGCTCCCAGCACATGGCCATTCCTGATGGGCATTGGGAGTGGTATGGAGTCACTAAAGTGGCAGGGCTTCAAGGCATGGTTGATAGGTGGACACTCCAGCTCGATGTGCTCTGTCATCCTGGGATTGTGGTGGCCACTCCCTGTCCTCTGCCACAGGTGCTGCTGTGAGGGTGGTCCCACAGGGCCGGGGAGTGCACTTCCCCAATCTGGGGGAGGACGGCAGCACTGCAGGCACCACAGACCTTCACCGCGGTCTGGAAGGACCCGTGGGAGACAAAGATGAGCGTGGAGAGAGCTCATCTCGCAGGTCTGGGGCCGGGGAGAGGGTTAGGCATCCTTGTGGGGACAGCACAGCAGCCTGGGCCCTGAGCCTGCACCTCGCCAGCCCGTGTCTGATGCTGTGAAGCCCGGCATGGGGCCGGCTCACCTGCCTGGGGAGCCCCACTGCAGGGCTTCATGCTCCTGGAGGGGGTGAGGTAACCTCCTCTCGCCTGGGATGCAACTGGCTGCAGAAGGTGGGAGGTTCTGAGAGAAGGTTCTAGATGGGAACATTTCCTCCAGTCAGTACCCACAACTGCTCAGCTCCCTCATTCCCTGATTTTGGACGCTCTGGTCTTGCATCATCCCATTGGAATTTCTTTCTCCATTTGTGTCTTTCAGCAAACGTGGATTCAGCGTCCGCTCCTTCGGGACAGGAACTCACGTGAAGCTTCCCGGGCCTGCCCCTGACAAGCCCAATGTTTACGATTTCAAAACCACCTATGACCAGATGTACAACGACCTGCTCAGGAAAGACAAAGAGCTGTATCCCGTCACCCCAACCCTGGTCCGACAGGTGTGCCTGCCTGGGGGACAGTGACAGGTGTGCTCACCCTGGGACAGTCTGACCGGCGTCCCCTCCTCAGGACATTTTGACTGGTGTGCTCCCCTGGGACAATCTGACCAGTATACCCGTCCTGGGACAGTCTGACCGGTGTGTTCTGGTTTAGGCATTGTGCTGACCCCCTGAGGGGCACCTGAGAAACTATCCATGCTATCTGGGCAGACAGGGATTGGCGAGTAGCAGCGGGCTTGCAGAAGCAAATGGCATCCACGGTGGCAGATGGGGCAGGACTGTGGGGGGTCTGCAGCCTCCGTTGAGCAGTTTCAGGATCAAGAGCTGAGTCCTGCACCTCAGGCCGTCCCTTCCTGAGCCGCACACAGGTGGGTGGTAGAGCAGGGTGGCATGATGGGACCCTGGCGGCTCCTGTGGTTGCCCCCGGGTGTTGTGCCTGGGAGAGCGGCTCCCGCTGGGGACCAGGGCTGGGAGGTGGCCGGGCTGCTGGCACAGGGCTGGGCCTTCTCTCGTGAGCAGATTCATTGTCCTCCCCTGAATTGGTGGATGAAGACACCCACCTGGGAAGCTCTCCCTGTTAATGAATGAGGAGCGTCATCTCTTCGAGGGTGGATTAGGGAGCAGGGAGCTGGGAGGCGGTGCCTGAGTATCAGAAATGACCGTCAGGGTTGGGGCCTTATGGCAGCAGGTAGGGCGTTTGCCTTGCACACAGCAGACCCAGGTTCCATCCCAGCCCCCTCCCCTGTCCTGAGCTGTTCAGTACGTGCAGCTGGTTCTGGGGGCAGGTGGGGGCCAGGCTGCAGGCCTCAGGCGCCTGTGTGGCCCTGAGCCACACACCCTAGATAGCAGGGCCCTCTGCTGTGCTTCCTTGGCTCACCCCCTGGAGTTCCAGGTTTGCTTCTCCCCATGTTCTCCCTTTTTTGTGTGTTTTTTTTTTTTTTTTTGGTCACACCCAGAGATGCACAGGGGTTACTCCTGGCTCTGCACTCAGGAATTACTCCTGGCGGTGCTCAGGGGACCCTATAGGATGCTGGGAATCGAACCCAGGTCAGCCGCATGCAAGGCAAACGCCCTCCCCGCTGTGCTATTGCTCCAGCCTTCTCCCCATGTTCTCTTATATTGACCTGGCCTGCGTGGGGAGGCCAGAGGCAGGAGATGGGGGGAGGGGTCATTCTCTGCTGTCCTGCGTCCCTGATTTTTTCTGTGTTTCACACCGCAGCATCACTGACTCCTAGCTCTGCGCTCAGGAATTGCTCCTGGTAGACTCGGGACCATCTGTATAGGGTGCCAGGGATCAAACCGGGCAGGGCCCTACACGCTGAACAATTGTTTTCTTTCCTTTTTTCTTTTTTGTTTTTTTGGGGGGTGTTCAAACCTGGCGGTGCTTAGGGGTTACTCCTAGCTCTGCACTCAGGAATTTCTCCCGGTGGTGCTTGGAGGACCATATAGGATGCCAGGGATTGAACCTGGGTTGGCCTCATGCAAGTCAAATGCCCTATTCTCTCTCTGGCGTTTTTAAAATTTTTTATTTATATTTTTGCTTTTTGGGTCACACTCAGAGTTGCACAGGGGTTACTCCTGGCTCTGCACTCAGGAATTACTCCTGGCAGTGCTCAGGGGACCATATGAAATGCTGGGAATCAAACCTGGGTTGGCCATGTGCAAGGCAAATACCCTACCCGCTATGCTATCGCTCCAGCCCCTCAAGGTAATTTTTATTGAAACTTACTTAGGAATATGTGAGGGGAGAGAGAACGGGCTTTTCCAGAGTGAAAATAAGGGTAACGAGCAAAGAAATAAGACAAGCAAGCAACATCTGTACTCCAGGGAGAACATGGGCTTGTAGAATGAGCTCGGCCCCAGCTTTTGAGGGATTTTGGTTTTGGTTTTTGTTCTGAATCCTGCAGTGCCCATTGCATACTCCTGGCTCTGCGCAGGGATCATTCCTGGCAGAGCTTGGGAGACGTGGGGTGCCGGGATCAAACCTGGGTGACTATGCAAGGCGCACATAGTCAAAATCCCCCTCCCCGCTATCTGGGGGATTTTTAGAAATTTTTTTTTTCCCCTGCCCGGCCCCTAGAAACGGTTTTTGTTGGCTGAGGTTCTGTGACTTCCCTGGACATATTCCCAACCACACCCACCACCTGTCTGGGTGCCTTGTTTCTCAGCCTTCAGCTCAGCTCTGATTGTGTGTTCTGGCCCCACTCATTCCCTGCACAGTGAGAACCCCTTTGCCCCACACCCAAGGCCACCCCAGGTAGGTGGCTCTCCTGGGGCTCCCCCTTGGTCTGCTGACAGCACAGACACTGATGCGCATCACCCTTGCGTCCTGTCTGGACGCCTCAGAGGGGACGATGGACCTGGGCCCTGCATGCACAGCCCTCGACTCCCCCAGACATGGCCTGCGGCAGTGCTGGCAGTGCTGGTCTGGACAGTGGTTTCTCTCCCAGAGCTTTGGGACATGGCCCAGGCCAGATGGTCTTTGCTTCGTTCCTGTCAGGGCTCACTTCATCCCCTCCTTTGCTCTGAGGGGCTTCTTTGGATTGGGTGATCTCTCGCATGGTGGCAGGGCTGTGTCCAGGTCGGAGGCAGGAGGCACATGGGTCTGCTTGGGCCCCAGACAGCAGCTGGGGAGTGTTCGGGCGCTGGGGGCTTCTCTTTCTTCACTAACTGCTCCTGCAGGCACAGCTTAGGGCTGGGGCCTCTCCAGACCCCTGGCCACCACATCTGAGTCCCCTCATTTGGTCTTGGGGCACATGTGTGTTGTAATAGCCATAGGTGTTGTCTTTCTGGCAAGGGACACCCTAGGGGAGTCAGATCCCAGATTCAGCCTGTGGTGTGGGGCTGGCCCTGTGTTTTTGGGTCCAAGGGGGGAATTTTTGTTCCCGAAACCAGTATGACCGGGGCACCTGCTGGTCCCTCTGTTCCCTGTATGCTTGGCTCACTCAGGAATGCCCTCTGCCCACCCAGAGATGCCAGGTGGCCTAGGGACAGGGAGGCAGGATTCTGTGAACCCCCGTGCACCCTTGTCCTGGCAGGACATTCTGGAGCCCCCTCACACATGCAACTCGGGCCTGAGGTGGACTCACAAAGGCTCTCCAGGTTGGGCATGCGCTGCCAAGCCCTGAGCCCAGGCCTCCTCACTGAAACTCGACCAGTTGGTGGGAGAGTCAGCCTGCAGGAAGAGCGTGTTCCAGAACGGGGTCCCCAGGGGCCATGTTCTGACGGTCTGATCCCACTGGGGTCTGGTCTGACGCCACTTGGTGAGTGCATGTGTGTACGTGGGGGGGCGGGGCTGGTTTGCCACCACCTGGTGAGAGAGAGAGTGAGTGTGTGTGTGGGGGGGGGGGGCTGGTTTGCCACCACCTGGTGAGAGAGAGAGAGTGTGTGTGTGTGTGTGTGTGTGTGTGTGTGTGTGTGTGTGTGTGTGTGTGTGTGTGTGTGTGTGTAACTAACTCTCTACTATGAGCAGTAGATGTTTCACCGGGAGGGTGGGAGCTGTACTCACTCTAGACCCGCCCTCTGGCGTTGCGCCCAGAGGACAGACAGGCTGGGCTTAGGAAGCGTGGCCCGCTCTCAGCACTTCAGGTTCAGACTGTTGGAGAGACTTGTGTGACCGACTTAGGGCTCCAGATTCTAGAATTAGCGGGTTTTCTTTTTAACGGCTGGTGATGCTTAGGGGCCACAGTGTGCCAGGAGTCGGCCTGGCCCCTGCACCACCTCCTGGCTCCAAGATGCAAAATTCCTCAGGCTCTCAGCCTGTTTTGTTTTGACAAAAGGAGGTGGGGTTTATTCAAGAGCAAACACGGGAGCTGGAGACAGTTTCACAGTGCATTTCCTTGCAGTTCAGGCCCGAGAGCTAGAACAGTGGGTAGGACACTTGCATGCAGGCGCCTGACCTGGTTCCGCTGGCACCTGTGTCCCCGAGCACCTCCAGCATGCCACCCGCCCCCACCCACCCATCCCAGACAGTGCGCCCCAGCACCGCGTGGTGGCCTGGTCAGCCCCGTGCCTGAGAGCTGGAAGGTGCACCCCTGGCCTCCAGAGCACCACTTGGGAGACCAACAAGACCCCCAAATTCTGGCTTTCCTTCAGGTGAGAATAAACTGCTTCACCCTCTCCTCCCAGTTCCACGCTGTCAAGTACTTGTGTCTTTGTTGGGTTTTTTGTTTTAGTTTTTTGTTTGTTTTTGGGCCACACTCGGCAATGCTCAGGGCTGACTCCTGGCTCTGTGTTCAGGAATTACTCTTGGCAGTTTTCAGGGGACCGTATGGGATGCCAGGGATTGAAGCTGGGCTGCCCACATGCAAGGCAAAAACTCTTCCCACTGTCCCATGGCTCTGGCCCCACAGTGTCAGTACCACCCACTCTCTGGGCACAAGTTGCCAGGCACTGGGTACTGGGTGGGCCTCGGCCCCGACCTCCACATTCCCTCCTGAGGGGAGTCGTGCCTTGCAGCAGCCCTATTTCCTGACCCAGCCTGTCTGTCTCCAAGTCGCCATCGAGGCGGGCCCGTGTTACCTGCTCTGGCTTGGGCTCCCACACAGACACATAAACCTCCCCCCGCACCCCGAATCAGTGTCCACTCCGCGTGTGATGACCCTGGGTCCTGCAGGTGCCCTTCTGGAAACGAAAGGGGTATTTCTGGGACACAGGATGCTGGGGGCTTAACGCAGGTACCCTGCGGGCTGTACTGTGCTCGGGCTCGTGTGGGGCATAGTGTTGGTTGGCTGGACCCCTCAGAGTTGTCCCTGAGCCCCCTTACAGCTGCTTCCTGATGGGGCTGTTCTGGGCCTTTGCCCCCTCCTGGCCAGGCACACTGACTACCAGCTGCTGTTTCTTGGGCGGGGGTGGAGGGGCGTTCCAGTGATTGTGGGCCCATTAGTTTAAGGTCCCAGGACTGCTGTGGTGTCAGTGACCAAACGAGGGGCTCTGCACTATCCAGGTGGGATCTGTGGCGTAGGGTGGGTCAGCACCCCAGCTTGGAGGGGCACGTTGAAGGCTGGGCTGTCTGCTCCCAGGAGCAGGCACTGGGCCTCACGTGGCTGAGCTGGCCGGCTTCTGCCCTTGCTACCTTGGCAGCCCACGGTTGCAGGGGATGATACATCTGTGCCCTCTGAACTTGCCGCCTGTCCCCCAAGACTGCTTATGTCCCAGAAGCTTTGTCTCCTTCATAGGGGTTCTGTGCCCTCTTTCACTGCCACACCCTTCCCCAGGGCCACTCCTGGCTCCCAGGACAGCCCGGGAGGGACTGAGTTAGGGACAGGTAGTGCTCAGAAAAGGGGAGAGTGCCAGCACCCTGCATCCTGCCTCATGGGACACAGCTGCACGGGCCGGGTGGGGTCAGGCCGCGCTCTGGCAGGAGTTCCTTAACACCGCGCCAGCTACACGCAGAACGGAATCCTTCACATGCTGGACCGCAACAAGAGGATCAAGCCCCGGCCCGAGCGGTTCCAGAACTGCAAGGACCTGTTCGACCTCATCCTCACGTGTGAGGAGAGGGTGTATGACCAGGTGGTGGAAGGTGAGCCCCGCCTGCACGTGGGGGCGGGGGAGGGGGGCGGGGCGCGGCCTGCCCTGCTGACTGCCCCCACAGACCTCAACTCCAGAGAGCAGGAGACCTGCCAGCCGGTGCACGTCATCAACGTGGACATCCAGGACAACCACGAGGAGGCCACCCTGGGCGCCTTCCTGATCTGCGAGCTCTGCCAGTGTGTGAGTATGGAGGGGCGGCAGGGCACGCCCGGGGCCCCGCGCGGCGGGGGTCCCGGCCGGGCGCCCACTCGTGGTCTTCTCGCAGATCCAGCACACGGAGGACATGGAGAACGACATGGACGAGCTGCTGCAGGAGTTCGAGGAGAAGAGCGGCCGGGCCTTCCTGCACACGGTGTGCTTCTACTGAGCGTCCCCGCGGGGCCGGCCGTGTGTCCACGCGGGGCCCGCGGGGGCCGCGGGGCCGGGCGGGCGCGCTTCCGCCCCGCGCCCGGGAGCGAACACTGAGATAAAGTTCTTTCCTTCCCCACGCGCGTGGCTGTCTCCGTGTGTGTGTGTGTGCGTGGGCGCCGGCGGGCGGGCGGGGCGGGCGGGGGCGCGCCGCGGGCGGGGGGCGCGGGCGGCCCGCGGGCGCGCTGACCTCGGACGTCCGGCGGCGCCGCCCAGGCCGGCCCGTCCCGCCGCGGCGCCGCGCGGGGGAGGCCGATGGGGGCGCGCGCCGTCCGCGCGGGACCCGGGGAGGGGTCCGGCGGGCGCGCGGGGCGGGGCGGCCCGGGGGCGTCCCCTGGCGGCGCCGGCGCGGGGCGGCGGCGGGAGGGGCGCGGGCGGCCGGGCGCGGGCGGCGCGGAGGGCGGGCCGAGGGCGGAGCGGAGCGCGGCGGGCCGGGCGGCCGAGCGACCCCGGCGGCGGCCGCGTCCCCTGCGCGCCCCCGCCCCGCGCCTGCTGCCCGGGCCCGGGCGCGCTCAGGCGCTGCCCTCTGCGGAGGCGGCCGGCGGGGGCCCAGCTCCGGGCCGGGGCCGGGGGCGCGCCGGGGCCGGGGGGCGGCGCTCCGGCCCGGCCCGGCCCCGCCCGATGTCCATGAGCGCGAACACCATGATCTTCATGATTCTGGGGGCGTCGATCGTGATGGTGAGCCGGGGGGCCCCGCGCGCCGCCCCCGCGCCGCCGCCGCGCCGCCCGCGCTTGTTTACCGGCCGCGGCCCGCGCCCTCGGCCCCGCGCCCGCGCCCCCAGCCGCCCCTCCGGCTCACCCGCCATGGGCTCTTCCAGGCCATCGCGTGCTTGATGGACATGAACGCGCTGCTGGACCGCTTCCACAACTACATCCTCCCGCACCTGCGGGGCGAGGACCGGGTCTGCCACTGCAACTGCGGTCGGTGAGTGCGCGCGGCGGGCACACGCGTGATCGCGCCGCCGCGGCGGCCGCGCTAGGCCGGGAGGGCCCGGGGTGGGCGGGAGGTCACCCCAGGCGCCGGCCGGCCGTGCCTGGCGCCCCGCGGCCCACGGGGGCGGCGCCGCGCCTGGGAGCCGCGCCCGGGCCTGCGCGGGTCATGGTGGGAAGGGCCTGCCCGAGGGGTGCCCGGCCTGCGCCCATTTACCGCCGAGGAACTGAGGCAGGCGCCGGGGCTGGCTCAAGGTCACCCACGCGGCAGGGCGCTGTGGGACCCCCGTCCTGTGCAGACAGTGTGCTGCCCCGGCCACGCATGTCCGTCTGTCCACGTACGAAATAAACATCTTACCATGAGGCGCGCATGTGTGTACTGTCTGCGTCTACATGTGTGCCCACGGCACACACCTCTGCATGTTCCCCCACCCGGTCCCGGGCGGGAGCAGGTGGGCACAAGCCCAAGGTTACCCCACTGGTCAAGGTGGTGGGCCCACACAGGCTGTCCTGCCCGCCTGCCGACCTCGTTGCAGCCCCGACCTACCCACCTGTGCTGCCTTGGCCTGGTGTGCAGTGCTGCTCCTGAGCGGGTTGACACCAGCCACGCACGGTTCCCTGTGCTGTGACCGCATGTGTGTGCCTGTGTCTGCACACGCCCATCTGGGATAGGCTGTGCCTGGCGTGTGTGTGTGGTGTCCTGTGTGGCGTCCAGGACCCATGTGGGCTCATGTCCGCACCGGCGGGGAGCTCTGTCTGCTTCTATCCACATGTGTATTAGCACATGTGACCACGGGACATGTGCCTGTGTGCGGCCGTGGACAGCCAAGCGTGCGCTCCGTGTAGTGGTCTGTGCGGGCCTGCCTGTGGACACACCCGCCACGCCTTCTGGAGACCCCGCAACCATGCATGCGCCTACACGTGACATACCACGCTTGTGCCCACGGGCATGTTCGCACACACATTTGCCTGGGCCATGTCCCAGAGCCCACGCCACACCCCATGCACATGCAGTGTGTCCACGCCATGCGTCAGACATCAGACACATGCGCCATGCGTGACCACGTCAGGACCAGGACGGACACTTGGAGACTTGGGGGCAGGATGTCCCCAGCTGGGCCCTAAGTCAGAGGAAGGAGAGGGCAGCAATGGACCCTGTGGTGGTGTCCGCCAACCCCTGTAGGTGCCAGGCCGGGGTTCAGGCCTGACCTGATTTCACTGAAGGCTGCTGAGTGCAGTTTCCTGCCAACCCACAGGGAAGACCCCAACAGAGGTTCGAGGCCGGAAGACTGGGCGGGCAGAGGCTGCTCAACTAACCCTTGGGCTTCCCGGCCAGTCTGGGGCCATGGTGTTTGAGCGAGGCGTTGGGCCCCGCAGGTCTTTGTTGAGGTGTGAAGATACGTGCTGAGCTGCTGGCCAGAGCAGCACGCCAGGCTGGTGGGCCTGGCCAGCTGGGGGCAAAGAGTGCGGCCACACCCTGTCTCCGTGGGGCAGCAGGGGCCTGGCACAGCCTGGAGCCTGGCCAGCTGGGAGGGAGTGTGTTGGCATCCCCCACGGCGGGTTTGGGCGGGAAGAGCTATTTTTAGGTGCGAGTTTGAGGTGTCTGTGGATCCCACATGGAGACTCTGAGGCATCTGCGCACAGCACAGACCTGGGGAGGGGGGTGCGGGGGCACAGGAAATCAAGGGCTGGGGGAGGTGAGGGGGCTCCAGCCAGGATCAGCAGCACCTCACGGAGATGCTTCTGGGATGTGGCCTGGGCAGGGTGAGGCTCGGGTGGGAGGGACTTGGGGAGGGGGCCATCACCATGACTCCCGCGTCGAGGGGCCTGGACAGGCCTAGCAGACCCACGGCTGGAACAGGGGCCGGTCAGGCAGAAGATGGATCTGCCAGGAGCAGGTAGGGAAGTGTGGGGCACGATCAGTGCCCGGGGAGCGATGCAGGTCCTGCTGGCACTTCTGGTCAGCAGCACAGCGCAGCAGGGAGAGGCCTTGTCTGGCATCCAACCCCCACCCCAGCCTGCTCACCTGTGCCCTGCAGCGGGGTCAGGACTTGGCCCTGGCCCCCCGCCCCCGGGAAAGTCTCATCCTGCCGCACCAAGGGCCGGGGAGGGGGGGGGGGCCGGCCGCGGGAGAGGTGCCAGCGCGCCCTGCCGCCCCCAGGCACCACGTCCACTACGTGATCCCGTACGACGGGGACCAGTCGGTGGTGGACGCCTCCGAGAACTACTTCGTGACCGACAACGTCACCAAGCAGGAGATCGACCTCATGTTGGGGCTGCTGCTGGGCTTCTGCATCAGCTGGTTCCTGGTGTGGATGGACGGAGTCCTGCACTGCGCCGTGCGCGCCTGGAGGGCCGGCCGGCGCTGCGGTGAGTGCGGGGCCGCGGCCCCGCCCCCTCCCCTCCCCCTCCCAGCCCCCGCCCCGCCCCCGCCCCGGCCCTGGCCGACAGCGCCCGTCCCCTGCAGACGGCTCGTGGACCTGGCTGCCCAAGCTGTGTGGCCTGCGGGAGCTGGGCCGGAGGCCGCACCGGCCCTTCGAGGAGGCGGCCGGGAACATGGTGCACGTGAAACAGAAACTCTACCACAACGGCCACCCGAGCCCGCGGCACCTGTGACCGCGCAGGACTCGGGCCGTGCGGGACGCGGACTGGAGCCCGGGCGCGCCCCGCGGAAGGTGCTGTCCCCTCTTCTCTCCAGGCGGGGCCGGGCGCGGACCCGGAGCATGTGCATGGGGCGGGTGGGGGGACTGCGGGCCGCGGGGGGCGCGGGGCGGGCTGTCGGGGAGGCCCGGGTGGCAGCAATAAGGCCCTGGACTCGCACCCCGGTGGGCGCCTCACTGTGACCCCCCGCCGGTCAGTAAACCCTCCGGAAGCCCCCGCCCGCCTCGCTTGTCTGTCGCGCGCCAGCTAGGACCCACAAGCAGAGCTCTGCCTTTTATTTGGTTCTGGTCGAGGCCCCCAGACCGGGTATCAACCCATGCCGGGAATACAGTAGACCCCCTTGGACTTGGGGGGCCTGACCCTTCATCCAGTGATGCCAGCTCTAGAGCCTGCCCCGCTCACCCTCTTTGGTGCACAACCAACCTCCTGGGGGGTTGGGCATACCCCCACCCCCGCTGGCCCTTTCGTGTGGCCCCAGGCTGGGTTCGGTGCCTGTTGCCCTCTGGGCTTGTGGAGGCCTCAGGAGTGTCCAGGCCAGAGCCCCCAACCAGGACCGCCCCATGGGGGGTTGGGACAGAAGCCCAGCCTAGGGGTCCTAAGCTGGGCCAGTCCTGCCCACATGCATTGTGCCTCACTGATCACCAGGGCACTGGGCAGCTCAGTGCTCCAGCGTGGGCCCCCTCAGGAGGGGTATGGTGCCCCCTCAGGCCGAACTGCATCCGCCTTCAGCCACTCCATCTTCTGCTGATGCTGCCGGATGGCGTCCTGCACGCGGGCGTCCACCATGGCCTCGGTCAGCACCCCATCCTCAGACGCATACGCCATGGCCTGCGGGGAGAGTGCAGGCAGGGCAGTCCTGGCCGGGGAGCTGGGTCAGCTGCATCCCCAGGCCAGGCCCAGTGGAACTCCTGACCAGAACCCACTCCAGGCCTCACTAGGCGCCCCAGTCTGGGTGGGCCCCCACGGAAGCTCAGCAGCACCAAGGGACCCCCAGGACACACATGACCCAGAGTGCCTGAAGGTCACAAGGCTCTGACCCATGGGGGCGAGGCAGACGAGTCTGCTCTCGACCACCTAAGAACAGTGTCCCCAACCTGTCGAGGAACATGTAGGGGACCTAGAGAGCCCCCAAGGGCAGGGACAGGACAGGACTCCCCAGTGCCCCCTGGTGCCATCAGCACCAGCCCAGTAGCCAGATGCTGGGGAAACGACAGGGTGCTGGAGAGAGCAGAGCCCAAAGATGCCGCCAAGCTACTCTGAGGCAAGTTCAGTGGCCGGCATGGTCTGAGGGTGCCACAGGCCGGGACCCACCAGGCAGCAGAACCTCGGCTGGTCTGCTTCCTGCCCAGCCCTGCCAGGTGCCACCACACCAGCCACAGTCCCAAGCATGGCAGGTGTGGCCCACGAGCATGGTTGGCAGCCCCCAGAACCAAATGAAAAGGTTTGGGGGTGGGGTGCGGGGGGAGTTGCAGCCTAGGAAGTAAATGGAGAGGCCCAGAGCCCAGGCAGACAGAACAAAACTCTAGGGCACAGGAAGAGGAGGCTGGACATCTCTGGCACTGGGACTCTTCCCGGCTCTGCTCAGCTGCTCCCTGCAGGGCCTGGAGCCAAATTGTCCATATGGAAAATCAAACTGGGGTCCTTCAGCCTGAAGAGCAATTTCCAGCCTGTTCTGGAAGGAGCCCCAATGGCCTCAGAAAGATCCCACAGGAGTTAGGCGCTGTGCTTCACTGGCAGCAGTGCCCAACGACCCAAGCAATGGAGGGTGTGGCCACAGCCCCCTCAAGAGGAGGGGGAGCTGGAGCAATAGCACAGCGGGGAGGGCGTTTGCCTTGCACGCAGCCTACCCAGGCTCGATTCCCAGCATCCCATAGGGTCCCCTGAGCACCGCCAGGGGTGATTCCTGAGTGCAGAGCCAGGAGTAACCTCTGTGCATCGCCAGGTGTGTGCCCCAAAAAGCAAAAAAAAAAAAAAAAAAAAAAAAAAAAAAAGCAGCGAGGGGTCCCACATGGCCTGATTTCCAAGGAAAAGACAGACGAACTGCGTCTGACCCAACAATTCTCTGGGTTTTGGCCACACCCGGCAGTGCTTGGGGTGCCTGTGCAGTGCGCAGTGCTGGGCAAGTGCCTGCTGTACTACTGCCCGAGCCCCGTGAACGAGTCTTCCCCATCAAAGCGCTGCACAGAGGGAGCGCAAGAAAACATCTGAGGCCTGCTGTCCACAAGGGCCAGTCCTGCACCTGGCTGGCCGAGGTTCCACCCTGGCACCACAGGGCACCCGAGCTCAGGGCACCCTGAGCACGCTGGATATGACCCCAAAACCAAAAGTAAAAACCACCGTGAAGGGCTGGGCGGAACCCTCCCCCACACGCAGTGCAGGCCACCGTGCAGGAAAGCGCCTGTCCCTAGCAGGGGACGCTGAAGCACAGAAGCCTCGGTCACTGCACACGGGCAGAAGGCGACCTCCACAGCCTCGTGCAAGGCCTCACCTGATGCAGGCATAGTGGTCGAGCCCAGCACCAGGAGCTGCCCGAGACCCCAAAGCAACAATCTCACCACCAGAAACCTGAGAAGCTCCAAGCACGCATAAGAAAGGAGAGACAGGGGCTGGAGCAATAGCACAGCAGGGAGGGCGTTTGCCTTGCATGCAGCCAACCCAGGGTCGATTCCCAGCATCCCATAGGGTCCCCTGAGCACTGCTAGGGGTAATTCCTGAGTGCAGAGCCAAGAGGAACCCCTGAGCATCGCCAGGTGTGCCCCCAAAAAAGGAAAAAAAAAAAGACAGAAGGGGAGTGGAAGCTGGATGGGGTCACTACAGTCGGGCAGGAGCAGGGCTGAGTAGGAGGAGGGGGACACAGTCTCTGCCCTGTCCCAGGCTGCCACTCTAGGGCTCAGCTCTCTGTTGGCCCGCCCTCACAGCAGTCAGCACCACCCTACCACCTCTCTCTCTCTCTCTCTCTCTCTCACACACACACATACACACACAAACACACACACACACACACACACACACACACAGTGGGTCCAACACCAGAATGCTCACTCTCAGACAAACACACACACACAGCGGGGCCAACACCAGACCCCTCTCTCCCTCTCTCTCTCTCCCTCTCTCTCTGACAGACCCACACAGCAGGGCCAATACCAGACTGCTCTCTCTCTCTCTCTCTCTCTCTCTCTCTCTCTCTCTCTCTCTCTCTGACAGACAGATACACAAACACACAGAGCAGGGCCAGCAGCACACTGCTCTCTCTGAGACACACACACAGAGCAGGCAGCAGGACCAGCACCAGACTGCACTCCCCCCCTCCCTCCCTCTCTCTCTCTCTCTCTCCCTCTCTCTCTCTCTCTCTCTCTCTCTCTCTCACACACACACACACACACACACACACACACACACACACACACACACACACACACACACACACACAGAGCGGGGCCAGCACCACTCTGCTCTCACACACGGACTCCGGCCACACAGAGCTGGGGCAGCCCCGCAGACAGGCATTCTGGGTGGCAGCCTGCATGCTCTGGGAGTCGATGTTGGACCACCTCAGAGAAAAGGTGTCAAGGAAGATGCCAAGGAAGGCGCACCCCTTTATGGCATCAAGGTTCTGTGACCCCCAAACTCAGGACCCTGGAACAGCCGTGGCCGCTGGCCTTCTTGCACAGCACGACGGGTTTGCATTCGCTGCAGAAGGGGGTGGTACTGGCCAAAGGCGTCACTGTGTGAGCACTGGCCTCCAGGGTCCCATTGCTGGGGCAACCCCAAACACTGCCAGGTGTGACCCAGAGGCCCAAATACTAAAGCTGTGGGGGGCCGGCACCCCACTCTCAGCAGGGCTCAGCCCACTCACCTGCCACGCCACAGCCAGCTGGGAGATCTCGCGGCCCGACATGCCCTCCGTCAGCCGGGCCACCTCCGAGCACTTCTTCCCAAAGTCAAACTGGGCCAGCTTCAGGCGCCTGCAAGGAGGCCCGGGGCAGGTCCAGAGCACGCACGCACAGAGCCAGCCCGTGTCTGAGCATCTGTGTCAGTGTCTGCGCACAGGGGGTCTATGAGGGGCAGGGCCTGTGCTGATGAGCCCCACCTCTCTGCAACCTGCCCACAGTCCTTGAGGGCAGGGAGCTCCAAAGCCCCCAGACCTGAGGCAGGAGGGCCCTGAGTAGGGGGCAGGGCCAGCCCAGGCATCCCCACTCCCGAGAGAAGACACAAGTAGGCCAGCTTGGATCTAGAGCGGGCCAGCGGCAGTGGGGGCACCCCGCACTGGAGCAGGGCTCTGCCCACCCAGCGGCCAACAGCGGGCGCTAGAGAGCTCTGTCACTGTTCTCACACCCTTGGCCGCCGCCAGAGGTCAGGAAAGCCAGCAAGATGGGGACGCAAGCCAGGGGAGCAGGATGGGGATGAGGGTGAGCGGGATGACAGTGAGGACAGGGATGGGGTGAGCGGAACGGGAACACAGACAGGTGGGAGGCGGGTGAGGGCCAGAGCAGATACTTACTGTGTGCCCTCGCTGGCTGGCCTCAGCACATACTTGTCGAAGTACATCCGCACCAGGCGCTCGCGCTCCTCCAGCCCTGGCAGGTCAAAGCTGACCATTTCATCAATGCGGTCGTTGATGGCCCAGTCAAACTGCTCTGGCTGATTGCTGGCCAGGACCAGCATAAACCTGCAGCCAGAGATACCTCAAGGGGTGTCCTCGGCCCCAGGCAGGAAGGCCGACACCCTGAGCCTTAGAAGGCCCGGCCCTGTGCTCGGCCACCAGCCCTGCAGACAGCGCCCGCCCCTGCCAGGTGTGGGTAGAAGGGACCCTGGGTTGTGCCTGCCACCTGCCGAGAAGATTCCCGAGGAAGGGGCACCTCCACCCTCCACACAGGCCGAGGGCCCTGCACCCCAGCCAAGGCACAGGGGTGCTGGGTGGGCAACTCTGCCCGAGGTCGGTGGGGCCTCAGCGGCTGGCACTATGCAGGCAGTGGGCACAGCCTGGCCCCATGACTCACTGGCAAGAGGCCGCGCCCGCCTGCACCTCAGGTGACTTGGGGCTGCCAGGGGGCGGCGGGGTGCTGCCTCACTTGCTGCTCTGCTGGCCTGTCCGGTGCAGGAAGGCGTTCAGAGTGGCCCTGAGATCCTCGCTGATCTTCTCCTACACAGAGAGCCCCGCATCAGGCAGCAGGCCTGGGCAGCCCCGGGCCGGCCCAGACGGGGAGAGAAAGCCAACCGAAAAAATGCCACCAAGGATGCAAGGAGAACAGTGAGTGGCAGGACCAAGCCACACTGAGTCAGGAGCATAGGCACCGGGACCCAGTGCCTCTGGCCAGCCCCTCAGCCCTGACTGCTCCCTGTGGCCGCCCACAGCCCTCCAGCTGCCACCGTGCTCACCGTGGCTCGTTTCCGGAGGAAGGCATCTGCTTCATCCACGAAGAGCAGGAGGCTGTGAAGGGGACACACGTCAGCTGGGCCCAGAGACTCACTGGTCAAAGCAGAACACACAGGCCTGGTGGCTCGTACCACACTGCCGGGGTCTCTGGGCTGAACCCCGGCTCTCTGGGGATGGGAAAGAGCTGCTGTGTGCCAAAGGCCAGAAAGTGACCCACAGGCACAACTGTAAGAAACACACCAGCAGTGCAGTCCCCATCCACTGAGGCAGACAGCACACAGCCCAGACAGCCTGACCCCAGCACCCCGCAGTGCCCAAGGAGGGGGGGAGGTGTGTGTGTGTGTGTGTGTGTGTGTGTGTGTGTGTGCTGGCACCAGCAGAGCCCAAGGGGTGTGGGTGTGTGTCCTGCAGAATCCAACAGGTGTGTATGTGCGTGCGTGTGCGTGTGCGTGTGTGTGTGTGTGTGTCCCGCAGAGCCCAACGGGTGTGTGTCTGTAGGGGCCAGAGCGACCATACCGGGAGGAGGGCACTTGCCTGGTACAGGGCTGACCTGGGCTCCATCCCCAGCACCCCATATGGTCCCTGAGGATTCCTGAGTGCAGAGCCAGAAGTCAACCCTAGTACTAGCAGGCATAGCCCAAAACAAAAGAAAACCAAAAACAGCGTGAGTGAACATGTGTGTCTCTGTGTAAATGTGCTAAGCGTGTATAAATGTGAATGTGTGCAAGTATGCAAGAACTTGAATGTGTGCATGTACGTGTACACAGAGCGTGAGCTTAGGAACGCAGGAGCGTGTGGAGAGTATGCACGTGTGCACATGTGACCCATGCAAGAATACATTTCAGTCCGTGCGTGTATGAGTATGAATGTATCTATGTGCCTACGTATGTGTGCACGGGAGAATAAGTGTGACTGACAACACAGGAGCAGGAATACGTGCATGAACACGGATGTTGTAAGTGTGCTTGTGTGTGCTTGTGTGTGTGCGTGCGCGTGCACATGAGTGTGATGGTGGCAGAGATCACACCTGTGTGGGAGTCTGACTGCAGAAACTCACCCTCGCCGGCTGGTGTCAGCCCAGTCAAAGACTTTGTGCATGGCAGTCACACCGTCACGGCCCATGGGTGCCACGTCCCCGCCCGTCATGATGGCGTAGTCCATGCCAGAGTGCAGCGCCAGTTTCTGGGCAGGAGGGGAGGCAGGGGCGGCAGCGTGCACATCGCGTCTGCGCTCTCCAGACCGCACTGCCGCCCTCGGCCCAGCTCGCCCCACACAGGGCTCACCTTGGCAAAAAGCGTCTTGCCAGTCCCAGGGGGCCCGTACATCAGGATGTTCCTGTAGAGGCTCCGGTTCTTCTTCGTGTTCCTCGTGGCAATGGCGATGTCCCGCACACGTGCCTCCAGGCTGGGCTGCGGAGAACAGCAGTCTGGGAACGGCACTGGCCTCTGCTCCCGGGGCCCCTTGGCCAGCACGAGGGGCTCTGTCCTAGGCTGGAGCCCTGCCCTGCCTCGCCCTCAGTCAACACTTACACTGAGGACAACGCCCTCCAATGCATCCTGAGGTTTACTGAAGAGCCGCCTGGTGACCTGGAGGAGACAGCGGGGTCATTGGCAGGGGCCCCAGGGAGCAGGGCCCAGAACTGCCAGGGCAGGCCTCACGGGCACCGTGCAAAGGCGCTCCCCTGGGACTCCCAACCACAGGCAAGCGATGTGTGCACCGTCACCCCAGCAGAAGGGGAGGGGAGAGAGGAAGAAGGGCAGGCAGGACAGACGCGCAGGGCTGGCCCTCACCTGCACCGGGTGCCGCAGAGCCTCCAGCACAGTGACCCTCGACGTCTCCCTCACCAACGACGGCTTCCCCAGCCGGGCCTCGATGTACCGTCCAGCAACGGCCGTGGCATTCTTAGCAGAGTAGACCCCAACAGCCAGCAGGCTCAGCCCGGCTACCTGGGATGGGCGCAAGGCATGAGGCCCTCCTCTAGTGCCACACACGAGACCCCCCCCCAGCCAACAAGGGCTCTGCCCACACGCCCGGGAATGCAGAGGTGCTGAGGCGCGGCCTGCCAGAGCTCACGGCACTGCGAGGACCGAGGGCTCCCGGGGATAGTGCAGGTGGGCAGCATCAGGAAAGAAACCCCACCACAAGCCACCGTAGCCAGGGGGTCACCTGTAGCATACCGTGGCTGTCACTTTGTCCCAGTCCGTCACAAAGGCCCGGAATCCCTCACCAAACAGGGTACCGGCCGTCCTGTGGGGAGGGTGGGTGAGCGGCGGTAGCACAGCAGCGAGGGCAGAGGTGCCACCCGCTCCTGGCCTCACCGAATGGACTCCAAGATGGTCTGGCGGTGCTCGGCGGCCCGCAGGCGGATCTGCTCACGGATGATGTCAGCGTTCTCGCGGTCAGCCTTGGCCCGGGCACGCGCCTCTGCCTCTACCCGCAGCATTTCGTTCTTGTGCCGCAGCTCCATCTCCCGCTCCACGGTGGCTGTGGGTCCGCGGGCACAGCTGAGCCGCCCTGCACCCCCCCTCCCGCGTGGGCCGGCCCCCGCAGCGATGCCCTGCCTGCCCCACGCACCTCTCCGAATGGCCTCCTGCTTCTGCACCGACTCCTCCTGCTTCCGCAAATTCTCCTCATTGGTGAGTTGCTGAGAAGCCAGAGGGAAGTGGTCAATGGCACGGCGGCCTGGACTCGGCCCACGGGAGGTTCTGGAAGCTCACGGTAGCCCCCGGCCCTGCCTGTCCCAAGCACTCCGGGGCCCAGGGGACATACCTGCTGCCGCAGCTGGTCATCATAGCGCTGCCTCGCCAGCTTGTCCTGGTACTGAGCCCTCTGGGGGAAGGAGAAAAGGGTGGCTTGCCCAGCTGTCCTGCCCCGCCCGCTGCCCCCAGGCCTCCCTCTGCCCAGCAGGGGCCTCACCGCCTGGTGCTGGCGTGTCTCCTCGCTCAGGGTCTTCCTCCGTTCCTCTGCCTGCACGCGGAGCTGCTCGTTTTTCAGCTGCTCCACAGCGGCCTCATACTCCTGCGGCACATCAGCTGCTCAGGGCAGGTGCTCGGGGCAGCCAGTGGGCCCGCCCAGCGCCCGTGCATACCTTGAGCTTGGACTGTTGCTCCAGCTGCAGAGTCTGCTCCTGCATCTGTGCCAGGCTCAGCGCCTCCTTGGCATGTCCTGCATTGGGGACGCATCAGGACAAGGCGGCCACCGGGGATGACCCTGCCAGAGGCCACAGCCCCTGCTGCTCACCCAGACAGCAGCCCACCTAGTCAACCCAAGATCATCCCCACCATCAGGGACAGGAGCTCCGTGGAGACAGTCACGCCGAGGCCAGAGCTCCACTTCCAACAGCCACTGCCCCCAGGGTGCTGAGTCCAATACAGAGCAAGGGAAGAGGAGCAGGAAGAGGAGGAGGAGGAGGAGCAGGGGCAGGAGAGCAGGGAAGGCCAGGCCCAGCTCTGCACAGTCCCTCTACCACACACAGGCCTGTCCCGTCTACAGGTGACTGACATCTGGGGTGCCCACTCTGTTTCCAGAGAAACTCACGGGCTCAGTGGTGTGACTCAGTCTGAAGCACTAGCCCACCCGAGACCCTCAGCTCACTTCCGCACTGCCACGAAAGAACAAACAAAACTCCTAAACCCTTGGACAGGCAGGGACGGCACCCCCAGCCAGGAACCCGAAGCCTGGCCCTGCTTCACGCCCCTCTGTACCCAAGTCTTCCTTTTTAGTACTAAACTCCCCCTAACCTCCCCCCCCCCCCCGCACCTTCAAGGGAACCCCTGAGGTCACCCTGCAAGGGGAGTCTGGGGAACTGCAAAGTGGGCGATTGGGGGCTCTCACGGGAGTGTTCCCTGCACAGACAGACACCAGCCGGGTGGTGGGCTGTATGGCTGTTAACAGCATCCCAAGGAGCAGCGAGCGCCCCCTAATAATCTGGGGTGCAAACCGGCAAACAGCACAGCGCGGGGCTGCAGTTACACAAGCTCCGAGCAAGGAGCAGAAACAGGCAAGCAGCAGAGCAGGGGGCAGGGGGACAGCAGGCAGCCCCATGTCCAAATGTCTCTTTTTCTAGAGATAAAGAGTGGCCACCAGGGGCCGGAGCGATAGCACTGCGGGTAGGGCGTTTGCCTTGCACGCGGCCGACCTGGGTTCGATCCCTGGCATCCCATATGGTCCCCCAAACACCACCAGGAGTAATTTCTGATTGCAAAGCCAGGAGCAACCCCTGAGCATCGCTGGGTGTGACCCAAAAAAAGCAAAAAAAAAAAAAGAGTGGCCACCAGCAGGCCCAGCCCCCGGCCGTTGACACTCATCTATTCCCTTGGCGGCAGGACCTGCGGGCTGGTGGGAGGAAGAGGGAAAGCCGAGAGGCAGTTCACCGGGAAGAGGCCGCACACTTGTGTGGGACAAGCTGCAGGGCGGAGAAACGTGGGCTCGGTGGTGGGAGGGCAGAAGCCAAAGTCCCGGGACCCGGGAAGAGAACACTCTAGGGCAGGCGAGGAGGAAGCGGATGAGGCGAGCAGCGGGCACACGTGCACGGGGCCCGAGGGTCAGGGTTCAGGCTGCAGGAGCGGGAGGCCCTGAACTGGTCCACGCCAGCGGACCGACCTCCGGCGAGCAACAATGTGTCCCCCGTCCAAGCACAGCCCCCACTAGCGCCCTGAACGCCAGCCCGGGTCGACCGACCCCGCGAGGCCCGCACGTGCGCCCCCGTCCCCGCCCCGTCCGCGCGCTGGCGCGTCCGGGCAGCGGGTCCGGCTCCCCGGACCCGGGTCCCCTCCTGCCGCCCCGCGGGGCGCGGCCGCCGGCACTCACGCGAGTGCTCCAGCTCACGCGCCGCCTTGGCCGCGCGCTCCAGGCCTGTCGGGTCGAAGTTGCTCCATTTGTCCTTGGGCGCCGACCGGTCCCCGGCGCCGCGGTCCCCGCTGCCCTCGGCCCCGGGCGGCGCGGCAGGCAGGGACAGAGGAGGCACCGCGCCCTCGCCCTTGGAGCCCTTGATGCCGAACAGCCACGACATGACTCCGCCGCCGCCGCGCGCCCCGCAGCGCTGGGCCCCAAGGCGAGCTGGACACGCGCGGCGCTGGGTAGCCTCCACGCGCCCCGAGCCGGCGGCCGGAGCCACTGCGCAGGCGCGACACACGCCCCTTCGTCCCGCCCCGGAAGCGCCTGCAGATTGGCCACGAGGGCCGCGACTCCTGGGCCGCGGCGCAGCCATTGGGCGGGGTGCTACCCGGGACGGAACCAGGCGCCTGATCTACGGAGACTAGCCAGGGACAAAATTAGTCGTTGCGCCCAAGTTACGTCACGTCCGCTTAGCAACGACTCCGGGTCCCGTTGCTATGGGCGCCTCTGGGTTCCAGACGTCCGGCGCCAGGGAAGCACCAGACGGCGGGAGGCCGGCGCGGGGAGTCCGCGCGGGGGCAGTAGCCGTGGACACCCGGCACGGGTGACCTGCGGCCAGAGCCTTTCGCGGCGGCCCGCAGGGCGGAACGGATGGGCACGGCCAGGAACCAGCAGCCCCAGGGGCCCAGTCGCTGTCCCGAAGGTCACGTGCAGCGCTGCGGGGCGCGGAGGGACAAAGGTGGACGGAGGTCACGTGGTGGCTCAGGAGCCAGCTGTGCCCCAAATGAGTCAAAGTTCGCTTCGGGCTGTCTTTGTTCTTTTTTTCTTTTTGGCTTTTTGGGTCACACCTGGTGGTGCTCAGGGCTGACTCCTGGCTCTGCAGTCAGGGATCACTCCTGGCGGAATTCAGGGGACCACATGGGAGGCTGGGGATCGAACCTGGGACAACCGGATGTGCAAGGCAAATGCCCTCCGCGCTGCACTATTGCTTGGCCTTCTTCATTTTTGATGGACCCTAGTCTTAATAAGTCTTTTTTTTTTTTCAAATCCGAATAAGGAAAGGAAAAGTGTTTTCAGATTAAGCCTGAAAAAGCAAGTGAGCTTCCAGCCACACAGGAAGTGCCCCGTGGGAGTGAGGGGGCCACATCCACTCTGGCCGCCCAGGTGCCCTCTCTGCGCCCTGGCTCTGAGAATCAAACATTGCACTGAATGTTTTCAGTCTAACCTGAAAAGACAGACAGTGAGGGCTAAAGAGACAGTACGGGGACAACATTCCCCTTGCAAACGCCCCACCCATGTTCCATCCAGCATCTACTGTGGTCCCCCAAGCACCTCCAGGAGTGAACTCAGCATCCCCAAGTGTGAACCCCCCAAACCAAAAAGAATCAAACCTCACTTAAATGGAAGCCGCTGGAGAGGTCGGCCACCACCTTTTCTAAAGCTGCCAAGTGCAGCAGCAGAGCTGTGGCTCCCCAAAAGACTAGACTACAGCTAGAGCGATAGTTCAGCGGGGAGGGCATTTGCCTTGAGCGCAGCAGATCTGGGTTCGATTCCCAGATCCCACATAGTACACTGAGCACTGCCAGGAGTGATTCCTGAGTGCAGAGCCAGGAATAACCCCTGAGCATCACTAGGTGTGACCCAAAAAGCAAAAAAAAAAAAAAAAAGTAGACAAGGCGGTGGGAACACCCTTCCCTCAGCATGGCACACTAGGGGTGCAGGCATGGGGACAACCTGGCCATGAACTCAGGACACAGCTGCCCTCGGGGACCCACACTGGCAGCAGGCACACGCGCACACTGCTCTTGTTCCCCCAGAAATTGGGGCAGGGTCCCAGAGTTCGGCCTGGTGTCCAGGGTCACTCACAGGCCAGAGCTGTGGTTTTCCACTGCAGCCCCAGGCCGAGATCCCAGGGCTCCATGGAGACAGCAGCAGCTGCCCCCGCCCTCTATGTCTTCTGTGGGGTGCCCACATAGAGCTCTCCCCAGCCTCTCTACCTGTACATGCTGCCCAGACAGCAGCACTCTCAGCACTGGTGCCCACGGCTGGGCCCCTCCATGTCTGGCAGCTCTTCAGAAGTTAAGGAGAGGCTGCACGTGTGCCTTTGGAGCACCGCCAGCGCACACTACCAGGAGCAGCCACTAGCGTGCACAGCAGTCCACAGGGCCATGCCAGCACAGAGCCTGGGCCGAGACTCACAGCTGCTGCACCGACCCCACACAAGCATGGCCTGCCCTCACAGAGGTCTCAGAGGAGCAGCCATAGAAGACTCGGGGAGAGCCATAGTACAGCAGGTAAGGCATTTACCTGGCACTAGCTGGCCCAGATTTAATCCCAAGCACCCCTGTGGTCCCACCTGTGCCTGAGCACAAAACAAAAACCAACCATAAAAGGTCATCTTTAGGGGCCAGAGAACTAGTGCAGTGGATAAGGCTTAAATCCCAGTTGCCTGTGTGCCTCCCATAGGATCCCTCAATCACTGCCAGGAGTAACCCCTGAGCACTTCTAGGTGTTGCCAAAAAAAAAAAAAGTTTTGAGGCCAGAGATAGCAGGTCAGATGCTCGTCTTGCTTGCAGGTGACCCAGCCCTAGCACTGGAGCCCCCTCCTGCTTTTCTTGCTTATAAAGGCCCAGTGCAGTGGATGGAGGAACTGGATGGGCCAATGGGAGGGAGACCTCAGGTCTGCAAAGGGTGGGGGCCTGAGATCAGGACTCAAGAGGAACTAATAAGGCCAAGAACCACCTGACCCAGGCTTCCATTCCAGGGCCAGGGTGGGGGGTGGGGCTGGAGTCTGCCAGCACCCGGAGGGTGGTGTGTGCAGGCCTGTGGGGAGTGGGGGTTTTCCCAGCACCAGGTCGCAGCCTGCAGGGGGGACGCTGCTCCTCTGTTTGAGCTCAGCAGGATTCGGTCATGCTGGTGTTTCCTGGGTCCCGGGCCTAGATGCTCTAATAGCATCTTGGGTCCGGCCTCTGGGCCTCACCGCCTGCCAACTGCCAGTTTCGTGACAGTGATGGTCCAGGTGTGACGCCACTAGACCACTGAGGAGACCCCACCCGAAAGGCCCCTGCCAGGTGGCCCATCATCACACAGGTAGCTCAGTCCCGGGTCTCTCAAGCCTGCAGGGAGAAGCCGGCTCGCTGGGGCTGCCCAGACCCACGCATCGGGTAGCGGGCTCCACCCACTGCCTTCGTGGGTCTTCTGGCCGGCGGGGTCTACAGCCCTCAGCTGACCCGCAGAGGGTGCGTCCAACCCAGGCGCAGGCCCCATACTAGTCCCCCCTCTCCCCCCTGCCCCCACCCCACCAGTAGAAACAGCGGGTCGAGGGCCAGGACAGCACGAAGGAGACCAGAGCACACTCAGCTGGCTGGCATACGACTGTATTTGGGGTCTGGGGCGTTACGACTGTATTTGGGGTCTGGGCGTTAGTGGACAAGAGGGCAAAGTGAGTATTGAGTCAAGCAGAGGGGGGCCGGGGTGCCCGCCAAGTGCTGCCCATCCTTGGATGTCCTCTGGGGTGGGGTCAGGAGAGATGCAGAGAACCCCAGTGGCTGCAGCGCCCCCTTCCAGCACCGGCTCCCAGCAGCGCTGGCCCGTCTTCGGAGCTCACTGGCTGTGGTCCCAGGGTCGTTCTCAAAGTGCTCTCTAAGACTCATGGGGTCCTGGGCAGGAGGGCAGCGCCCCCCATCCCCCCATCTGAGCCTCCTGGTGAAGACTATGACGTCCACCCAGCCAGGCTCCCAGCCCGGCCTGCACGTCTTTTTTCCCTACAGCCTGTGTCATGGTCCTGCGTGGCCATTTTCCCTGCAGCCTGTGTCATGGTCCTGCGTGGCCGGGTTGGGCCCCTCGCACTCACCAGCACCACCCTGACCACACGTTCATGTGGAAGGTCGGGTCCCCCACCCAGTGCTGTGGCCCAGGTCCCAAGGTCGGCGCTGTGTCCAGTTCTGGGCTGGGAAGGGTGGAGCGGCCACGGCAGGCGAGCCGGGCGGCGGGGCCGGGGCTGGGGGTCACGCTGAAGTAGACTGGGTCGCGACTCCGGCCCCCGGGCAAAATCCTGCCTCCGAAGCGGGTGCCACCCGCCTAGGCTGGGCAAGGGGGCCCTCGGCTGGGTGGGCAGCGGGCTCAGGGCTCCAGGGTCGCGGCTGCCGGCGGAAGGGGGCGCGCGCGCCGTTGGCCCTCGGGCGTGCAGGCCTTGGCGGACAGCGCCCGCTCGCGGCCCGAGCGGAAGGCCGCGGTCACCGTCACCAGGTAGGTGGTGCCGGGCGCCAGGCCCTGCAGCGTGGTACTGTTCTGGCCCGCTGGCACCTCCACGCGCTGGGCCGCGCCGCCGCGCACCGGCCCAAACTGCACGTGGTAGCCCAGCGCCGAGGCCGAGCCCAGCGCCGGGGTCCAGCTCACGCGGAGGCTCCGCGGTCTGGCGTGCGAGAAGACGATGCGCTCGGGTCCGGCCTCCTCTGCAGGGAAGCGCCAGTGAGCCTCGGGCCCGCGGGGAGCCGCGCCCCACCCCGGCCCCGCCCCGCGCCCGGACCCCGCCCCACCTCGGCTCCTCTCCCCGCGAACCCGAGCGGCCCCGCCCCACACCGGGAGCCCTTGCGCCGCGCCCAGCCGCGCCCGCCCCCCGCGCCCAGGCCCCGCCCAGCCCCGGGTTCCCGCGCCGCGTTCAGGCCCCGCCCAATGCAGGGCCCCACCCCTCCTCGCACCCAAGCCCGGCCCAGGCCCGCGGCCACTGCGCCGCGCCCTGGCCCCGCCCCAAGACGCACCCCAGATCCCGCCCCGCGTCCGGGCCCGGCCCCGCCCGGCCCCACCCCACCCCGTGCCCGGCCCCGCCCCGCGCTTAGGCCCCGCCCCACCCTGGTTTACCCCGTGCAGTGCTTTAGATCCCTCCCCGGCCCCGCCCAGCCGCCCAGGCCCCGCCCTCGCGTCCGGCCCCGTCCCGCGTCCAGGCCCCGCCCCACCCCGGCCACCCCGCGCTGCGCGCCAGATCTCGCCCCTCCCCGCGCCGGCCCCGCCTCGCGGCCCAAGCCCCGCCCAGCCGTCGACCCCCGCTCCTTCCCGCCCCGGGCCCCGCTCCGCTACCAGATCCGGCCTGGCACCTCAAGCCCCACCACTCCCGCCCCCTGCCCCAGATCCGGTTACCCGGCCCCAAGTCCCGCCCCCTCGCCCCCAACTACCCGCGTCCGGACCGCAGCCCGGACTCACCTGGAAGTGGCAGCGTGCGCACCCGCAGGCGCTGCGGCGCCACCAGTTGCTCGTTGGATTCGGGCAGCAGCGCCACATCGTAGTCCGTGTCCGGGTCCAGGCCTGTCCAGACCCAGCCGGTGGCATTGCCGGGCAGCTGCTGGCGCAGTGGGATCCCTGACTGTGCGCTGGGCGCCACCTCCAGCACATAGTACCCCGAGTGGGCAGCTAACAGAGGCGGCCAGACCAGGCGGAAGCTGCTGGACGTGACCTCGGAGGCCCGGAGTTGCTGTGGCTGCATCGCATCTGCGGGGAGCCGGGGCAGGGTGTCAGGGAAGGGACCGACCCCAGGAATACCGAGGTGAGAAAGGCTAGGGTCAGTGGCAGAACTGGACTGCCCTGGAGCCGCGGGGCCATGCCCCACCAACCCCATCAGGACCCAGTAAGCTTGCCTAGGTACCAAGCCCACAGGTCAGGGGTTGCCCCCTCTTGCTTGGCCCCTCAAAGGTGCAAGGACCTCAGTGGCCACCACAGGCCAAGCCATGAACAGTTCCTCAGCCTGCCTGGTATGGCTGAGGGGTCAGCAGGTCTAGAAGGAAGTTGGTGGGCAGAGAGATAGAAGGGATGAAGGCTCTTGCCTTGCATTGTGGCTGACCCAGGTTCAATGCTGGTACCACATTTGGTCCCTGGAGCCTGTCAGGAGAGACCCCTGAGTGCAGAGGCAGGAGTCAACCCTGAGTACCACCGGGTGTGACCCCAAACCCAAACCAAACAAAACCAAAAGAATGAAGTAGAGGAATACTACAGCGGGCAGGGTGCTTGCCTTGCACAGTCAATTCCTCGCATCCCATATTGTCCTCTGAGCCCACCAGGAATGATTCCTGAGTGCAAAGCCAGAAGCACTGCCAGATGGGTGGCCCCAAAACAAACAAACAAAAAAGTAAAGAAGTGGAGTGTGAAGTGCTTCCCAGACCATGGTAGGCACGCTGGCCAGACCCCGACTAGTCAGTTCTCACAGTTTCCTGGGGGCACAGCGGGGCTCAGTCTGGGCTACCTCACCCTGGGGGGTGGGGGCGATCCTCCTCCTTGGTCCCTGTTTGCCCCCCAGCTCCCACTCCCAGGCCCTCCAGCCTTGGGTGCTCCGTGGCAGAGTGCCCAGTGTGGCCTCATCTGTTGCCCTCTGACCTGCTAAAGCACAGGGAGGGGGGTCGGGACCCACAGCTACACCCCCCAGGATGCTCAGGGAGCCCGGATGGCACAGCCCCCCTACCGAGGATGGCGCCCCGGAGCCGCTGGGCGATGATGGGCAGGTCGTCCACATCCACAAAGTGCAGATGTGTATCTGCTGGGGCGGAGGCGGCGGCCAGGAGCTCAAGCCGGTTGCTGCGGCCGGTGCTGACTATGAAGACGGTGACACCCAGGTCTTTCAACTCCTGCATGGGTGGCCCCACGGGGTCGCTGGAGCCACCATCAGTCACCCACACCAGCACCTTGGGCACCCCTGGCCGGGCCCCTGCTGCCTCGGAGAATAGCTGCTCCTTGGCATAGGCCAGTGCCAGGCCAGTGTGGGTGTCGCCCATGCGCTGGGCCGCCCCCAGCACCGCATCCCGCACCGCTGCGCCAGAGCTGTGCTGGTCAAAGGAAAACTCAGTGTGCGGGCGGCTGCCCACGTGCACCAGACTGGCGCGCAGGGCACCAGGGCCCACGGGCAGGGGCGCGGCCAGCTGCCCCACGAACTCGCGCACGCGGGAGAACTCGTAGTGCGACACACTGGCCGAGCTGTCCAGCAGAAACAGCAGGTCCCCCTGGGAGGCCGATGTAGGGACACCTAGGGGAGAGGAGGGGGTTCAGGTCCAGGTGCAGCTCCCAGGCAGCCCCCACAGCGAGACCCCTGGGGGGCGGCACTTCCTCCCCCACACCCTGCAGGTCCTGAAAGGCGGGGTGGCCACCACCCAAAGGCACCTGCATCCCCACTGAGTATGAGTGGGGTCTTGGGCACAGAGGCCTGCTCTGGCCCCCCAAGGGGTCCTGGCCAGTGGCAGGAGAGCCTGGGACAGGCCTGGGGGTCTGCACCCAGAGAAGCAGGGTTGAGGCAGCCCTTTAGCTCAGCCTCCCAAGTGAAGCAACGGGGGGGTGGGGGCAGCTGGGGACAGCACGGTCAAGGACCAGACGCTGGGATCCCTCCCCTGACCCGGTCTGCACCGAGAAAGCAGGGCGACCCCACGGAGGGACCTCCCCATTCGTGCCGGCCCCTCACCACTGGTACCTGCGTTGCCTCTGCCCTCTCCAGAGTCACTTTAAGGGAGGCTGGGCTGGCTGTTCCTTGCAACCGCGCCATACCTTGGATATGAGGGCGGTGCACAAGGCACGTCCAACTAGCGCAGGTTCCAACCGCCGCCTGGGGCACCTAATCTGCGGCCGCAGGTGGTTGGGGTGCCCAGCAGACCGCCCCACGCGCTCCCCGGCCAGCGCAGGCAGCAGCGGCAGGACAGGCGCCCAGGCCAGACCCCACGTACTCACCACGCTCCGCGTCGCTGCGCGCCAGCGCCAGCCGCAGGCTCAGGGCCAGGCCAAGCGCCGTCCAGGGCAGCATCGCGCGACGGGACGGGCGCGCTCGGCCTCTGCTCGCCACTCGCGCCCCAGCTCGCTCGGTCCGGGGCCGCAGGGCGCGCCGCCGCGCAGGCCAGGGACGGCCCCGCCCACCTAGGCCCCTCCCACGAGGCCCGCCCCCGCGCGACCGAGGGCCAACCGCATGGACCCACGACGGCCCCGCCCACCTAGGCCCCGCCCTGCGGGCGCGCTCGCCGAAGAATTAGTCGCTAAGGGACGGGGCGCGCTCCCCGGAAGTCGCCCGGACACGTGGACGCGCACACTCAGTCTCCAGCCCCCAGCCAGGCGACTGGTCACCCCCAGGGCTCTCTGAAGCCGAGCGCAAGAGTCTTTGAAGCCAAGCGCAAGTGAAGCTTAGGAGGTGTGTGGGGAGCAAAGTCCCCGGAGCCCAGATCCTGCCCCGACCACACACACACACACACACGCAGGCGCACGCACATGCATGCACACACGTGCACACACACAGGGGCGATGGAGGAGCAGCTGGTCTTGAGTCCCCCAGACCCAGCTTAAGAAATGGGGTCCTGGGGGGCTGGAGCAATAGCACAGCGGGTAGGGTGTTTGCCTTGCACGCGGCTGACCCGGGTTCTAATCCCAGCATCCCATATGGTCCCCTGAGCACCTCCAGGGGTAATTCCTGAGTGAAGAGCCAGGAGTAACCCCTGTGCATTGCCGGGTGTGACCCAAAAACCAAAAAAAAAAAAGAAAGAAAGAAATGGGGTCCTGGAAGGAGGCCTGTTAGAAGGAGGAGGTGTGGAGGGGGCTGCTGCAGACCACTGAGCTAGCAGCTGGTCTCTACCCTACCCAGCACTGAGAACTAGGTCGGACGTCCCAGGGTGCTCAGGTCCAGCGCTGTCCCTTAGGTGAGGCTGACAACATCCCTCCGCCAATGGCTCCTGCCACATAGGCCTGAGACCCTCCTCTCTGTGGGACTCCAGGATGCCCCCTCCCTTGCCCAGCCCCCAGAGGGTGCTCAGGAGGGTAAGCGGATGGGGCTCAATGGTCTTCCTTCCTCTGGGTCCAGCAGGTGAGAGCCCAAGCACGCCTTTGCCTAAAAAAGGAAGCAGAGCAGACTGGTCTGAAGAACCAGCACCGCCACCGGCCTCCGGCCACCCCACCCTCACGCAGCGGGAATTTTGGCAGTGGTGGTGCTGGCTGTGCTCCACGGCCTCCACGGGGACCAGACTGCCGGGGCTTCCGCTGGGGGTGTGTCCCGCTCCAGGCTGACCAGGCTTGGACTGAGTGTAGGCAGCAGGCCAGGCCACGCTGCCCTCACTGGGCACCACCTGCTCGCTGGGTGTGGCAGGCGATGCCAGCAGCTAGGCAGCTGTGCCTACTTGTCTGCCACTCCTGCCCGGGGCGGGCTCCCTGCAGCTGGGCCGATGGGGAAGTTTCCATCCCTTCTGGAAAAAGTGAGCGTATTGTCTTGGCCATGACTCAGCCCTCTAGGACACAGCCGCCTCCCCATTTCACTCTGAGCTCTGCCACCTGCCTGGGCAACTCTGGCCAGTCCTGGTAGGGCTGGCCAGTCTGAGCTCCAGTGACCCAGAGCCCCCTGCGTCGGCTCTGCATCTCCGCCCTGCCTTGCACTCTGCTGCCCCCACCTTCAAGGAGAGACCTGAGCAGAGATTCCCCAGGGAGTGTAGGATCAGGGCCAGGCCGGACTGAAGCAGACACAAGAGGAAGCAAAAATATAATGGCCCGGAAACCCCCTCTCTGAGGGCAGAGGGCTGGGGCGAGGGGGACATGGCCCAGATGGCCCTAAGGCCAGGATCTACACAGGAAGATGCAGCTGGTGTGGAGTTCACAGCCCCACACTGGTCTCGCCGTCCAGAGTCCCGTGCATCCTTCCCGGAGCTGCCCCCCCCCCCCCCGCAATGGAGGGGTTCCCGAAACCCAGAAGGAACCCGGAAGTTCTCTGCCCCCGCCTGCCTGCCTCCTCCACACAATCCAGCTTGTACAGAGAAGAAGGGCCTTTTGTCCCCGCTGTGGTCATGCAGACCTCAGGGGAGGTCAGCCCAGGCCTCTGACCCAGCGTAGGGTCCCCACCACCACACCAGGCCCCTGTTTTTTGTGTTGTGTGTCTCTATGCCCCCCAGTAGTTGGTGAGGTGGGTGCAGACACGGAACAGGGCAGCTGCCCAGGGTGGGGGCTTAGCGAGCCACACAGTGACAGGCCCAGGACCCGTCTTTTCTAGGTTCCCTCCTTCTTTGCGGGCAGGGCGGGCTCTGGGACTGTGCTGGGGGCTGGAGGGCCCGGGTCACCCCACAGCCTGTAGCTTGCCCCTCCCCAGGTTCTGTAGCCAAGGCCAGGACAAGCAACACCCACAGAGGCCACCAGCCGTGGTGTGGCACCACCCAGGGTTTCGCCCCTTTCAGACAGAGAAGCCCAGAGCAGCCCTAAGACCTAAGACGACTGAGCAAATGAGTGCCCTCAGGGGGTTGTCGCCCACTGCAAAAAACTGGACCCCTCTGCCTGCCCCCCTCCTTGTGGTGCTGGCCCCCGGCATGCCAATCCAGCCAGGCACAAGCAGTGCAGAGTGGGCAGGACGTCCAGGAGGGCTCCAGGGAGCCAGGCACACAGGAGGCCCAGGCCCACTAGTGCCCCCAAGCCCTGTTGCATGTGTGTGACCCAACACCAGATCTCAAGCCAATTAAGACCCAGCAAATGGTGCAGGCAGGAAGTCAACTCCAGAGGGTCCCCGAGCCCTGCCGGGAGTAAGCCCTGAGCAGAGCTAGCGTAGTCCAAACACAATAAAACAGGCCATGGTGGGGCCCAGCCGGGGGCAGGCACTTAGACATCTCAGAGTGAAATGCCGAGTCAGAGGGCAGCATCTGCCCCTCTCTCAGCCCCCAGGAGCCCATCTGTGAGGCCAGTTGAGGCCCACCCTGGCCTGTCTGTGGAACCTCAGCTCTTGGACATGGCAGAGAGCAGCAGAGTTGTGCCGGCTCCTCGGGGCTCTCAGAAAGGGCCCAGGGTGAGGTGAGGGGCCTCAGCCAGCAACAGAGCCAATTGTCTGGATGCACACCTGCAGGAACAGGGTTGGACGGGCCGTGAGCCAAACAGACAGGACAGAAGGGTTGGCTGGATAGTGCAGGAGTCAGAAATAATCAGCTGACAGTCACACCCAGATCACAGGTGCACAACAGGGCCCACAGTGTGCCCAGACCCTGCATACAACACACACAACTCCATACAACACATGTGCAGTAACACAGCAGTCATGCATGTGCAACTGCACGCAACACATGCACAGGCAGACAACACATGTGTGCACATGTATATAACACACATGCACACGCACACAATACACATGCACCCACACACAACACACATGCACCTGTACACAATACACATGTGCATCTGCATAAACACATGTGTGCACCTGCATACAAAACTCTTGTACTCACACGCGACATTCACACATGCACCCTAATACAACACTCATGCACCTACACATAACACACATGCACACGCACACAAAACACATGTGTGGTGTGCACAAACAAAACATATGCACCTGCACTCAACATGCATGCACCCCAACACAACACACATGTCTGCACACAACACACATATGTACCCACACAGTAGCAATACATGTATACTGACACACAACACACATGTGTGCACCCACATACAACACACACATGCATCTGCACATAGCACACACATACCCATGCACAACACACATGGACTCACACACAAAACACATATACCAACACAAAATACCTACATGCACCTGCACACAACACATACATACACACCTGCATATAACACTACCTGTGTACCCAAACATAAAACACATTTGCACCTTCACACAACACAAAAGTGTACCACACACCACACGCATGGCCCTGCACAACAACATACATGTGTGCACTCACACACAGCACACATATCCATTACATAAAACACAAGTGTACCTGTACACAACACGCACATGTGCACCTGCACACACATGTGGACAGAACACGTACATGCACCTGAACACAGCATACACGTGTGCATATGCTGTGTTCATACATGAACCTGCACAGCGGCATACACATGTACAGCCTACACACAACACACACACGCACAGCAGCAGCATACATGTGTGCACCCCCACACAGCACATATTTGTGCATGTGCACACAACACACGTGCACCCACATTCTGACATCCACAGGTGTAGCACACATCTACATGAATGCGTGCACATATCATCACACGTGTGCGCCCATGCGGTCAACATGCATACATATGCACGTGTCTACACGCACGTAAACTCAGCCTGCACATGCACACACAGCTGGGGTGCTGGGGTGTCCAGTCCTGAGGAAGGTGTTTGCTTCCCTCAGGGCGACCTCAGCTCAGCACCTCCACCCTGAGGAGGGGCCTGCCACCTGCAGCGAGGGTCTCCTCAGGACGGAGGCTGGGCCGGGAGCGGGTGGGGGGGGCCCTGGAAGGGGCCCTCTGTGGTGGCTCCTTGATGGCCAAGATTAGGAGGCAGGAATGTGGGCTTCAGGTGATGCCTCCAACCAGAGGACCAGCCCCACACCCTGATGGAGAAACAAAGGCTTCCTCAGACCTGGGGGCAGAGCCAGCTGCCCCATTCCTGGCCTCTCCTTGCACAGCCCCCCTGTCACCACCTCTGACTGGGGGTGTTGTCCCTTTGTGACTCCCTAAGGGGTACCCTGTGAAGGCAGAGCTGACTCCCTCCGCCCCCGCCCAGCTGTTGTTTGCTGCACTCTACCAGGCCCAAGGGTGCTCAGGACAGACTCAACTCAAGCCAGCTGGGGGAGTGGCCAGCAGCCAGTGCAGCTGGGATGGGGTCAGAGCGGGTGCAGACCAGATCAGGCTCAGAGTGGGGCACAGATCACCCTGAGGCTGCCTGCTGGGCCTGACAACCCCCGAGCCAGTGGTGGGAGGCCAGGCACTGCTGGCTGGGCCCCTTTAAAAGTACGAAGTACAAGGAGCTGCTGGGCTTCCTGGGAAGGGGGCCTCCCCAAGGTGTGCCAACTGAACCCCAGATTAGTCAGAACTAGAAGGCGCAGTGTCCAGAGACCGGGTAGAAGGCCTTGAAGGAGACCCACGTGCCCCTGGGAGGCAGGGGGTGTCCACATGGGCTGCTGGGCTGGAGGAGTCCAGGGCTTGGAGACAGGTACATGTGTCCAGGACAGGTGCACGGGGACACTCCCTGAAGACTCCAAGGTCGTATATGTGCGCACACACATCTGTGTGTTAGCATGCATGCGTGTGTGCATGCATGTGTGTGTGCATGCATGTGTGTGCATATAGATGAGTGTGGCTAGGTTCCAAACACCCAAAATAAATAAATACAAACCAGCAAAGCTTCCAAGACACTCTATACTAGTGGGAGTCAGCAGGAACCACGAATAGCCGACCAATGAGGACTGAAGAACTGGATTTGTAGGTCCGGGGACACATGTGGAGATGAAAGCTGGATTGCACCAGGGAGCCGAAGCACCTGGAGACTAGAGACACTAGACTGCTTCTGACTGGAAATGAACCAAGTGCTACCATTACACATCCAGTATGGTTTATTTAACTGATTCTAGGGTGTAGGGGCCACAGAGAGCACTGCACGGGAAACACTGCTGGTGGTGCTTGGGGGACCATTTTTTTTTTCCTTTTTGGATCACACCCGGCGATGCACAGGGGTTACTCCTGGCTCTTCACTCAGGAATTACCCCTGGCGGTGCTCAGGGGACCATATGGGATGCTGGGAATCAAACCCGGGTCAGCCGTGTGCAAGGCAAACGCCCTACCCGCTGTGCTATTGTTCCAGCCCCTTGGGGGACCATATGTTGAGCAGAGGATTGGACCTGGGTCAGCTGCAGGCAGGGGCGTGCCCTACCCACTGTGCTCTCTCCGGTTCCATGACATTAAATATCACTGAGAACTAACGGGCCAGGCTAGGGGCGCAGATGGGCACAGAGCCTGTGGGTGTGCACGTGCATGGCACGAGCTGACCCCCCAACCTGGGCAGTTACTGACACAGAGGGAAAGACCACCAACCCTGTCTCGAGCTGTGCTCAACAGGGGCAGCCGGGAGCTGGAGAAGGCGGGAAGGGTCCAGAACTCCCCACAGCATCCACGGAGGTAGGACCCTGTGTGAAGATGGACAGCCAAGCAGAACTGTCCACAGAGCATGAGAGGAGGATCTGGACCCCTGACCTCGTGCCTGCCCCACCCTATCACAGGCTCGCCCCCACCTGTCCAGTGTGACCCCTCAATGCACGTCTCAGGCTGAGCTCCCACACGGCAGTTCAGCACGTTGGCCAGCCCAGCCGGGCAGCAGAGAGGCTGCTGCACAGCGGTGGCGGGAGGCCAGCGGCCACTGCTGGAGCGGCAGAGCGCAGGTGCACCCTCCCCAGCCTTCCTCCCGCTGGACGCCCGAGGGCCCCGGCTGGTCCGAGGCAGGCTGGTGCCACCTCGCGGACACCCGCGGCGCTGCTTAGGGACGAGCCGGCCGCGACCCAGGCGCGGTCAGTGGAATTGGCTGGTGCCACCCGACGAGGGTCCGGAACTGGAGTCCTCGGGGTTTGTGCCGGGTCTCTGGCTCATGCCCAGGAGCAGAGCTGCTCCTCCTCTTCAGGGTCTCCGGAGCCGAGGGAGCAGCAGTGTCCGAGGGTCCAGGTGGGCGGCGGCAGCAGCGGGCGCAGGCGCCGGGACAGGCGGGAGCGGGCAGCGGCGGCGAGGACGAGCAGCGGCGGCAGCGCCAGGAAACCGGACACGATGAGCGCCGCGGCCGCGCGGTCCGACAGCAGCGCCCGGCAGGCGGGCCGGGGCGCCGGGTGGACCTGCGGACGCGGGCGGTCAGTGGGGGCGGGGCGGGGATGGGCGGTCCGTGGGGCGGGGCCAAGTTGACGTGGAAGCTGGGGTCCCACGGTCTGGGCAGTGGCCAGAGCGGATGGCCCCTGGGGGAGATTCAGAGGGCGCTCTTGTTGCGTCCCCCTTCTCCCTGGGACCTTCCCAGCCATCCTGCCACCCCCTGGGCGCGTCCTGTCAAGGCAGAGGGAAGGGGGGACCCGAAGCCTCCCCGCAGCGGTCCACCCCTACTGGCCCAAGGCAGGAGGGGCTGTGAGGGCTGTGAATGAGAGATGGGGCAGGATCTCCTCGTCCTGAAACCTCCTGGTCCCACCCCTCTCAGCCACCGGGCACTGGCAGCTCCTGGTACAGGCTGGGAGGCTTGGCAGGGGCAGCTGTCCCCTCAGCCCTAACAAAAGCTCCTCTTCAGCGAACAAAAGCCCGGGGAGGGACTTGGGAGAAGGGGATCTGCGGGAGGGGTCCCCCCGGGAGGGCGCGAGGGTCTCTGCTCACCCTGGAGTGGCACAGGAATCCCACATAGACGGTGGTGGCCGCCGGCAGCAGCACCAGCAGGAAGACGGTGGCTGGCAGCAGCAGGTGGAGGAGCAGCCCGGCCAGGGCCCGGGCGGACAGCAGCAGGTGGCACAGCCCGGCCAGGGCCCGGGCAGCGCTGCTCTGGCGGCCACTGAGCCTCTGCGGCAGCATGGGGGCCGTGTCTGCCGCGCCCCCACCCTCCTCCTCCTCCTCCTCCGTCTCCCTCTCCTGCTGGCTCATGCTCTCAGCAGCTCTGGCCCTGCCGTGCAGGCCTCCTGCTGGCCCAGGCAGGGTCCTGAGCGGCAGTTGCTGGAGCCTCACCTGTTTCCTCCGCTGCAGCCTGGCCTCTCCTTCAGGCGACAGCTGCCCCCAGCTCTGCTCTGGCCTCACACGCCTGTTCCTCCAGCCTGCCCCAGGCCCTCCTCCCTCTGCTCCCGCCCTCAGTGTGGTGCCCGGCGCCCAGGGCCCCACAGTGACTTCATCTCTCAGCCGCCCTCTGGGGCTGCAGTGCCCAGGCCTCACATCCCAGCCCTGGCCCGCCTTGACCATCACTCCCGCACCTGGACGCTCCACCTCCACCCTTCCTCGGGGCAGGGCAGAGTGTGGAATCTCCAGGAGGTGCAGCAGTGCCCTCCCTGGGGGAATCATCCACCCTGTGTCCTGGCGCGGCTGCCTTCTGTCACTGCCAAGCAGAGCCTCCCCAGCCCCTGCAGGAGGCCTGCGGCAGACCCCTGCCCACCCGGGTGCCCTCAGCACCTGCAGCATGTATTGCTCTGCGCTGCCTCACTGCGCCTGAAGCCAGCACAGGGCTCTGGGCTCTTTCCAGCCCCTGCTCCATCCCTCCAAATTTTCTTGCGTTTTCCCCAGACCTCTTGGCTCACCAAGTCCCACCAAGAAGCCTGGGAAAGGGCTCAGCCCCCAGCTGGACCCTGTAGGGCTGAGGCTCAGCGGCTGGTCACATGAAGGAGGTGCAATGGGGACCCTGGGGCCAGCGAAACAGGGGCCTGACCGCAAAGAGCCAAGAGCAAGCTCTGAGCACTGCTGGGTGTGGCCCCAAAGAAAGAAAACTGTCCTTTTCTGGGGGGCAGAGCCATAGCACAGCAGCTGGGGCGTTTACCTTCCATTCGGCTGACCCAGTTTGACCCCAGTCCCCCAGATGGCCCCTCAAGCACTACCAGGAGTAGTTCCTGAGTGCAGAGCCGTCCCCCTCCCCCACAGAAAATGGTCCCTTTCCTCACTGCATGAGGAATGAGGGTGACCCATGGCCATACAAAGTGTGGGGCACGTCCCAATACGGCAGTTGTGTCCCAGTGCATACCCTTCTGGGCGAGCCCGGATGATTGTGTCCCAAAGGGATTGTGTCCTGCGTGTCTCCCCAACCACCCCTTCACCCTCAGGCCCCTGCTGGCCCCCTGGCCCCTCCAAGGGTCTCCACCTGACCCAGGCACTCTGTGCCAGCCTGCGGGAGGGGAGGCCTGAGTGAGCTGGATCCCTCCAACCCGGAGTGCTGGGAGCCCTTATAGGCAAGAGGGGGGCAGAGCCCACGGAAGGCAGAGCCAAGAGGACAAAGAGGAAAACCAAAGGTGGGGGCCAAGAGAGAGTCAAGAGGGCCTGGGACCCATGGGGAGGTAGCCCTGAGCACACCTTTGCTCTGGCACCTGAAGGGGACCTCTAGGATGTGGGGGTGCAGGATGCGGGGTGGGAGTGAGAGGGTTGACAAGCTGCAGGTAGCCATGCCCTAGGACAGGGGCCTTGGCAAGAAGGGAGAGGGGAAGATGCTCCCAGGGCCCCATTGCTGTGGGCCCCCCTCCTGCTCAGGCTTCCACCCCAAGCCCACGCTCAGTGGGCCTGCCTTAGCCACCCCAGCCAGGGGCCCCCCCTTCCCATCTGTGGTTTGGGGAGGAGGGGGGCCCAGGTCAGGCATGGGGGCGTCCAGCCCCGCAGGCATGTCCTTGGAGGCCAGCCTTGCAGGGCTTGTCCCAGCCTGCCTGGCCTTTGTCTGTGGGAGAAAGGCCCAGCCAGGGGCCTGGGGTGGTTGGCAGGGGAACTGGGTGCTGGCAGAGGTCACTGGCTGGGCACGGTGCGGGAGGAACCTGAGCCTTAGTGAGGCCACAAGGCAGCAGAGGGGCCAAGCTCTGCTCACCCACAGCCCAGTGCTCTGGAGGGGGCCGGCATGCACCCCCTGCCCGCCGACAGGGACGGCGGAGGCGCGGCGCCACGAGACGAGAGGGCAGCAGCCCCGGAGGTAGCACCTCTGCTGGGAACCAGGAGCCAAATCCCGGGCCTGGGCGGTGGGGCGCGCCCCGGCCCAGTCGGGACTGGGCTCTGGATTCCTGTCGGCCGCAGGAAGACCCGGTGGAGGCCGAGCTGGAGCCGGAGCTGCGGTGGGTGGAGCTGGCCGCCGAGGGAGCCCCGGCCTGCGACAGCGCGGAGACCAGGGCACCCCTGCTGCGGGCCGTGTGGCGGGGGCCCGTGGGCCGAGTGACCCAGCTGCTGCGCCAGGGAGCGGACGTAGAGTGCAGGTGGGGCGCGGGGCGCGCCGGGCGGGCGGGCGGAGCGCCCCCGGCCGCCGCCCACTCGCCCCTCGCCCGCAGGGACGCCGCGGGCCGCACGCCGCTGCACCTGGCCGTGCTGCGCGGCCACGCGGGGCTCGTGCGGATGCTGCTGCGGCGCGGGGCGCGCGCGGACGCCCGGGACGGCGCGGGGCGCTCGGCGCTGCACGCGGCCGCCTGGCCCTGCGCCGCGCGGCCGGCCGAGCTCCTGCTGGCGCGCGGGGCCCCGGCGGGCGCGCGCGCGCGGGGCGGCCTGTCGCCGCTGCACTGGGCGGCCGCGCTGGGCCGCACGCTGCTGGTCGGCCGCCTGCTGGCCGCGCCCGACGCCGACGCCCGCGGTCCGGACGCGTGCGGCTGGACGGCGGCGCACTGGGCGGCGGCGGGCGGGCGGCTGCCCGTGCTCGAGCTGCTGGCGGCGGCCGGCGCGGCCGACCTGGACGGGGCCCTGCTCGTGGCGGCCGCGGCCGGCCGGGGCGCGGCGCTGCGCCTGCTGCTGGCGCGCGGGGCGCGGCCCGACGCCCGGGACGCCGCGGGGGCCACGGCGCTCGGCGTGGCGGCCAGCGCGGGCCGCGGGCAGGTACGTTCCGGGGGGCGGGGTCCCGGGGCTCGCGGTCTCCGGGGCCAGGGCGGGGAGGGGGCGCTGGGGTCTGCTCGGAGGACAGCGACGCGTAAGTAACCGGAGGGCAGACCTGGCGGAAGTCCGGAGCAGTGTGGAGGCCAGTGGTGGTGGTGGACGCTTCACACCAGCTGGGGTCAACTTTCCCGGTGTCTGGGACACAGCGGGCCTCCCTCCCTCTAGGAGATGGAAGTGCTCCTTGACCACGGTGCTGACCCGAGTCTCCAGGACAAGCACGGCCGCTCTGCCCTGCACAGGGCAGCTGCTCGCGGACACCTGCTGGCCGCTCAGCTGCTGGCCACCTGCGGCGCCGAGGTGGATGCCCAGGATGCACTGAGCCTCACACCTTTGCATCATGCAGCTCGTGGTGGCCACGTGGAAGTGGCCAGGCACCTTCTGGACAGGGGCGCGCAGGTGGACGCAGAGGGGTGGCTCCACACCACAGCGCTACACCTAGCCATGGAGCAGGGGCATGGCCACATTGTGGAGCTCCTGCTGAGTTGGGGGGCTAGCCCAGCCCTGAGCCTTCCATGGGGTGACAGCGCGGGAGCGTGGGGTTCTCAGCACCCCCTGCCCTGAGCGACTTGGCCTGCCGGGGTGCTGCACCGGAGGAGGAGCAGCACACGTGACCAGGGCCTGCATGCCCCACTCCAGCAGCCCCAGGGTTGGGGACCGAGAGACCTGAGTCAGACGCACCCACCGTATTCCCCCAGCCCCTACTTCCCAAGACAATGACCCAGATTAAATGGTTGGCTCAAAGCTCTCCTTTGGGATGGTCCATTCTGCAGCCTGGTCACGGGGTACTCATGACCCTGACCAACCTTCCCATCTTCTCGTCTTTGGCCTCAGGCTCACTTATGGGGGCCAGGGGCCTGACCCTGGGACCCAACCTCACCCTTGGCATTTGCTAAACTTGAGCACCTGGCTGCTTTGACCACATGCCTCAGGCCCCTTACCTGGCACAGCTTTCCCTCAGATCTCTGCCAGCCCTGATCAGAAACTTCCTTCTTTAGAAACTGGAGAAACCATTTTCGCAGTAGATTCTCCTAGCACTATTAGGGACCTGGGAGATGCTCAGCGGGCTGGAGCACAGACCTTTTGTGTGGGAGGCCCTTGTTTGACCCATTCCCCAGCCCCTGTCCCTGCCCTGTGCTCCCCTCAGCACTTCTAGGAGCAACTCTTGACTGTTGTGCTGGAAAGGGTCCCTGGTATTTCCAGGTGGGACCAAAATAATAATAAACAAATTTAAAAAGAACCAAAAGGGAAAAAAAGGTGAATGAAATTGCACCCCAGTTCCCTAAAGGAGTCATTGAAGCAGTCCATGATTCTGGGCTGAGCAATGGAGCGCAAGAAGATGCACATTGATGCTAGGGAGAGGGTGCAAGGCAGACGTGGAATAGGGCATTCATGTCTCCTCAGAGCCGGCAGCCACACCTGACTATGCCCCAGGAAACTGGTCCCTCCGTGTTATGGGCGCCACGCGCAAAGCCCAGGCATCCTTAGACTCCAATGACACATTCCTGTCCCAGAGCTCTTGTCCCCACCCCCAGCCAACCCCTCCCCCCCACTTCGCTGTCTTGCCTCCTGCTAACAGACTGATGTAAAAGAAAGCATCCACCCTGAGTGCATCTGAGAATCAGATGGGGCTGTGGAGGTCAGGTTCCGGGCATCTGGCACTTCGGGAATGCCCAGGTGCAAAGTACTAGAGATGTAGTTTGTGGGTGATCTGGTTAGATCCCTGGCAACACATGATCTCCTGAGCACCAAACTGGGAGTAAGTCCCCAAACAGAAACCAAACCAAAAAGTCTAAAACCTAGACACAACAGGGTGGGAGAGAAAGTAGAGCGGGAAGGTGCTTGCCTTGCACGTGGCCCACCTGGGTTTGATCCCCAGGTCCCATATGATCCCCAGACAGATCCCTGAGTGCAGAGCCAGGAATAGGACTTGAGCATACCTGGGTGTTGCTCCAAACACAAAAACAAAAAAGAAAGTAGTGCTGAAGGGGATCCATAGCCACAGAGAAACCAGACTCCTCACCCAGCTTCCGAGGGCCCAGCTCTGCTGCTGACAAGCTTGCAGCTCTGCAGGGCTCCTCAGGAGGAACCAGGTCAACCACCATATCACCACCAAATCCTGTCTGGCCGAGTCCACTGTGAAGTACACTCTCCCAGCGCACAACAAATGGCACTGCTCTGACCCTTAGGTAGCCAGGTCCCCCAGGTCAGACTACTGGACATGAGGCCAGAGCTGCTGGCCCTTATGACGAAGTCTTCCATGTTGCCAGCAAAACAGGGATTGTTAAAACTCTAGTCTAGCTCATTGGCTCTAAATGTACCTTGTTCACCATAAAAGCAAAAGCAGAAAACATAAACTGGGCAGGGAAGAGCAGGCTGCGGCTTAGGCTGCAGCCTGAGTCCTCGCAGAGGTTCTGTTTCCAGATGGCAACTCTGTGGTTTGGAAGGGAATGTTCTTGCTCTTAGAAGACCCACAAAGAATTTAGAAAATCTCCAACTTCCTCTAAAGAGTTCAGAAAAACTCCACTGCTGTGTATAAATATTTATAGAAAATGATTTTAAACATTTGGTAATTTGCACATTGGGAAGTTTCTGGAACCAGCATTGCGCTTTTTCTGTGGTTTAAAGTTCTGTCCACAGGATAGGGAGATAACACAGTGATGATGGCACAACCCTCACATGCCCAGGGCCCTGGATTGGAACCCTGGCACTTCAGGGGTAGTGCTGGTGGGAAGCAATGCTACATTACCTGGCAAGCAATGAACCATCTGTCAGGGTGGCAGAGATCACCAGAAGTGGCCTTTAGGCCTCCTGAGAACTGTGTGGAAGCCCCCAAATAAATAAAATTATATCCACATAAAAAGTGTAACATGAACAGAAAGCTAGCTTTTATCTATTTATTGAATTTTGCTCCAGCTGTACTCAGAAGCTACCACTGATTCTCTGTCACTCCCAGTGGTGCTTGGTTTTTGTTTTTGTTTTTGTGGGTAGTGGAGCTGTTACTGACTGGATTCCACAGGATGTCAAAAGACCACGTGGCTGCCCACCAATGAGATGGTCAGATTTTTTTTTTTTGGGGGGGTTTTGGGTCACACCCAGCGACGCACAGAGGTTACTCCTGGCTCATGCACTCAGGAATTACTCCTGGCGGTGCTTGGGGGACCCTATGGGATGCTGGGAATCGAACCCGGGTCGGCAGCTTGCAAGGCAAATGCCCTACCCGCTGTGCTATTGCTCCAGTCCCCGAGATGGTCAGATTTCTTCGTCAAAACCCTGAATGAACGATTTGAGGCTCTTATTCCTGGAGCGAGCAGATATCATTAGGCTACACTCACACACGACAGGGACAAATGGAGACGTTACTGGCGCCCACTCGAGCAAATCGAAAATCAACGGGATGACAAGTGATACAAGTGAAGTGATTTTGGGTAACACTCAGTGATGCACAGGGGTTGCTCCTGGCTCATGTACTCAGGAATTATTCCTGGTGGTGCTTGAAGGACCATAAGGGATGCTGGGAATCAAACCCGGGTGGGCTGCGTGCAAGGCAAACGCCCTACCCTCTGTGCAATCTCTCCAGCCCCAAGTACTTGGTTTTTAAAGTTTTAGGATTTTCCACCTTTGTGTTCAGTGTGGCCACACCCAGCAGCACTTAGGACTTGCTTACTCCTGGCTCATACTGAGGGATCACTCTGGGTGGTGCTTTTGGGACCATACAACTCTGGGGATCTAACTCAGACTGGCAATGTGTAATACAGCATTCTAACCCCTATACTGTCTCTCCAGACCTATCACTGTATCACTGTCATCCCGTAGCACATCAATTTGCTCAAGCGGGCACCAGTAATGTCTCCATTGTGAGACTTGTTACTGTTTTTGGCATATTGAATACGCCATGGGTAGCTTGCCAGGCTCTGCCATGAGGGCTAGATACTCTTAGTAGCTTGCCGGCTCTCCAATAGTTTAATTTTTTTTTTGGCCACACATGGTACTGCTCAGGGCTTAATCCTGGCTCTGAGCTCAGGGATCACATCTGGCAGATTTTAAGGACCATATGGGATACTAGAGATTGAACCTATGTCAGCCATAAGCAAGCAAGCCCTCTATCTGCTGCACCTGATCAGGCCCCACTTTATTTTTTATTTTATCTGTTTTTTATTTTTCTTTTTGGGCTACATCCCGTGATGCTCAAGGGTTACTCCTGGCTCTGCCCTCAGGAATTACTCTTGGTAGTGCACTGGGGACCATATGGGATGTCAGAGATAGAATCAGTGAGTGCCATGTGCAAAGCAAGCTCCATACCGGCTAACCCACTGTATTATTGCTCTGGTCCCAGGGTGCTCAGGGTGCTTTATTTTTAAGACGAGTAAAGTTATGGGGTCCAGTAATAGTACCCCTTTCTATCCCCAGCACCCCATATGGTCCCCCTAGCCCTGCCAAGAGTGTCCCTAAGGGCAGAGCCAGGATTAAACCCTGAGCAATGTCGTATGTGGTCCAAAAAATTGTAATAATAAGGGGCTGGAGTGATAGCACAGCGGGTAGGACATTTGCCTTGCATGCGGCCGGCCTGGGTTCGATTCCCAGCATTCCATATGGTCCCTCGAGCACCGCCAGGAATGATTTCTGAGTGCAGAGCCAGGAGTAAGCCCTGAGCATCACCAGGTATGGGCCACCCGCCAAAAAAAAGAGAAAAGATTTTTTTTTTTTGTCACACCCGGCATTGCACAGGGATTACTCCTGGCTCATGCACCCAGGAATTACTCCTGGCGATGCTAGGGAGACCATATGGGATGCTGGGAGTCGAACCTGGTCGGCCGCGTGCTATCGCTCTAGCCCCCAAAAGGAAAAAAATTTAATAAGAAAAACCCTAAAAGGAAATCCCTTCTCCATCACAGTATCGCGCCCGGCCCGGTGCCAAGGGCTTGTTAGCCTCGTCAGTTCCGAGCAGCACGGCTCCAGGCAGCACCTGCCTGCCGGGGCGTGGCCGGGGCGTGGCTCGGCAGAGGCTCCGCCCGCGCCGAGCAGGCTGGGGCAGTGGGTGGGGCCTGGACGCGAGCAAGCGCGCCCAGCCGGGAGGTGGACAGTGTGCGGGGGCGCTCAGGGCCGGGGAGACAGTCCGCGCAGCAAAGCGTGCATCGGCTCGGGCGGGGCGTGCCACGAGCATGCGCCCTGCAGCCGCCGGGGGCGGACGCGTGCGCGGGCGGAGCTCTGTCTCGAGCATGCGCCCTGCAGCCGGCGGGGTTGGCGCATGCGCAGGCGGCGTCCTGTCGCGAGCAAGCGCCCTGCAGCCGGAGGGGCGGGCGCGTGCGCGGCGCCCGGGACGTTCTCTGCGGTCGCGGACCGCGCGCTGTCGCGCCATCGCGTTGACCGTGCGACCAGGTGGCCGCGCGTGTTTCCCAAGGAAGACGTGGTCATGGTCTTCCTCACGTCGCAGCTCTGGCTGCGGAACCGCCTCACCGACCGCTACTGGCGGATCCAGGAGGTGCTGCAGCACGCGCGGGTGAGTGGGCGCGCGCCCCGGCCCGGCCCCCCGGCGCCCCCAGCCCCGCGCGGTGCGGGCCGCGCCGACTCTCTCGCCTGTCTCCCTGCAGCACTTCCGGGGCCGCAAGAACCGCTGCTACCGCCTGGCGGTCAGAGCTGTGACTCGCGCGTTCGTGAAGTGCACCAAAGCCCGGAGGCTGAAGAAGAGGAACTTGCGGACGGTGAGCGCCGTGGGCTGCGCCGGTGGGCGAGTCTCCGGGCGGCGCACGGTTGGGGTGTGCTGCGTCCTCCCGGAGGACCTGCAGACCCCTGGGCCGGGCTCCCCCGCACGTGCGTCCGGAGTGCGTCTCCTGAGCACGGGGCTGAGGTGGGCCCAGGGGGTTACGTGCCGCTCTGAGGGAAGCATGCTTTTTTCTTTTTAAGTTTTTGGGTCACACCGGGTGCTGCTCAGAGGTTATTCCTGGCCCTGCACTCAGGGATCACTCCTGGTGGTGCTCAGTAGACCAAATAGGATGCCAGTGATGGAACCCCGGTTGGTGACATTCGAGGCTAACGGCTGTCTGCTGCACTGTTCCTCCGGCCCCCAAAAGTAGTTCTTGTTGTTTGTTTTTTACTTTGGGAACCACACCCACGGACAGTTGAGCTCTGCACTCACTGCAGGGCTTGGTGTAAACCATATGGGATGCTGGGGCTGGAATCGAGGTCGGCAGCATGCAACATGCTCCTTTCCCACTGTACTATTGCTCTTCCGTCCCCCCTCTCCATCCTCCCCCTGAAACTAGTTCATAAACTTATTGCTATTTCTTTCAGCTCTGGATCAATCGAATTACTGCTGCCTCTCAGGAGCATGGCCTGAAGTACTCAGCATTCATTGCCAATTTAGTTAAGGTATGGTTGGGCTTGGGGCCGGGTGAGATCTGGCCCTGTAGAGCGAGGGTCTGTGTAGTGCCACTCCTTTTCAGGGGGTAAATCGTTCACCATACCTCTGGAACCAGCGATTTTATACATTAAGTGATGTTACATTATATTAAGTGAGCGAGCAGGAGACACCACCACTCTGTTATTTGTGCCCATGACCTCTACTGCCCTGTTAAACCCATCCCAGCGTTCCCTCACTTTGGGAAACACCTGTAACAGAGCCTGGCTTGGCTGGCATGGCCCAATTTCAGGGCAGTGGTTTGTTTTTGTTTTGTTTTGTTTTTTAATTAGCATATGAAGAGCCTGGCAAGTTCCCCCCCACATCCCTATTTGATATGCCAAATATAGTAACAATAATAGGTCTCATTTCCCTGACCTGAAAAGAACCTCCAATCTTTGGGAAAAACGAACTAAGGAGAGACTGCTAAAATATCAGGGCTGGGACAAATGGAGATGTTACTGGTGCCCCCTCGAGCAAATAGATGAACAATTGAATGACAGTGATAAAGTTAATTAGGACATACACAGCAATGCTCAGGACTTAGTTCTGCCTCTTTGCTCAGGGATCACTCTTGGCAGGACTTGGGGAATATATGTGGAGCCTAGGATTGAATCTGGGTCTTTCGCAGGGGGAGATGGGATAATAACATCTGGAGGTGCTCAGACCTTGCTCCTGGCAGGGCTCAGGGCTCAGGAGACTGTATAGATCTGCAGTCGTGCAAGGCACGGCTTCGATGACTTAGTTTGGCTGGCCTAGGTTTGGGGAATGTCGCTTCTTCACAAACCCCTTTGTCTTGCTTGTAAAGTGGTGCTGTGATTTACACTCTCCCATTAACACCGGTGGTGTTGGTCAGCCACATCTGGACGTGCTCTGAAAATCGAACGAGGGACCAACGCACAACTCAAGCTCTGTGTCCACTTGTCATGCCCCTGTCCCTCCTTGCACTAGAGGCATTTCTGGGGCTGACAACAGGCTTTGGTTCTTTTCCCAGTGCCAGGTGGAGCTCAACAGGAAAGTACTTGCTGATCTAGCCATTTACGAACCAAAGACTTTTAAATCTTTGGCTGCTTTGGCGAAAAGGAGGCGAGAGGAAGGTTTTGCTGCTGCCTTGGGTGACGGGAAGGAGCCAGAAGGTGTGTTTTCCAGAGTGGTGCAGTACCGCTGAACAGAGCATGCCAGCCTGGCTGCCCTTGGCACCTGTGGCCCATGTGAGCCTCACACTAAACGCAGGGACAGAAATCCGGTCCATGGCAGTGACGTCCAGTCGGCGGATGGCGTATATGCGTGATGTCATCTGTGGTTACTTCCTTCGAAGCAGGTGGTAGGCCACTTTCTGTATTGGGTCTCCCAGTCTCTGATTCAGAAATAGCACTTGACTGCAAATAAAGCATGTGCAAGCCGTGTTCTCTGGACTGTGGCCTCAGCACGTGCAGAGCCCAGGTCCTCTCCTGCATCTGGGATTGGGGTCTGCAGCAAGCTGCTCTCAGGCAGCAGTGCCCCATCCAGGCCAGGCCCTCACCTTCCCGGACCTTACCCTGTGGTCCTGCAGAGGCCCAGCTCTTTCCAGGCAAAAGGGGCCCTGGGTAGGGCTGTCTGATGTTGAAGCTGTATGTATGCATGTGCAGGGATTGGGCAGGAGGCGCTGCTGGGGATCGAACTACCTGGGACAAGACCCGAGAATCCTCTGGAGCTGCTGAGAACCCCTCCCCTACATCCTTCCCATCCTTGGGGCTGTTGGTTCACTCCTCAGTGCTGTCAATTGAGCTTCCCTTCAAAGCCACACTGCCTGTGGTGCCTGGTGTTCATCCATTATCCCAGGATCTGGGCTTTCCCCCCCAGGTGTCCACACCACACTTCTCAGGCTTAGGGTGCAGTTGTATTGCTGCTTGCCCACCATCCTGCCATCAGTTCTCCTGTTCCTGCAAGATCCCCTTCCATAGCTGCCCAAGGGCAGCCAGTTGGGAGGCGGTGATGGGTCAGGAAAGTGCTACTGGTAACCTGCAGGCAGGCAGGTGAGTAGACAGCCACTCATGACTCCACTTACCATTTTTGTCTGCAGTGACAGCGGTTTTTATTTTGGGGGTTGGATTTGGACCACACACTCGGCAGAGTTGGGGGTAACTCCCGGTGGTGATTGGCATTGAGTGGTGCTGGAGGTCTAACCAGAACCGGATCTCTAGCCCCATGCTGGCACACCTGGAGTGCTGGGGGGTGTGGGGGGTGGTTCCGTGCCCAGGATTAGCCTAGGCCTTTGGCATGTGAATCCTGTGCTCTTGCCTGCTGAGCCACTGCTTGTGGTTGTAGGGTTAGTATGGCCTCTGAAAGTCAAGAGGACTGCCTACTGAAATTGGCACAGCTGTTTGGTTTCCAAGACTTCCACTCTGCGCATAATGGCACAACTCAGAAGGAAATAAATTTAAGAGCTTGAACCTCTGGCTTCCCAGATAAGTGCCAGAATTGCAGCATGTAACACAGCACGAACAAAGCGTGGAGCATGAATGAGGTACCAGAGGACCTAGCCACAGGGGCCATGGCGTGGGAAGGACTGACTAGCTCTGTGGCTCCCGGGTTCTGGGGCGTATCCTGACTCCCTTGCTCCTGTCTCAGCGACCTTCACCCTGGCCTGTGAACTACCAGATTTGGACACAATGCTGCCAGCTCTCACATCTGGGGAGCCTTTTCCACACAACTCCCCTCTCAGTGTGCTCACTTTTCAGGGAAGCGAGACATGGGTTCTAGACAGACCTCCTCAAGTATTCCCAGTCCAAGCCAGCCCTCACACGGTTGCCTCAAGTCTACCAGGAAGGGGAGTCCTTAGGCCTGTGCACTATGTCCTGATCCCAACTGACACAGCTGTTCGGGGCACTGCAGGGAGTGGCAGGAGAGCCACCTGCTGCTGGGCTGCAGAGAGGCAACAGTCCACAGCCCTGCTGGCAGGGGGCTTCCCCAGTGCTCCCAAACCCAGTGTGGCCTGTGGCAGCTACAGAAACTTAGGCTTCATAGGCAGGGTAATCAGGCTTTATCTTGGGATCAGGTAGGACAAAGTTTTTCTGCCTTTTATTGTTTTTGGGTCACAGCTGGCAATGGGGGAGGAGAGGGATGGCAGTATTCCTGGCTCTGCACTCCCAGTGGTGCTTCGGGGACAGTATGGGATTCCAGGTTGGCCTTGTGCAAGACAAGTGTCCCTCCTGCTGTATTATCACTTTGGCCCTTATTTTTCTGCTTTTTGGAACCATATCCAGCATTGCTCAGGGCTTAGCCCTAGCTCCTGTGCTCAGGGGTCACTGGTGGTGCTTGGGGGCCCGTTAGCCATATTGGGTTCCGAGATGGAACCTGAGAGGGCTGTGTGCAACCCTGCCTGCTGCACTAACTCACTGGCCTGAGGGCACTTCTGGCCGGATTTCTGGTTTCTAGTATCATCTCTCACTCCTAGAGCTCCCACACTGGGTATGATGGGTTCGCTTAAGCACTGAGTATGCAGGGGCCAAAGTGGCGTCCTAATAGTATAGTGACAGCAGACCACCACAGGGCAGATCCAGGTAGTGGGATCTACATCCCTCTCCTCCAACTCCAGGAGTCAGCATTTTTTTGTCTGTGTTTTATGATACGCTAAAACATCCCTCACTGTGCTGATTTATTAGCGTCAGAGCAACATTCCTCCCCTAGAAAGAAACACAGGCCTCTTTTCTGGGCAATCAGGAGTTCAAGACCCCTCTTGTGCAATAGGGTCACTTCTGCCAGGGAGTCCAGTTCGTCCTGGAGGGTTCCCATGAAGTCCCCTGCATGCTCTTGGTCACTGGCTTTCCTCTATTTCAAGGGGATGTAGTTAGATGTCCTACTCCCAGTGGCTACTTCCTACCCTGGGAGCAGTGGTAGGGGTTGGGTAGCTCTAGTCTACATCAGTAAGCTTGCAATGGGACCTTGAGGGTTTGGTTGTTAGGGGCAGTGTTCATCCAACGGGAGCTGTGAGCATGAGTGCACAGCCCCTTCCAGTATCGCGGCAAGCACTGGCACATGCTTGTCTCACCAGATCCGTTCAGGCTGAGGTAAGCTGTGAGTAGAGCCCGAACGGAGTGTACAGCTCCAAGGTGAGGCCTCCTGCTGGTTCCATCCCCTTTCTTCCAGATAGGCACTGTTGGGCCCACTCTTTCTAACAAAGGGTCTGTGGTCCCGCTGGCTTCCTGGGTTGTGGTCAGGGTCAGGTTGCTGTGTGGAATGTAGTGTGATGTGGAGGATTAAGAGCACTGGGCAGAGCCGGCTGTCCCCAGCAAGACTGGGGATAGTGGCACTTAAAGGGTAATGGGGGGCCGGAGTGATAGCACAGCAGGTAGGGCATTTACCTTGCACGTGGCTGTCCCGGGTTCAGTCCCCAGCATCCCATATGGTCCTCAGAGGACCGTCAGGAGTAATTCCTGAGTGCAGAGCCAGGAGTAACCCCTGAGCATCGCCAGGTATGACCCAAAAAGGACAAAAAAAAAGAGGTAATGGGGCTGGAGCAATAGCACAGCGGGTAGGGTGTTTGCCTTGCACGCGGCCGACCCGGGTTCAAATCCCAGCATCCCATATGGTCCCCTGAGCACCGCCAGGGGTGATTCCTGAGTGCAGAGCCAGGAGTAACCCCTGTGCATCGCCGGGTGTGACCCAAAAAGAAAAAAAAAAAAAAGAGGTAATGGTAAGTCTTGGGGCACAGTTTGACAGGGTCAGCCTTGACCTGGTATATCTAACCGCTGGCAGGAGTGCTGCCTTTCTGAGCTTCTCGGGGACTTTGTTCCTCTAGCACCTGATCCAGGATGTCTGTTTAGGGGGAAGCCCAAAACAGGCATATCCAGTGATGCTGCATCTTCTGGTGGTCCCTGTCCAGCAGGGTTGCCCTTTCTGCACACAAGCAGCTGCCTGATCAGTACGTTGGAAAACACACTACAGGGTTGTTCACTTTGTAGTCTGGCGAAGGCTCATGCCCCCACCAGCCAGAGACATTGGACTCTCCAATAAACCTTCGCCCAGCAGTCCTTTGGGTAGTCTGTGAAGTCCCTGCCAGTGCAGCCAAGGTTAGGGCCCAGAGTCCCGCAGGGCATCTCTTTGTAAGCACACCTGAGTCCAGAGCAATCAGGGAAGGAGTTAATGGAGCCATCAGCAAGAAAATGCTTATAGACACTATTCCTGGTCTACCCAACCCCAGGAGGAGGGTTCACTTCTGGGGAATGCAGAGAATAGGGGAAGACAATCCTGCTCTGAGATGCTGGTAGGGACACAGGGGTAGCTGGTCTAGACATTGGTGGTCCTGTGTTCCTAATTGTGGGGGGAACCACACTCAGATATACCCTGGCAGTGCTCTATATGGGATGCTGACGTCAGGATTGAACTTGGGTAGTGTGCAAGGCAAAGTGCTCTACCTGTTGTATTATCTCTTGGGACCCTGGTGCTTTTTCTTAAGCATAGTCAGTGTCTGCTCCCATGGTGCCGCATGCCTGGAGAAGACTGTGCTTTGGCATGGTCATGACTGTCCACACATCCAGCCTCAGCTTCCTGGAATACCTTCTGGCTGTGGTGTACCCACAACTCAATACTTACTGTGGGAGTCATGAGAATGACTTGGTTGCAAAGGCCAGGGAATCAGAACCTTGACCAATGCCTGATCTCCTGGGCTGGACAGGTGAACATACTGACCCTTCCCCAGAGAGTCAAACTCCTCCCTCTCTGCTCAGAGCCTGGAGCACCCTGCCCAACTGGACATACCGGAAACTCACCTCTCCTGGAGCCACCCAGTTACCCCCTTGTGTGACTAGGAGTGGCTTCCCACATAGGAGCTCAAATGGGGGCAGCTCTGGTCTTCTAGGGGTGTCTCAGACATAAAGCAAGGCTAAGGGAGTACGTTTGGCCATCTCCGGCTCCTTTCTTTGCAGTTTGGCAAGGCAGTTCTCTACAGTTTGATTCCTCCTCTCCACCAGTTAAGAGCTCTGGGGCGGTACTGTGTGAAGGTGCAAAGTGATGTGGAAGCTAGTGGCGAAATATCGGACAACCTTGGCCACAAATGCTGGCAATCCACTGTCTGACCTGATACCCGTGGGCATACTGAAACACAGGATCAGCTTGACCCACCCAGTGTAAGTGCCGATACCTCATCATCTGCCAAGTCAATCTCTGAACCATCAAGGGGCCCCATCCTGTTCTCTGGACCTCCATGAGCTTCCTGGGTGTTTTCTTTCCTTTTTTGTTTTGTTTTTGGGCCACACCCAGCATTGCTCAGGAATCACTCCTGGTGGGGACTTGAGACCTTACGGGATACCGTGGATCCAACCCAGGTTGACTGTGTGCAAGGCAAGTGCCCTATCTATTGTACCATCTCTAAGGCCCCTTTTTGTTTTTGGTTATGGTGCACCTCTGCCTTCCTGCTTGGGCCGTCGTGGAGAACCTGGATATCCCTAGTCAAGGGTCCAGTGGCTGGTCAGGTTCAGTCTTTAGTGGGGGAGCTGGCTGTGAAGTTACTTGGCCCCATTGAGGGTTATGGCCTCAGCGACTACTCTCCCATCAGGCAGTTAGCCAGCCTAAATCGGTCTCAGTGCTTCCCTCTTTGCTCATTCTGCTCAAGGGGAAAATATTGGGGTTTCTGACCACTCGGTGGGTTCCAGGGCAAGAGGGAGGTAGGCTTGATTGGGTCACTACCACCATTTCTTGAGCTGACCGGTTAGCAAAATCATTTTCCTCTACTATTTGTTGGTGAGTCTGGGTTCCTTTCTGCTGTCCCCTGCAGTGCATCAGTGCTTCCAGATCGCAGGGTCTTGACTTGGTTTCTGATCTTCATTCTCTTCATGGGGCCCATGGATGTACAGAGCAGCGAAGGTACACCGGGAGTCCGTGAGGATGTTGATAGCTCTCCCTTCACTCAGCACCAGAACCCTTCTCAGGGCCCAGAGTTGAGCCCACTGCACCGGCCAGTGGCTTGGAGTGCCCCTGCCCTGGCTGTTCATGATTGAATGGTTACCATGTATGCTTATTGTAGCCTGCATCCCGCCTGCGGTGGCTCCTGTCAGAGGTGAGTCCAACCTGAATTGGCCCAGGAGGGTGTCGTATGTCTGGTCAGGTTGCATGGACTTCACCAAGGATATCTTGGTATTGTTGCTCTGTGAGCGAGTGTTCAGACCTCAGTGTGAGGGTCTGCCATTAGCTGAGTTTTGTATCTGTCTAGACTCTCACTGGATATCCACCATTCAGATGGTCCTTCCAATGAGGCTAACGTGCGATATGGGATTTAATGATTAACTGGCCTTGCAATTAGTACTTCAGTCACTATTGCCAGGAGGGACATGCACAAGCAAAGGGCCCACCTGCCACGACAGTCAATTTTTCTGGGAAGATATACCACCAAGGGGCCAAAGCAACAGTATACCGTGTAGGGTGTTCGCCTTGATGTAGCCAACCTGGGTTCAATCCTGCATCCCTTAAGATCCTCCAAGCATCACCCAGAGTCATTCCTGAGTGCAGAGCTGAGCATCACTGGGTGTGACCTAGCCACCCTACACTCCACCAAAAAAAAAAAAGTAAAAAAGATATGGCATTGGCTGGTGCTGTGGCCCAAGCCGAGTGCTCTAAGGGCCACTCCTTTCTTCTCTATGAGTGTAGACTGGTTTGGTTGGGTCAGAAAGGCCCAGGGCAGGTGCCTCCATCAGCTTGGCTTTTACAATCAGGATCCACTGCAGATGATTTCTCTTATCACCCCTTTTGGTATCTTAGTGTGAGGGATGGGCTATGTTGGTGAAGCCAGGGATCCAAAGGCAATGAAGCCCCAAGGAATGCTCACAGCTGCCTCAGTCTGGCTCGGCTTTTCGATTTGGTCCCTTTTTTTTTTTTTGCTTTTGCTTTTTGGGTTACACCTGGCGATGCACAAGGGTTACTCCTGGCTCTGCACTCAGGAATTACCCCTGGCCATGCTCAGGGGACCATATGGGATGCTGGGATTTGAACCTGGTTCGGCCCCGTGCAAGGCAAACGCCCTACCCGCTGTGCTGTCTCTCCAGCCCCCAAGTCCCATTCTTAAGCTGGCAGTTTAGGCAGGTAACTGCAGGCAGCAGGCTTTTGTTTGTTTTTGTATTTTTAAATCCTTTTGGGTCACACCCGGTGATGCTCAGGGTTACTCATGGCTCTGCACTCAGGAATCACTCTTGACAGTGCTTGGGGGACCATATGGGATGCCAGGGATCAAACTCGGGTGGGCTGTGTGCAAGGCAAACGAGCAGCCTGCTGGATTATCGCTCCGGCCCCCTGGAAGGCTTTGTTCCAGACCTTGTAACTTAAGGTTTGAAGGTAGCCAAGTGTGTGTGTCCCAGCCCAGCAACTTTCTTTAGTGGGAGCTTCCAGGAGGAGCCTGCAGGATGACCTAGCAGGGCAGCTTGATTTTTTTTTTCTGCTTTTTGGGTCACACCCAGCGATGCACAGGGATCACTCCTGGCTCTGCACTCAGGAATTACCCCTGGCGGTTCTCAGGGGACCATATGGGATGCTGGGAATTGAACCCGGGTCAGCCGCATTCAAGGCAAACGCCCTACCCGCTGTGCTATCACTCCAGCACAATGGCAGATTGATTCTTCCAGGAAGCATCCTCAAGCCTCCCCAAAGATCGTGGAGGAGTTTTTGAGCCCTTGGGAAACCAGGTCCAGCTCCTCTCATCTGGATTCTGGATCTTCCCATTCACTGAGAACCCCATCCAGTCCAAGGCAGAAGGTGGCACCCTTCAAGTCCAGGCAATACCATGTGGCCATGGGAGGGAGGCAGCTAAGGGTATAGAGACTGGGCATTGCTGCAACCCTGCCATAGCTTCATTTAGTTGCTTAAGTCTTGGATGGGGTGACAGTCATCCTTCCCTTGCTTCCAGACCAGCAGAAATTGGGTGTTCCAGGAGGACTAAATAGGCTGCAGTTTACGCTTTCCTTTGCTACCTTGGGGGACTGGGCATGGAGTGGTATATGGGCCTGCTTGCGGTTTCAACCACTAGGGGTTGGCAGAGGGTCAGCCTAATCTTTCCATCTTCAGTCCAGATTGCTGGAGTAGCTTTCCAGGAGCTCTCCAAGGTGGCTGGGTGAAACAGCGGGCACAGTCACTATTCCTCAGGCGAGTGCTTGAGGCACAAGACTACCGGCTGGTTTCCCTTTCAGTTTTGGAAATGTGATCCCAGCCCCAAATCTGGACAGACAATGACTTTCCCCCTGTCCCCTCACCCCCGTGGTGCATTCTCTGGACTCCACAGGGGGCATGACTGGGACTTGCAGGTGGCCCCAATAGTCATCATAGTCTGATTGGTCTCTGGCACTACTGGTCTCATGACAGCCGATGTGGCCACCTGTGTCCAAGATGAAGTATGCTTTTACTTTCTTTGGTTTCTGGGTAATACTCGGCAGTGCTCGAGGCTTACTCCTGGCTCTTAGCTCAAGAATCATTTCTGGTAGGCTCAGGGGAACATATGGGGTGCTGGGTATCCAATTCAGATTGGCTACCTACACAGCAACTGCCCTGCCCGGTGTACAACTGCTCTGGCCACTGATGTCCATTTTCTGCTACCTCTTATTCACTGTGACCAAGGGCTCCTGGGGGCCAATTCAAATGGAGCCCTCCTAGTCTAAATCTGGAGTCTAAGAGTCTTGTCTCTGGGTCACCAGCGCCTTTGTCCCTTGATTTGGTCATCTCCCTTCCTGGGAACACTGGTTTTTCCCATACCATTTATCTTTAGAGTAGGAGCACTTCTCTCAGCCCATCAGTGGCTCTGTCCTTTCCACCCTTTCTGTGAAGACCAGTGGGCCTGCAGTTGACTAGCCACAGCAGAGATTAGCTTAATGATTGGCCTTCTTGGCCTCCAGAGTCCTGGTTAGCCACCATGTTGGAGGCCACATCCAACAGTTCATTCTCGTGAAGCCCTCGAGCTCTTGGAGTTTCTTTCAAGTATCAAAATAAACCTGAAAAGATGGAGAGGGTTAAGCTAAGGAGAAGTTGAACATCCTCTGATTGTTGGGTTCCTCAGGATCCAACAAGGTGTAGATATGTTAGGCCTCACGGTCTCTCAAATAGTCAAAAGGCATCTCATTCAGCTTCTGATCACTGATGCTACCTTGGTGAAATTTGGGGCATATTGGGCGCACATGCTAACCCCAGGTAAAGTAGTATTCTGCACGAGGTCCAGGGAGTGTGCTCTGGCAGGGGTCTTGGGGTTCCAGAGTTGTCACTCATAAGGTTAGGATTGTTGTGCCTGTCCTTCTGGGTCCCTCTCTCTGTTGGGGTCTGGGCTCTGAGCTGCTTGGAAAATACAAGACCACTCCTCAGAGTTGAACAAGGCCAGGAGTAGGTGACAGTCGTCCTAGGAGGGTGCCTGTGGATCTGCAAGAATTCTAGGTCACGGCTGAGGCTTCTGGCTGAATGGAGGACTGCAGAGACACAATTCAGGAGGTGGGTGGTGGTGAAAGGTTAGTAGATAAACATGGATACCTCTGGGGCACGGCTACTACATCCTAGTGTAGAATCTGCGCAGGTTGGAATCGGAGGGGAGCAAGGAAAACTGTGGAGTCCCTTTCCTCCTTGAGGCACAGTCACAAGTTTTTGGAGACCAGTGCTGAAAGAGTGGATTAGAAATGAGAAATCAGGGGCTGGAGTGATAGCACAGCGGGTAGGGCGTTTGCCTTGCACGCGGCCGACCCGGGTTCGATTCCCAGCATCCCATATGGTCCCCCGAGCACTGCCAGGAGTAATTCCTGAGTGCAAAAGCCAGACCTCTGAGCGTAGCTGGGTGTGACCCAAAAAGAAAAAAAAAATTGAGGAATCAGAGGTAGCTGAGATTGATGAGATAGGGGTGGAGGAGGCAGCTGGGAGCTAAGGAGGAGATGGAGGTAGGGGTATCTTCTGGTGCAGAGGGAGTACCATGGGATCATCAGAAGGCTCCTCAGCGATCTAAGCAGAGTATGTGACAGTTTCGGCCACCAAGGAGTGAGGAGATGGTAGCATAACCTGCCCAGAGTGCCCGTGGCCAGGTTCAACCAAGAGTCAATGTAAGGAATTTAACTGAGATGTCCAGGTCTGCCAGAACAAGTGTCCAGCACATGGGAAAGTCAAAACATTCAGGTTGTTCTATTGGCCAATGGACCCTTATGGCTGGCCACATCAGCTGGCAGAAGGTTTGAAGGGTCTGGGGCTTCATTTTGACCTCCTAGTCTCGGGAGAAGCCAACCTTGAAGTTGTGGAGCATCACCTCCAAGGCTGTGGGATGGGCCTTAGACTGACTGGACCACATGGGGAAATTGTACGTGCTTCACTCCTTGAATGGTGTCACAGGAGAACCAGAAAAGAGATCCAGGGGTCTCTTCATGCAGATGCCCATCTGGCTGAGTACTCTCCAACTCTTACGGCTGCCCTGGCATAGGGCTGAGTGTATAGATCCTGCTTCCAGTTCCCAACAGCAGGCTATTTGGAAACGCCCACTGATCCCTGAGTTTATAAATGGAAACGCAAATTAGGATCCACAGAGGATCCGTGAGCCTGTCTTCTACCCTCTCACAGTCACAACTTCAGACATACAGCCATATCAGTCAAAACAAAACAGTTCTGACTTCCAAGATCATCCTGGCTGATGGGGAAGCATTCTGTGGCGTCCTCCCATTCTCAGGAGTGAGATTTCTCTGGCTTTTTTTTTGCTTTTTAGGTCACTCCTGGTGGTGCTCAGGGGACTATATGGGATGCTGGGAATTGAACCTGGGTCAGCTACGTGCAAGGCAAAAGCCCTACCCGCTGTGCTATTGCTCCAGTCCTTCTCTGGCCTTCTACAGAAGGGCTTCTCTGGGGTGCTGCCTTTGGGGGACACCACCGTGTCCTTCCTGGGCAAATGGCCGAATGGTAATAGACCCCAGTGGATCCCAAAGCGCAGGGGTCCCCTGGGCCTCCACGGGAAGAGGAAAATCCCACTCCCAGATGAAGAGGAAGTCAGAAGGGAGGCCCTTTCATCGCTTTTCGTGCCTCGTCAACTGGAGCAAGCACTCTCGCGGCACGTTTGTAGAGCTGAGGTGGAAAGCTAGGCGAAGGGGGGCAGACCTCGGAGTTCCGCATACTGAGACCACAGCAGGCGGAGGCACAAAGTACAGGTAAGTTAAGGTCTGACAACCGGCAGCTGTGGCAATGACAGCTGAAGCGGAGCGGCGTGGATACAGATTATCTGCTGTACAGGCTCAGAAAAAGGAGGTTTCACAGCTTCACTCAGGTTTTAGGAAACAAGTAGCCGCCCAGTCCTCGCCCGTCCCCGAGGCCGCCGGCGCCCCGGGGGTTCTGTGTGGTCCCCGCAGCTGCCTCGCGCCGGCACACGAACGCGGGCGAGCTCAGGCCCTTTGTCCTACCAACTCCCCCACGGTCCCCGCGACCCCAGCCTGCCCCGAAGCCTCGTGGACACCCTGCTGGCGGGACGAGGCCGGAGGCCACACGGCCGCTGGGACCCGCAAATCCCCGAGGATTTTCTGAGAGCGTGGGGCCGCTGAGGGGAGCGGACGCCGCGAGAGCTGGGGACCGAGCTTAAGCTCGCTGAGCGACGGGAGCCGACCCCTTCCGGTTCGGCTGCGGGCCGCCGCCGACTTCTTCCGGGTCGGAGCTCTGGCAGCCGCCTCGCGCCTGCGCCGCGGGGATCCCTGGGTAACGAGCCCGCCTCCGCCCGCTCAGGGTTCCGGCCGTGGCCGCGGGCGCAACACAGACAGGCAGGCCCCTTAGCCAATCGCCACACGGCGACGCCGGGTCGTCCGCCAACGGAGCCAATGGCTCGGGAGGGGCGGGGCGCGCCGGGCGTCAGGCGTCTCGAGGAGCCGCCCTGCCGGGAAGGAGCCGAGAGGGACTCGGCGGCACAAAATGGCGGCGGCAGCGGCGGCTGGGGCTGCCGGGACGGGCGCTCCGGGCCCCGTGCTCCCCGTGGCGGCGGCCGCGGCTCCGGCCTCGGGCAGCGCAGCGCCGGGCTCGCAGGGGGTGCTCATCGGGGACCGGCTGTACTCCGGGGTGCTCATCACCTTGGAGAACTGCCTCCTGCCCGACGACAAGCTGCGCTTCACGCCGTCCATGTCGAGCGGCCTCGACACCGACACCGAGACCGACCTCCGCGTGGTGGGCTGCGAGCTCATCCAGGCGGCGGGCATCCTGCTGCGCCTGCCGCAGGTGAGGGCCGCCGCCTTTGTGGGGGCGGGGCGGGGCGGGGCGGGCTTCCCCCCCCTGTCGCCCCCCCCCCCCCCGCCTGCTCCCCGCCGCCCGCCCCCCCGCCCGCTCCCCGCCGACCTCGTTCCCCTCCACCCCGACCCACCCTCGCCCAACGCCCACCCGCCCTCAGCCGACGGGGCCGGGAGGTCCCTTCCGGGGATGCGGGGAACAGCGTCCGGCTCGGGTGGAGACGCTGGTGAGCGGCGCGGACCGGTGTCTTGCAGGTGGCGATGGCGACCGGGCAGGTGTTGTTCCAGCGCTTCTTCTACACCAAGTCTTTCGTGAAGCACTCCATGGAGGTGAGTGGGCCGGGGGGGCGGCCGGGCACGTGCTCCAGGGCCCGGGAGCCCCGAGCTAGGGTCACCCTGAGCCCGACCATTCCGCAGCACGTGTCGATGGCCTGCGTTCACCTGGCCTCCAAGATCGAAGAGGCGCCCAGGCGCATCCGGGACGTGATCAACGTCTTTCACCGCCTCCGACACCTGCGAGAGAAAAGGTGCGTCTCGGGTGTGCCCGCCTCCATCCGTCTCTGAACCTGAGCTGTGCTCTGAGCCTTTCCTTGTCCGTTTGGGGTGGGATGGTCCCCGTGGGACTGTTCAGCAGTAGCATACTGCCTCGCCACGGGGGCTGATTGCTCAGCCCTCGCCAAGGCCCTGTGGCCGCGCGTGGTCCTCGTATAGCTGATGGAGGGTGCTCGGCCTTGGGGAGCAGCCTGCCGTGGGTTTAAGTGTTGTGCTTCCATTGGCCCCTGGTTTCCCTTGGTTGTCCGCCATCCACTCCCCTGCTGTTCAGCATGCACGGAGTAGGCCCGTGAGTGCTGGATGAGAGACACAGATTTTCCATGTGGTGGTGTTTGTGGTAGAGCCCTGCCTTGGGAAGGCATTGGCGGGTTTCACAGCCCTGGGTTTCTCTTCTAGGAAACCGGTGCCTCTGCTGCTAGACCAAGATTATGTTAACCTAAAGAACCAGATCATAAAGGCCGAGAGACGAGTTCTCAAAGAATTGGGTTTCTGTGTCCACGTGAAGCACCCTCACAAGGTGGGTATGAGCCCCTGCCCCAGCGCCACCTCTGGTGGGTGGGGCTGTAGCTTTCTCTGTACACAGGACTGACCGCTCTGAAGTGGACTCACCGTGTCACCTGATGTTTTTAACCTGGAAGGGATGAGCCTTGTATTGTCTGTTGCACATTTTTTTGGTCTGTTCATTTTTATTGGATTTTAGGTTTTGAAATGGCATCTTTTACTTTGGTCTTTGAAAAACAGTTATGAACTTAGAACAGAATCTGTTTACAGTTTTCATCCTCAGCTACTTAACGTTACTAATAACAAACTTCAGCTTAAGGGGAATTGGAACTATTTTGAACCCTTTTACTTGGGAGTGAATGAAGCAGTTTTGTGACATGTGTTAGCTAAAGAGGGAGCATGGTTTCTCTCCTGCACTAAATACTTCTGACACTTTAAACACAAAACTCTCCTTAAAAAGAAACTGCTCTTTGGGGCTGCAGAGATAGTACAGCAGGGAGGGCGCTTGCCTTGCACGCAGCTGCTGAGCTAATTTCTGAGTGTAGAATCAGGAGTAATCCTTGAACATCTCGGGTACCCAAACTGCTCTCCGTGCCTCTAGTAAGGAAATCCCTTTTATCTGGGCTTTCTTGCGTATTTTCTTGTTTGACTCTTTATCTTTTCTTTCTTTCGGGTTGCTCTCGATGCTTAGGGTTTACCTCTGGTTCTACACTCAGGAATCACTCCTGGTGATGCTTGGGGGACCATGTGGGATGTCAGGGATAGAACCTGGGTCGGCTGCTTGCAAGGCAAATGCCCAACCCACTCTGGCCCCTCATTTAACTTTCTTATGGTCAGATTCTTGCTGTGGGGCTGGAATGTGGCTCAGTGATTTTGCATGTTAGGCTCCGAGTTTCATCCCTGGCACTGCAGAAGGAAGCGGGCCACACTACGTTTTTTTGTGAATTACTTGAAAGTCAGAGCTTTTCTCATGAGCCAAAAGTTTTCACGTCATGTTTAAGTTAGTGCCTGGTGTGCAGATACTAGGGCAGGCTAAGCACGCTGATGGAAAGCTGTCGGAGACGAGAACGAAAATCAGCCTGTTCCTTCCACGCTTGTATACCGCCAAACTGCCAGAGCGGGTAGCCGGGGCCTCAGCCAGAGACCCTCCAGCTATGCAACGCTGGGCATGTGACCAGGAGCCACTGGGATCTAGCATGAGGCTCTTAATTGCTGCATGGACACCCTCAAGATCTGAATTCCACTTTCTCAAGGTTCTCAGTAATAACTGCCTGACCCGTATCTTCCAGATAATCGTTATGTACCTTCAGGTGTTAGAGTGTGAGCGTAACCAACACCTGGTCCAGACGTCATGGTGAGTTGACCTTCCTTGTTTTAAGGGCGCAGCAGGGCAGTGCAGGAGAGTGTTGGTGTGAGGCTCCAGGGCAGTGGGGAGTCGGTCCCATGACTGACTTGGTTGTGGGCTGGAGTTCTATAAGTATGTGAATCCCAGCCGCTGTCAGGCACTGCTGGAACGGTAAGGTGGCCTGCACCCTGCCCATTTCCTGACAAGCACAGCCAGGGGACTTTTCACGGGGACAGTCGCCTTGCGTGGGGACTAGTGTCCCGTCTCCTGAGGCGGCGTGGTATGGGCCTCTGTTAGCGAGCTTTGGAGGGCGGGATCCATGCTCTTCCGAGGTTCTGGGAACAGACGGTTTCCAGTGTGGGCTGGACCCACTCTGGAGAGATAGTGTAGCTCTGGGCACTTTGCGGCCATTTTCCAGGGAGCTAAGTCTGTAAGGGTCATGGTTTTGCTGCCTGAATTGTCTGGTGCTATGCCCTGTCTAGTAGAGAACCTATTTTGACTTTTCTTTTCTGTACTCTTTCAATCGAAGGGTAGCCTCTGAGGGTAAGTGACTAAGACTTCTCCTCTACTGTCCAAGCGCTTTGGTGCAGGGACAGCGGCCGTCCTCAGCCATCCCGCGCAGGCTCTCCACCGAAGGCTCTAGATGGTGGTATGCGCACGATAGTCTAGTGCTGGCGCACAGCTGCTGTGGTTCTCTGACGATTGTGCTTCTTGTTAATCCTGTCATGCTTTGGTAATTGTATCGATTAGAGTTGATAACTGTCTTGATTTGAATTTTGTCCCTTTAAAACTGCTGTACCGTGCAATAAAGATGCAGTACCTTAGTCTTCCAACCAAATTCTCTAGAGAGCTTTAACAATTGGCTGATGGGGATTCACACTTTAGTGTGGGATTGTGGCATTTATTTTTAGAAGTTCAAAAGTTGCTCTTTTCAGCAACTAAAAATTGACACGTTACGGTAAAAGGTATGCATCTTTAAATTATTCATGGACACTTTTTAATATTGTAATTTAAGAGTATATCCATAAGGTTACATGTATGTTTTAAGGATTTAGTTTTCTTTTCTGAGCACTTAAAACGTAATGGATTAATATTTATCACCTTGACTATTGAAATTTCTTCTTAGAAATGAAAGTACCGATGATTTTGTGTATACTGTGTTGGGACTGTTTGTTTGCAATCTTCTGGGACAAGGCCTTGGTGCTGTCACTCAGACTGCTCCTGATGCCTGAGTAGCAAGAATGTACTTTATCATGAGGAAATCGAGCATGTCTGTGCAGCACCTTGGCCAGGATTTGGGCCATAGCCATGATGGGTGGAGGTGGGGGGTCAGTCATTACTCCGGACCCAAGGCGCTTCTCGCAGGGGACGGAGGAACAATGACTGTAGGACCTGTCCAGTTGTTCTTGTGGAATTCAGCTTCTGTTTTTGTAATATTGATAAAAATCAGTATGAGCTCTATCTAAGTGTAAGACTTAGAGAAAGATACCTAAAGAAAAATGTTGAAATTGAGTCAGCTTTAAAACCCTTAAACTTCTAAAATACGAATGTTTTGTATTTCATTTTCTAAAGTATGATAAAAGTTTTTAAACTTGTACTATTTATGATAGAGCTTGTAGTAGTGTTTTGTTGCTTCTGATTTTATGAATGTTCATTTTAAGACTCCTTGTTGGCAATGGGACAGTTTGGAACGGCTCTTTGATAAGCCTG